>NC_089823.1:171393522-171725744 GCF_035046505.1 Tiliqua scincoides
ACTTGTATAAGTTAGTGCGCAATCCTAACCAACTTTCTAGCACTGGCATAGCTGTGACATTGGGGCATGTGCTGCATCCTGCAGTTGGGGGGCAGTCATGGAGGCCTCATCAAGGTATGGCAATGTTTGTTCCCTTACCTCGAAGTTGCATTACCCTTACGTCGGTGCTGGAAAGTGGGTTAGGATTGCGCCCTTAAGGAATTGACTATGCCTGGCAAGGGCCTGAAATCAGCTTTGGCAAGGGTAAGGGCTTTGACATCGCAGTGGAAGGCTGAGTGTGTTTGTCATGAGAAGATGTTGTGGTGTATATAAGCATAATGAAATCACAAGATCCACTATAACTCATACATAAGAGGGGGAATAGAAGAGGGGCCCTTCTTTTCCCTGCACACAACCATTTATTCTGAACATTAAAGTTTCAGAATTCTACATTTCCTTTGCAACTTCTCATCCAAAAATGAATTCTTGCTATATTTCAACCAGCTGATATTTCCTACAATAAAAAATGGGAAAAGAATGGCATGAAGGAAGACAGGGATTCAAACAAAAAGAAGACTAGAAAGCGTTTGTGAGAGAGTGAGTATAAAATTATAACTTCCTCTGACAGATGCTTGGAGCTCACCAGGCTCTGAAAAGAAAATGCAGTGTGGATCCTGCCAGCCCTCTGTGTCTGGGTGCCGGGTGTTCCAACTATTGTTTTCTTATTGGCAAAAGAGTCACCATGATCCTTAATAAACTTAGGCTTCAGGCTCTGTATTCTGGCTGCAGTCCACTGATGTCTTTGGGGGTTAGTAAGCAGTCTGAGGACTGCAACTGAGCTTTCCTTGAGGATTGCCATGTTGTACTTGTGGTTCTCCCAAAGGTAATGGATGCTAATTATTTTAATGGACTATCATAAGCCTGAAGGAATTGTGTAAACATACTGTTGCTTGAACATCTGACATTTTCATTTTGTATACTATGATGCTATTTGAAGGCAAAGGTTAAATAAAGTGATGGAGTGAAGTTTACTGATGTAAACTTAAAAACCAGTCAGTGCAGTTAGAATATAAAAGGGGAAGAACAGTCCTGCAATTGCAGATATTTTTTTTCCAGTACACTGATTCACAATTCAAAACACACACACACGTGTAATTATTTAGCCAGCAATTTCTTCTTTCTCACTTACTCATTACTGTAGTTGACCATCTGGCGCTAATGCCTCATAATGGGAATTTCTTTATTCTGAATTTGGGAAAGTTGAAAGGTCTCTCTATTAAGCTTTATAATGTAGTTGGATGCTAATGATGTCTTTTGTGTTGCTAGCTAGTAATCATTGTTTAATACTTAAATCACTCCTTTTTTCAAAGTATTTTATAATATTTCTCCTACAATGATTAACCATACTTGGTGCAAATGTCAAAGTAGATTAGTACCTTAACACTGGCTGTGGGATGTTCATAGCTTAATTCACATATTAACTGGAATATTAACCTAAAGAGGTGGCACAGTTCCAAGCAGCCTGGAGCTGCCCCTGGCTGCGTGGGAATGGGGTAAGGATCTGGCATAAGTGCCAGATCCTGGCCCCACCTCCTGCTCCCCTACTGCCCACCCATGGGCCTGCCCGCTTGTGCCAGATCCTAACCCTGTCCCGGGCAACCCTGAGCAGCTCTGGGCTGCTCGGGTCTGTGCCACCTCTTTAGGTCCAAGTAGCCTCATTGGGGCTACTGCAGTGTGTTACCAGGGGTAAGGGGAATGAATTCCCCTTGCCCCAGGCTGAGCTGCAGGCGGCCCCAACCCTGCTCTGGATGCAGAGCAGGCCAACCAGTCTGCCTTCTCCAGGGCAGCTTAGGATTGGGCTGTTAGCAGTTTAGCAAAATAAGTGCATTTGTGACACATACATCGGTCACATGCTATGGCTCATATGGGACTAACTTCCACCTTAATAGTGCTGTGCATGTTTTGGAAGAGTTGTTTACTCCAGTTAGTACCTGGAAAACAAATGAATAGCTGTGAAATTACATATGAGGATCTGTGAAATTGTGTCAGGGGCAATCCAAGTTGTCCTGGTACCTGGGGTTTTTGGCTGAACACCGCCCACTTTAGTAGCATGCCAGCTGTTACCTTTATGGTTCTTCTCCTTGGATTTGAAAAGAAAAAGAGGAACAGCATAAAAGGAAGCATTGGAGGAGAGAAGAATGATGGGCTAGAGCTTTGCTCTTCAAATCTTAGGGGGAAGAGCAGTGAGGAAGACAAGCTGCTGTTCAAGATGACCACCACAGTCATCTTCATGGATGGGGCAGCCTTGGTGGGATTTTACACATCAGTGGGAACTTAACACGCTTTCCTCTCTCCCACACATCAGTGCTTGAATTACAAGGGACAGGGCCTTCTGCCACCTACCTTTTATGGTGCATCACCTTCCAACTGCTTTTAGAAGAGTGGGAGGCAAGGACTTTGCTAACATTTGGAGAAGATGGGATGGTTCTTCTAGATCGCATTTAGAAGTCCACTTACCTTTCCCCCCCAAATCTGAGCACATATCCCCCTCCCCGTTAAGCCAAATCACACAAGTAAAGTGTGCATCCTTTGTCCCTTCCCATGTAAGCACCCCGTGGATCTTCCAACAAACACTGAAAACTATAAAGTTTATCATTTTCTCCCTCTTACCCTCTTGTATGTTTAGGATATTACAGTGGTAATGAACATAATGAAAAGTCAATTCCAGTATGCCCTAGAATGTTCATTCTTTACCAGGGGCAGGTTGTTACATCAAAAGATAAATGCCTTGATTTGCTTAGCACGCTTCAGTTAAGACCTGTAATTTAACACTCCTTCAAAGTCTAAAGGTACAGTCATAGTGGAAATCCAGAAATGAAAGATTGCTCATGATTGCTTATTCTTTAAGCTTTTGACTTGCCTCATTTTTATGAAAAAGGGTGATATATTTGTTAAAGCCATTTCTCACATAAAAACCTCAACTGATGCCTGTAAAATTCAACCAGGTAACTGACTTTATTGCAGTTTCTTCAACCAATGCATAATCTTGTTCACTGCCTAGCTACAGTTCAGTCAAAAATAATGCGGCATTTTAAAAATAACCGGATGAATTACACAACAAAATTGTAATATATGCATACAATCTTTGCGACGGTATTCTCTTGGAAAGAGCACCCACATTTGTGTCCTAGAAATTAAAGTGGGAGATTTGCAATCATTTAAACATTTCATTTATGTTGCTGGGCTGGTAAAAGATTGGGCTGTTCAGGTTAATTTCTAAAAGTGTCACCGAATTACCTGGCTGTGCTGTTGAGGATTTCATTTTTTAATACATATCCATTTAAAGATTTTTCTTTCACTGTGGTTAGCTGAAATATGGAAATGTGTACATTGCAGCAGTGAGATGTAGGCAGAAATAGAGTATTGCTTGTGCATTGATCTTAGTTACTACTGGAGAAGCTCTGGGATTTGAGTACTTAACCAGCTAAGGTTATTCAATTAGGTGCTGAGCCAGGGAGCACCAATGCGCAGGAGCTCATCAGTAGTTTACTGCTGCTGCTCTCTGCCCTTTTTCCACCTGAAAGGCCAAAAGGGCACTCTACTTAGTGGCCATTTTCTGCTTGTTTAATGGCTTGGTTGAAACACTAAATGTATCCTCTCCACGGAATGCTGTTTACAGGTGAATTTTTATTCAGATCAGGATAGCACCTGCTGAAAGACTGATGGTTGTGATCACCTAGGACAGAGGTCTCTCTCTAAACGTTTTGGCCAGAAGGCCACATCAAATATCTGGCATGGTGTTGAGGTTCAGAAAAATAAATACGTTTTAAATAATTAGAAAGCCTCAAAAAGCCTAAGGTCTTTGAATGACCCAAAAAATGATTTTTCAGGAAAACCAGGAAGTGACGCTTTTGGGCCTCTAGATGGCATTCTGAAGGGAGGCGCATGGCCTCCCTGGCCCTCATAACACCCTCCAGACATGACTGGAGCACAGCTCTGGTCACATTCGAATGAGTGAGCCAGAGGCTTGCAGGGGACCAAAGGTTTGCTGTGGGCCAGATAGAGGCTCGCCACAGGCCGCATCTGGCCCTGGGCCGGTTTTTGGAGACCCCTGACCTAGGAAAAAGTAGAGATTAACAAAGGATCGAAGATAATTAACGCGCAATAAGATATTGTAACGTGCTTTATGTGGGGCTGCCCCTGAAGACATTTCAGAAACTGCAATTAGTGCAGAATGCGGCGGCCTGTGTGGTCACTGGAGCTAAGCGGTTTGACTCTGTCGGCCTGCTTCTCTAGCGGCTTCATTGGCTGCCCATTCATTTCCGGGCCCAATTCAAGGTGCTGGTTTTGACCTTTAAAGCCCTATACTGCTCTGGGCCAGGGTATCTTAGAGACCACCTACTTCCGCACAATCCGGCTCGTCCTCTTAGGTAATAAGAGAAGGCCTTTTTACAAGTGCTGGCGCCTAAGGAGGTACGTGGTGCGGCAGCAAGAAATAGGGCCTTCTCAGTAGTGGCACCAATGTTATGGAACTCCCTTCCCCTTGGGCTTGAAGACCCTGAAGGGCCTGAAGACCCTTCTGTTTAAACAAGCCTTCTGAGTTCATGGCCTTTTAAACATCTTTTTTACATCTTTTAGTATTTTTTACAGGCCTGATTCCTCTATGATCTGACTATTGTTTTATGGTATCTGTTAATGTGTTTTTAATACGTTTTTATCTGTTTGTTAAATTATGTTTTAATCTGTTTTTAACATGTTGTAAGCTGCCCTGGGTCCCTTTGGGGAGAAGGGCGGGGTATAAATAAAGTTTGTTTTTGTTTGTTTGTTTATTATTATTATTATTAATCAGCTCTCTTCCAAATTTCAAAATAAAATCTTGTGTGGTGAGCTTTCATATTACTCCTCATTTGACAAGGTGATTTAGTGATCCTTTGTGAAATTTACCATTTCAAAATCAAATGTGTGAATTGTACCTATGGGGTGGATTTACATTTACATTAGAATACTGTATTTGCTGCAAGATATTTGGCTACCACTAGGTCCCATCTCAGCTTCATCCATTCACTCAACAGTTGTCATAATGTGTACTCTGTGCTGAGAATAAATGCCAGATCAATTCATGTGCTTATTAGGCTTACACTGCATATTAAATGTCAGTTGAAAAAACAGATTTGATACCATAGGGAACATGTTGGGAAGCAATTTGAACTGATATTGTTGGAATAGTAAAGCTCTTTGACAGCTCTTGTGACAGCTGAAGATGTACTGAAGTAGAAAAGATGAATTTTAAGCCAAAAACAAAATGAATTGGTATGGCTTATGACACTTCTTGGCAAGTGGAGCTTTGGTCTCTTCCTGCCATATACTGATGCTCTAGGATTGTACAGGCTTCAGGATCAGATTAATTATGGCTTAGACCGCTGTAGTGACATTGCGGAAGATATTACCGAGGAGATAGGGTGTGGTGTCCACAGTGCCCCTTGCTCTAAGTGAATGCAGGATTAAGGCCCAGGTGGTAGCTGGAGGTGTGCTGCACAGCTGCAGCCACTAGAGGCTAAAGGAGATCCCTCAGGATATAAGGAGCACCTGAGATAGAAAGGATTGTGGGTTGTAGGAGGAGTGAATGTGGAGAGGAGAGGAGACTGACTGACTCTGGACTGTGACGTGGCTTGCTGACTTTGGACTCTGACTTTTGCGTGCTGTACTGGTGAGTCAACCCAGGAAAACTAATCAGCCTTAAGCGGGCACAAGGCCCAGTGGGGAGGAGCTGTGACAAGACAACCGCTTGTTAGAGGTAATGCTCAAAGTCAGTTGCATATTAACCAGTTTAGGCCCAAATCCTAACCCACTTTCCTGCACTGGCATAGCTGTGCCAATGGGATGTGTGCTGCATCCTGCAGTTGGGTGGTACTCACAGAGACCTCCTCAAAGTAAGAGAATGTCTGTTCCCTTACTTTGGGGCTGCATTGCCCTTATGTTGCTGCTGGAAAGTGGGTTAGGATTGCACCCTTAGTTCCATAATTTTTTTTCCCTTCAAAATGGGCAATGCTTTTGTTTAGTTTTGGTTCAACTTGGGCTGTAATCCTGTAAACATTCTATTGGGAGAAAGCTCCATTGAACACGGTGGGACTTATGTATGAGTAGACATGCATAGCATAGCACTGTTAATCTATTAAAACTTGTGTGTCTCTCTCTTTATTGGAATCACAGAAGATCGGGCAAGGAGATAGCATGTGGTGTCAGCAGTGTCCCCTTTAAGGGTTAAAGCCTGGGCTTTGAGTATTGGGTGTGCTGCACATCTACAGCCACTAGAGGCAATGAGGGCCCTCAGGCATAAAAGGAGCACCTGATGCTGGAAGGGTTTGTGGGTTGTAGTGGAGAGAGTGAGAGTGAAGGAGGGAAAGGAGACTGACTGCATTGACTGATTTATGGCTCTGCATTGTGGACTGACCTTCTGGCAAACTGACTTACTGGCTGTTGACTCATGGACTGACCCGTGACTCTGCTGACAAACCAGCGGACTGGCTAATGATGTACTGGACTTTTGGACTGATTTTCTGGCTCACTAACTAAGGGACTACTCAAACAGACTGCTGAGTGGTGGAAAGCTGAGGTACTGCTACTTACCTGGGAGGACTGCTGCTTGAAGAGCTGGGACCCTGCAGACTTACAGGCAAACCACCTGTTGGTCTCCTTCCTGCTGGTATGGGCAGATCCAGTGGCATTGCTGGGGGGTGCAGACTGCACGGGGGTGACGTGCTAAAATTGCGGTGGTTAGGAGCAATACCGTCATGTTATATATTGTTGGATGTGGAATTTCCAGCAGAATGCAATGCAAAAACCCAGAGTGAAATATCTCCTTTCTATCAAAAGTTATGGCCAAAAAACTGGAGAGCAAAAATGCATAGATCCCTACGGAAAGTGAAAGTGAGCTGTATCGTGTGTTTACTTGCGAGTAGGTGAACTTGCCTTAGTCTGTCAGAAAGGGCAGACTGAGAGGAATCCAATGAGACCAGAATGGTCCTGATCCAGTGAATGCAGCCCCCAAAAACACCTGAGAAGGAAGTCCCTCCCTCCAAGCAGACCAATGTATTGAGCCCTAAGGAAAGAGAAACTAAGCCTCACAGTCACATTTGCTCATGAGTAAGCAAACGTGCCTTGGCTGGTGGTCAGGCCAGGCAAAGGGGAATGTGAAGCTACCAGAATGGTTCTGTTCTGATGGAACTGGAACTCAACAAATGCTCCAGAAGGCAGCCTCCTCCCTGTCATGAATATGTACAATTTATACCTAGTAGCATGTAGAGCAGGGGTGCTCACACTTTTTTGGCTTGAGAGCTACTTTGAAACCCAGCAAGGCCCGGAGATCTACCAGAGTTTTTTTACAATGTTCGCGCCATCATAACATTTATGTGTACAATGTATGTTGGTGTACCTTGCATAACCGCATGAGCCAATATTGCACAACACAACATAATTAACTATAAACATTTTTTGTAATTACTTGAGTTTACTTTGATGACTTGCACTGAAGTGAATCGGCCAAGGATGCATAACCCGGACAGTAGCTGCTGACAGCCAGCTTCAAGCACACTTCCAAATGTTCATCAGTCATGGTGGGCTTGGACTTAAAGATCTTCATGTAGGAAAAGGCTGACTCACATAAATAAGTGGAGCCCTTCCTGCCTCAGGTGCTCTTATATCCCTGAGGGCCCTATTGCCTTCAAGTGGCTGCAGCTGTGCAGCACACTGCTGGATGCCCAGGCCTTACTCTTAAAGGGGCCACTGCTGACACCACAGCCTACCTCCTCACCAGATCTTCCTTGATTCCAATACAAGTGGGGAGGGGGAGCAGATCTCTATACAGACCAGTGCAAAAACAAGGGAAAGGTGTGGGGGAGGGAATATCTCTATATAGACATCACAGCAAGACCAGTGCAAAACCCCTTGCACACAGAACCAACAGATGGAAGTTGGGGGGGGGGCCGATCTCCATACATACCAGTGCAAAAACAGGGGAAAGGTAAGTCATCCCCAAGAGAGTCAACGGGGCTCACTCCTAGGGATGCGTGGACAGGAGAGAAGCCTGCCAGCGGCTCCTCTCCAGGTCTACTCATGAGACATCCCAGTAGAATCAACGGGGCTCACTCCCAGATATGCTTCACTCCCAGGGCGGGGCTCACTCCCAGGAATGTGTGGAAGAAGCCTTCGATTTTTGCCTGGTGATCAACTGGTAGATCGGGATTGACTTATTGAGCACCCCTGATGTAGAGCCTGAACCAAACTAAACCAGTAACAGAGAAGTGGCTTGCAGTTCCTAGCTACAAAGATGTGAGTAACAACAGCCAACAAAATTAACAATTCAATGGAAGGTCATAATGTAGCACCTAGGCAGACAGAAAGGTGCCCATCAAGGATGGAATGCAGCTGTGGTCCTCCAGTGGGGAGGGGAGAACTGAGAGGGCTAGCATCCAGCCCCACTTCGGGAAGATGCTGTCCCCAAGAGTTTCTGATTGGACAGTTTAAATAAGTACAGAGTCATCTCCATCCTGTTAGCCTGAGAAGAATAAGAACAAAGCCCAAGGGGTGTGTTGTTGTCTTTTGGTGGAAAAGTTGTGGGTGCAACATCCTGCAGGTTGAGAGCCTGGTCCACCAGGGCCATGTGGCCTCATAGGTAACCTGGAGCTGAAAGATCCGAAAAAGAAAGCTGACCCAGGTGAGAGTTAGGGAATAATAGAGATAGTCAGTTAGCTTTGTTATTTTAATGCTGATATGCTTGCTAGATGTTTTATGCCTCTAGCATTTGCTGCCTTTTGTAACTTTATGTAACCCTATGTATTTAATAAAGTAAAAATCCTCTTACTAAGTTTTCATTGTCTGTTGGGGACAAAGTTTCAGAATCCTGCCTAGTCGTTCAGCAAGCTACCAAATACTCATTGAGGACTAGTAACTTGAGGACTGAGGCTTTAATTACAGAAAGTGCTCAGTGCCTGCAAGGGACAGAATTAAGCCTAGAGGGTCTCAGTGACCCTGGACTGAGACACTGGCACATACAGCTTGGTGGCGGTACTACCGAACAGGGGTCCTTGAGGGTTCTAGGGTTCGAGAACCAAGAGCTCTGAGCACCCCAAACCCCTGGAGGGTACGACACCCCCCTACTAAAAAGGATCAAAACAGAGGCTTCAGCTGATAAGGTGAACTTTTTTGAGACTTGCAAAGCCAGGTGGATCCTGACAGTGATCTGGTTTAAACAGAAGTTCTTAAATTGAACTGGGCACTGGATAGGGCTGAAACTTTACTGATTTTGGAGGGGGGTGTTATTGCAGGCAGGCTACAGAGGAAATTCACTTGGTGGACCAGGGCTGGCTTCTGCTTATTTAATTATTTGTTTTACTTTAATTATTTATACTTATTTATTTTAATTTGCCTGATGATGTCACTTCTACCATGACATCACTTCTGGTGGGTCTTGCACAGGTTGTCATTCTGTAAAGTGGGTCCCAGTGCTAAAAGTTCGAGAACTGCTGCAATAAGGTATTAGTAAGTTGACACCCTGGTGGGGGTGTGACACCACTAGTGACCAAAATCACTAAAACCACAGTTTGAATGAATAATACCATCAGGTTATATATCAATGCATAATTTCATGCAGAATGTGTTCTATCAAAAGGTACAGCTAAAAAACCAGTGGGAGCAGAGTGATGGTACATCACCACGCCCATCATCTGGGGCCCCGCCCACTGCATGGCATCCTGACGCGCTGGCATCCTGCACCGGGTGGTTCGAACCCTAGTGACGCCACTGGACAGATCTGATTGTAGTCAAGCTGGGGGAAACTAATTAGGCTTAAAGTGGGCATAGGATCTCTAGGCAAAGCTCAGAACAGGGAGCTTGGCAGAAGACTCTTTTTGGAGCAAACTTCAAAATATGAGTTGTCTTTGCAGCCAGATATTTGAATGTTGGAATATAAGCATTGTCTCTCAAGTAAATGTGGAAAGTACCATATTTGAAGTACTTTAGTATTCTGAAAAAGAGTGCAACATTCCTGTCTTGTTTTGCCCTTTTTAGATGGTTGTTTTCTGGTTTTAATTTGGGGTTTTTAATTTAGTTCCGTTTCTAGGCTCATGTGTTTATTTTGGGTACAGTTCATCAAATCCTGCACAATTTTCATTAATTTTGGACTTCTCTGAGGATGAGGTGTGCTGGAAATCCATTTTAATAGGGGCTTGCTTAGAAAAAAATGACATGATTTGTGACCTTCTTCTGGCTAGATCTTCTGATGTGAAACAGCACAGCTGTAAAGCTAGTACTTATACCACTTCACCACACATTGAAGAGATTTTTCTGCCTGTCACATCTCCATATTACGCAATAACCCCTCCAAATTACCTATTAGGAACTTTAAAAACTCCATCTCAGGATAATTAGAATAGCATGGGTACCATAGATTGTGTTGAGTTGGGACTTGACACCAGCCCTGGAAAGCTGGATAGGATTGGGCCATTACACTTCCTCCAAATTGTGTTCAAGGGCACTTCTGTACAGAGTGATTTTTCAGTCATTCCAATCTGGAGGTGAAACAGTCATGGATCTCTGGTCTCTTTACAACCCTTCATTAATTATAAGCCATATTAGCAATGTTCGTTAAATCCATTAACAAAGCTTAAGTGATGGTTCCCAGGTGGAAAATCAGGCCACAGCATGACTAAAATGGAGATGAATGGATTAGTTTCTGTGCAAGGGGGAGAGATGGTGAAGAAATCCAGTGACAATATTCAGCATACATTCAAGTAGAGAAAGGAAAATGTTTTCAAAAATATGCCAGGCTAATTGTCCATCCTGCTTCAGAATCCCTAAAAAAAAAAAAAAATCTATTCTGATTAAGGGCTAAAAGGCTACAGTGTTTCATCCATCTTCAGTTGGTTAATGTTTGAGTTTTGCTGCTTGAATAAACAACCATTAAAATTGTTTTCTGTGCTACTCAAACAGCTGTATGCCCACTTCTTTGCATATACTACTTCATTACAGGTGTTGGCTACTAGATGAAAATTTGGAGCTGAAGTATTCATTATGCTGTGTATAGAGCTTAGATGTTCTCAGATGAAGGACTATTCTCTTGGATTAGGTATTTCCATTAGAAACACAAGATGCCCCTTCTGCAACTGTGAAACCTTTTATTGTTACCCAAAGTAAAGTCAAACTTTGGGTTCACTGTCACGCTTTGGGTTCATAGGCTTCACTGTTTGTGAAAACAATATGGGGCCATAACTGCCATCTATTGTCCTCTTAGAGATCATACCCTTGGAGGCCAGCCTTTTCAATCTGTCAGAAGAGTAGGGGAAGGAGCTAGACAAAACTAGGACTTGCTTGCAGGTGTTCTCCTTTCACAAACAGTGAGTGTGCCTTCTGGATCAGGTTCCTCTAGGACAATGTGGCAGGCAACCAAAGACACAGAAAACTGAATTCAACATCTGTGTGAGTTGAGCAGAAGTACTGCACGAAGTAGGTTGCATTAAAGTCATTGGGGCTTGCTCCAAGGAAAGTGTGGCTAGGACTGCAGCCTCAGAGCCCAATCCTACTGTAGGATTGCATGTCTACTCAGAAGGAAGTTCACTGTAGTCAGTGGGGCTTACTCCCAGGAAAGTGAGGGAAGGATTGCAGCCTGAGCGCCCACTTCTATGCATGTCTACTCAGGAGTCAGTCTCATTAAAGTCATTGGGCTTGCTCCCAGGAAAGCTGGGATTGCTCCCAGTGGGATTGCTCCCAGATTGCTGGGATTGCTCCCAGAAGGAAAGCTCCCAGTGGCTGGGATTGCAGCCTCAGAGCCCAATTCTACTGTCTACTCAGTAGGATTGCATGTCTACTCAGAAGGAAGTTCACTGTAGTCAGTGGGGTTTACTCCCAGGAGAGGGAAGGATTGCAGCTTGAGCAGCCACTTCTATGCATGTCTACTCAGGAGTCAGTCTCATTAAAGTCATTGGGGCCTGCTCCCAGGAAAGCATGGCTGGGATTGCAGCGTCAGAGCCCAATCCTACTGTGTACTCAGTAGGATTGCATGTCTACTCAGAAATAAGTCCACTGTAGTCAGTGGGGCTTACTCCCAGGAAAGTGAGGGTAGGATTGCAGCCCTAGTCAGAAGAGGGGGGGTTTGCTCCTAGTTTAAGAGCCCACTCCTATGCATGTTTACTCAGAAGTAAGTCCATTGTAGTCAGTGGGGCTTACTCCCAGGAAAGCGTGGCTAGGATTGCAGCCTGAGAGCCTACTCCTATGCATGTTTACTCAGAAGTAAGTCCATTGTAGTCAGTGGGGCTTACTCCCAGGAAAGTGAGGGTAGGATTGCAGCCTGAGGGCGTGGCGCAGACATTCCCTAGGCAGGGTTGGAGAGGAGCTAGGTTGGAGGGGAGCATAGCTCACAGCGTGGCATAGCTGGAGGGGATCACAGCTGGAGGGGAGCAGAGCGCTTGGGCCACAGCACAGGCTTTGAGGCGCCAGCCTTGCACATGCTGCTGGCCCTGCCTTCTTGCCCACTGGAGGCTTATCTGTAAGAACCTCACACAAAACTAATTTTTATATGATTCTGAAGGTAAACCACAGAATTGCTTTTCCAATCCTATTGGAAAAGAAGTGCATGCAGAATTTCACATAGCTGTGAGGTTCATGAAATACAGCATGATGCAGCCATCCAACTAGGATACTGCTGGCTTAATTAAAAAATAAATGCAATCTTGCACAGTATTACTATTACTGACAGCATTTATATGCTCCCTGTCCCTAAGGGGCTCACAATGTAAAAAGAAACAAAAGAACATCAGCAGACCCAGAAAAGACACTGCTGGGGTGTGGAGGACCAGTTACTCTCCCCCTGCTCAATAAAAGAGGAACACCCACTTACCCAGCATGTAATTGCCCAGCATCCCCCGTTTCCCGTTTGTCTCACGGGAAACAAACGGAATGCAGGGGGAGGGCAAGAGAGGGGCTTGTGGGTATCAGGAAATTGGAGAAGGAGAAATTGGAGAAGGAGCAGTGTTGAGACGGGCGGGATGCAGGGAGAGCGGCAAGAGAGGGGTTTGTGGGTATCAGGAAATTGAAGAGGGAGCAGTGGTGAGACAAACGGGTAGATGAGCCTTGTCAGCCTGGAAAGGCAGCTCATCTAAGAGAAGGAAAACTCTGATCTCAAACCTCCACTGCCTTGTGGCTACATCCAGTTGTGGAAAAGGCTTCAGGAGTCAACCTTGAGGCAAAATCAGGAGCCGGAGTCCCTGAGGCAGTTCATGGCTGAACACAGTCACGCTCTGGCAACTCCTGCGACACCGCTGGAACCAACCGTATTGGCTTCTGCCTTTCCATTGGATCATTCCAGCGATGTGGAGAGGGGGAATTTGCTGCATGGGTAACAACCTATCCTCCATACCTTCTTTACCCAGGCTTCGCACACTGGAGAGGACACTCCAATTTCACCATACGGCGTCGGCACAACACGGGAAGCAGCAGTTACCGGTTATAAGTCTTCGCTCGATTGGCGTAGAGTGTGGCGCCAGGGGCTGCTTCCGACGGTAGGAGAGATCATTGCATCTCATTGGGCAGCTACCACCCGCCTTAAGCTGGGCAGTCCCCAGCCAGTAAGGTGTTGCCTCGCCACGGTCTGTTAACCTCACGGGGTGCGTGGGGTTTAGGGTGAAAACCGACAAGCGGATCGACAACTCTGCACCATGCAATAGAAAACAGAAAACTCCTGCCCTAAAGCTGGGCACCTGGAGCATAAGGACAATGACACCTGGCTTCTCTGATGACCTGCAAGAAATAGACGACGCACGCAAAACAGCTGTCATCGACATGGAGCTGAGCAGACTGCAGATGGACATCGTCGCCCTTCAAGAGACTAGGCTGGATTCCGGATCTGTCAAGGAGAGAAATTTCTCATTTTTCTGGCAGGGAAAACCACCAAACAAAACCAGGGAACATGGTGTTGGCTTTGTGGTCAGAAATACCCTGCTGAAATCCATCATCCCACCTACTGTGGGAAGTGAAAGAATTTTGTCCCTGCAGCTCCAGTCATCAGCAGGACCTGTCACTCTCATCAGTGCTTATGCACCGACTCTGTCGTCTCCAGCAGAAGCCAAAGACAAATTCTATGATGACCTGGCCACCGCTATCAAGAAGATCCCCATAAAAGAGCCATTGTTCATCCTTGGCGATTTCAATGCTAGAGTTGGTGCTGATAACAGTTCGTGGCCCACTTGCTTAGGTCAGTTCGGCACTGGGAAGATGAACGAAAATGGCCAACGCCTGCTAGAGTTTTGCTGTCTTCACGGTCTCTGTGTCAGCAACACGTTCTTCAACACAAAGCCCCAACATAGAGTCTCCTGGAGACACTCAAGATCAAAGCACTGGCACCAGCTCGACCTGATTCTCACCAGACGCTCCAGCCTTCCCAGCATCAAGATTACGCGCAGCTATCAGGGTGCTGCTTGCGACACTGACCATTCCCTGGTGTGCAGCAGAGTGAAACTGCAAACAAAGCGACTGTACCACACGAAAAAGGAAGGAAGACCTCGCATTGATACCAGCAAGACCCGGGATCAGAGAAAAGTGGAGGAATTTGCACAAGCGCTTGAGGAATCTCTTCCAGGCCCGGTCGATGCAAACGCATCCAACAACGCCTTGTCCATATTTGGCAAGAAGACCAACAAGACGGCAGACTGGTTTGAAGCCCACTCTGAGGAGTTGACACCAGTCATTGAAGAAAAGAGGAGAGCTCAAGCAGCATACAAGGCCTGTCCCAGTGAGCGCAACCTGCAGGTCCTCCGAGCTGCTCGAAGCAAAGTCCAGCAGACTGCCAGGAGATGTACTAACGACTACTGGCTCCAGCTCTGTTCCGAGATACAGATAGCAGCTGACACGGGCAACATCAAGGGGATGTATGATGGTATCAAGCAGGTCCTAGGTCCAACACAGAAGAAAATTGTCCCTCTGAAGTCTGCCACAGGCGAGGTCATCCAGGATCGGACGCAGCAGATGGAACACTGGGTGCAGCACTACTCTGAGCTATATTCCAGAGAAAATGTAGTCACCGAAGAAGCGCTGAACAACATTGAGTGCCTGCCTGTGCTGGAGGAGCTTGACAGTGACCCAACCCTAGAAGAACTTCACGTGGCCCTGGACTCCCTTGCCTTTGGCAAGGCACCTGGAAAAGACAGCATCCCTGCTGAAGTCCTAAAGTGCTGCAAAGAGATCATCGTCACTGAGCTGCATGAAATCCTCTGTCTCTGCTGGAGAGAAGGTGGAGTACCTCAAGACATGAGGGATGCAAACATCATCACGCTGTACAAGAACAAGGGCGACAGGGGTGACTGCAATAACTACCGTGGCATCTCTCCCCTTAGCGTTGTAGGAAAGTTGTTTGCCTGAGTTGCACTAAAGAGGCTCCAGGTACTTGCAGAGAGCATTTATCCAGAATCACAGTGCGGATTCCGAGCCAACAGGTCCACCACTGATATGGTATTCTCCCTTAGAGAACTGCAGGAGAAATGCAGGGAACAGCGACAGCCACTCTTTATAGCCTTCATAGATCTCACAAAGGCCTTCGACCTGGTCAGCAGGGATGGCCTCTTCAAGATTCTCCCCAAGATTGGATGTCCACCCAGGCTCCTCAGCATCATCCGATCCTTCCACAAGGACATGAAGGGCACTGTTGTCTTCAATGGCTCCACAACAGACCCCTTTGACATCCGAAGCGGCGTGAAGCAGGGCTGTGTTCTTGCACCAACCTTGTTTGGGATTTTCTTCGCTGTCCTGCTGAAGCATGCCTTTGGAACCGCAACAGAAGGCATCTGTCTCCAGACCAGATCAGACGGAAAGCTCTTCAACCTCTCCAGACTGAGAGCAAAGTCCAAAGTCCAGCTGAAATGTCTGCATGACTTCCTCTTTGCCGACGATGCAGCTGTCACTACCCACTCTGCCAAAGATCTCCAGCAGCTCGTGGATCGTTTTAGCAAGGCCTGCCAAGATTTTGGACTGACGATCAGCCTGAAGAAAACACAGGTCATGGTTCAGGATGTGGACTCACCTCCCTGCATTACAATCTCTGTGCATGAACTGGAGGTTGTCCATGACTTTGTGTACCTTGGCTCAACGATCTCTGACACTCTTTCTCTCAATACCGAACTAAACAAACGCATCGGTAAAGCAGCTACCACGTTTTCCAGACTCACAAAGAGAGTCTGGTCCAACAAGAAGCTGATGGAACATACCAAGATCCAGGTCTACAGAGCTTGCGTCCTGAGTACACTTCTGTACTGCAGCGAGTCATGGACTCTTCGCTCACAACAGGAGAGGAAACTGAACGCTTTCCACATGCGCTGCCTCCGACGCATTCTCGGCATCACCTGGCAGGACAAAGTTCCAAACAACACAGTCCTGGAAAGTGCTGGAATCCCTAGCATGTATGCACTGCTGAAACAGAGACGCCTGCGTTGGCTCGGTCATGTTGTGAGAATGGATGATGGCCGGATCCCAAAGGATCTCCTCTATGGAGAACTCGTGCAAGGAAAGCGCCCTACAGGTAGACCACAGCTGCGATACAAGGACATCTGCAAGAGGGATCTGAAGGCCTTAGGAGTGGACCTCAACAAGTGGGAAACCCTGGCCTCTGAGCGGCCCGCTTGGAGGCAAGCTGTGCAGCATGGCCTTTCTGAGTTTGAAGAGACACTTGGCCAACAGTCTGAGGCAAAGAGGCAAAGAAGGAAGGCCCATAACCAGGGAGACAGACCAGGGTCAGACTGCACTTGCTCCCGTTGTGGAAGGGATTGTCACTCCCGGATTGGCCTTTTCAGCCACACTAGACGATGTTCCCAAACCACCTTTCAGAGCGTGATACCATAGTCTCTCGAGACTGAAGGTTGCCAACAACAACAACAAATAAAATTGCCCAGCGTGTACACAGTGAGCACAATTACCCAGCATGTAATTAACCTGTGGGACTCATTGCCACAGGATGTAGTGATGACATCTAGCCTAGATGCCTTTAAGAGGGGATTGGACAAATTTCTGGAGGGTTACTAGCCATCATGGGTTACTAGCCCTGTTGGGTATGTGCTACCTCCTTATTATAGACGTGGGCCACTGTGAGATACAGGAGCTGGACTAGATGGGCCATTGACCTGATCCAGCGGGCTCTTCTTATGTTCTTATGCGTTCCAGCCGCTCATACAACCAACCAGCTACCCAGCCAGCACTCTACACTGCACAGCACAGGCTGAGGGAAGCAGCACAAAGATGTTATTGTATGAGTTATTTTTTCTAAGGGAAAACCTCAGTATTCAAGTTAAATTGCCTATTGGCACTTACTTGCGTTAAGTAAGTGGGTTTTGGGTTGCAGTTTGGGCACTCGGTCTCTAAAAGGTTCGCCATCACTGCCCTAGGCTTTACCTCTTGAGTTTCTGCCCTGCTCCCCTTTGTTTATTTTCCCAATCTAGGTACTAGTCCCAGTCACTGGATTCTCACATTCCTTCCCTAAAGTTATGTTAAAGTTCTCACATTAAGTTAAAACTTTAGTTAAGGTAAAACTTAGGTTAAAGCTTAAGTTTAAATTAGATTTAAATTAAAGTTAGACAAATAAGAGATTGCACTTACCTTCTCCTTGCACAGGTACTGAATTCGCTTGTCTGTGTTTTTGTTTACCTGGGACTTTGTCCCAATAAGGCACTTGGTTCCAGAAGACGCACTCACTACTCCTGGAAAAAAAAAGTTTGTCTGTAGTAACATAAGGATGTCTTTAGTCAGTGCCAGCTGAGTGCTGAACACAGTTCCTATAAGGGCGTACATATGTACTGTTTTTCAGGAAGTGATAACAGCCTGCCCTTAGAATTTGGAACTACAAATGGTATCAGAATTTTATAAGGTGAGTGTGGCAGAAGGGAAATACGGAATGCAAATTTGTGTTTGTTTTCTAGTGATGTAAGGCTTTCAGACTTTTTCCGAAATTTCACTGTATCATCAACAGTGAGGGCATATTTTGAAAATGTCTGCATATGCTCAAGAACAGATTGAGATACTGTTTTTTCATTGGGAAAAGAGGAGCAGTTGGGCATTTTTCAGTCTTGATGTGGTAGTCTTTCCTAATTGGAGTACACATCTCATTACTTATTCCTTCGTTTACTACACAGAAGTTTCATTTAGCTACACAGAAGTCAGGAGATATTTGGGGGGGGGGGGAATCTTTTCAGATTTACTTGGTAGAGATGTCTAGTCAAACAGTTCCCCATTCACTGCACAGTTCCAGTACCACCAAGGGCCCAGCTGCATGTAATAGTCATGTGTACTTTATTCCTACATTTTAAAACCACACACACACAAAAATCACTGTGCTTTTTCCTCACAAAAGAAAAAAGAAGAGGCTAATGCCCAAATAATTTTCCTTTGCAAAGTAAACAGCAAAAATAAATTCGGGAGGATCGATTATTAGCAGAAAAAGTATTCAACAGGAACAGATTGAGAAGCCCTTGTTCCCCTCCATGCACACCAGTCTTCCACTTCGTTTGCAGCTTCCACAGCAGCATTTTGTAAAACAGATTAAAACATACTGGAGACAAATTATGTGCAACCTAGTGTCACGTGTAGTTTTGGGCCCAAATGCTCAGCAGTTTCCCTGCAGTTTTTAGCTACCATATGTTCTTTCTTCATTTCTATCTATTTAAACTACAGAGGTGTCTTTTCCTCTTCACCGAATGAGAATCTCCTTGGCAACCTAGCATCTTTTTTAAAATATTGAGATGGTTGACACACACAGCTACAAATGGATCCGTTTGGCTAATGTCAGAACACCTCCTGTAACATTCATTGTGTGCTTTATTTTGGGGGGGATGTTAAGAGTCGATTTAAATTTGGTCTACTATATTTTTTCAGAAAAAAATTAATATTTTTATCATGCCAACCATTCACCCTCAAGAAATGACGGACTTTGGTGAAGTAAAAGACAATGCTTGACTTGAAGGAAAACATAAGGAGTCCTATGGAAAGTGAAACTGAGCTGCACATGCACATTTACTCATAAATAGGTGAACACTCCTCAGTCCACTTCAAATGGCAGGCCAAGAGAAATGCAGTTCCACCAGAATGGTTCCTATATGTTGAATACAGGCCCCCCCAAAACATTCAAGAAGGAATTCCCCACTCCAGCTTGGCAAAGAAAATGTATTGAGCCCTATGGAAAACGAACCTGAGCCACATGTGTGCATTTATTCACGAGTAAGCAAACTTGCCTCAGCTCCTGTGGATGCCCAGGTGAAGGGGAATGCTAGGCTACTAGAATGGTCCCGATCTGATGTAGGTGAAGCTCAACAAACGCTCAATGAGGTGCACCCCACCACCATAGTAACAAGGATAAAAACAGAGGCTTGAGGTAAGGTGAAACTTTTTTTTCTGTTTTGTAAAGCTAGGTGGGTCCCATTAGTCATTTTTAAAAGTGGGTCCTGGTGCTAAAAAGTTTGGGAATGATTAATTTGGGTTAATATCATCTACACAGACTAGCCATGGTTCTCCCAGGTTCCAGGCAGTGGCCTCTCCCAGTCGTATGTGGAGATATCAGGGATTGAACTCTTGTGTTGGCTTGCATGCAAAACAGGTGCTCTGCCACTGAGCCATGGCTCCCCCTCCCTACTCTCATGTGCTATTTCTAAATAAAAAATAATGATTTATGTCCTGTTTGTCATCAAAGCAATGCCACACTGTGTAGAATCACAAAAGTCACATTCAACACAAATATACATGGAAATAAAGGGAATGTTTTCATTTTTCAGCCAAGATGTTCTGATTTCCAATTTGCCTTGCACGCGTGGAAGCTTTTGGGCAAATCACACTGTCACTTTTTACAGGCAGGAGACTCCTGTGTCTTTAATAGTTTCATGAAAAGTTAAAATGAGACAGTACAGGTCCATCCTTGTTATACATGGATTTTTTTATACATGGATTTGACTCAAAAGGAATGGCCCCTGCAAATGAGAAGGAATATGCTGATCTCTGGAGAAGGGGAAAAATGCATCTCTTTAAAATCACAGTTTAAAAAAACTGCTTTTCTTACTATTGTAGAGAGAAAGTCATGCAGTGAAAGTGATTACAGGTTTAACCTAATTATCCACAGATTTTTTTCACCCTTGGAAAAATCCAAAGGAAAACAGTAACAATAGTCTCATTAATGAGAGAGACAGCAGCTGACAATCCTTCAGTTATTCTCTCTCCTTCCCTCCAAGGCAAGCGATCCCTCTCTTCCCCCTGAGCATGTGAAAGAAAGATAATCTCTTTGCTCTGGGTGAAGGGAGGGGTCGATGGCTCACCTGAAGAGAGACTGATTGATTGATTGTCTGCCTAATGACTCTGTCTTAACATCACAAAGATTGGCAAGGCTGTTTTTAAATCATAGATCAAAAGGACTTTGTTTTTTAAATAGATTTGCTTTAGTGCGATTCTTGCCTTCCACTCATCCACATGAGTTCTGGGAACAGAACCCTCGAAAATAATGAGACTCATTCTGTACATTTCTGTACTTCTGTTAGGGTGCAAATAACTATCACAAAATTCTATCCATTTTCTAGTTACGATGATCTGTACTTTTCTTTGAGTTCAAGGCATCGATTTTGTAGACTTATGTTTTTATCTCAGAAAGGCTGTTTCATAATGCAAATCTAGCTCCTCATGCAAAGAAATCTAATTAGCTTTTTAGTCTTTGAAACCTACAGCTCAAAAAAGCTATTAGTTTAAATCATCTGGCTGGGTAACTTAGTGGGTATGAATGACAAGGGAATAAATATATTTACAGCTCTGGTTCTCCATAGCTTGCCATCATGCATCACTACTTGCATGTACGCATGCAAAGTAATTTTCTGGCATTCATTCTATGTCTTTCGAGACTGAAGGTTGCCAACCAACCAGGTAATGTTAACAGTTGTTTAACAAAGATGGCTAACAAGCTTTACTAACAAGCTGATTGCTTGTTAGTAAATTTCGAAACAAAGGTGAAGTTGGGTCATTTACTGAAGGCTCTTGGCAGTTCCTGAGTTGTACCAGTTAATTTCAGAAATCACATCATAAAGCTTGTTTTTGACATTTATACCTGGACTTTGGTGTGTTTTATATGTAAATGATTAAAGTAGATACTTAAACTGTAATTTAAGAGCTCGTGGTCTTGAAATACTCTGGTAAATGTCAGAAATGTATGTAGCATAAAGGTTGATATTTGAGCTTTACACATGAGCAAATGTGTCTTTATTAGCAAATTTTAGAAACAAAGATAAAATATTTCTTTTTAAAATGTTTTCTACCCTACTTTTCCCCTAGTAATACGGGGAACCCAATGGTAATATGGGCTTTCCCAATGGTTTTGGCTGGTCTTAAGCAATGTTCGTGCAACAAGGTTGCATTATTTTGTGGAAGTAACTCATTCGAGTGCTGTACAATTATTAAGGAGGAGGGAAACATTTATGAGGAAGATCAAAGCAAATGTGTTAAAAGTGTTTTTTTCTGGTAGTTGCAATCTCATTTCATCTTCTTAATCATGCTGAAGGGCTTGAATATTTCCAGATTGTCTCTTTTTGACTTGATATCATAAAATATTGAGGGCTAGTTCAGAGAATAAATCAGCTGGCTCCTGCCTGCCACACTCCCCTTGCTTCTGGAGGCTGTTCTGAGACTCAGAGAGGCTCAGGCTGGCCACTTTGGCCAAAAACACATGACTTCCTGGTTTCCCAGGAAACCAGAAGTTGTGTTTTCAGCTGAAATGGCCGGTCTGAAACTCGGAGAGGCTCAGAAAAGCCTCTGGAGATGAGGGGAGCTTCGCTCCCTTTGCCTTTCAGATGCTTCACATAGCGTCAAGCCTCGCTTTGTGACGGAGGTGCGGATCACATCCTTGTTGCTAAGCGACGCGCAACTCTACATGGCATTTTGGGATCAAATCAACGACAACATGACTGCCACCGCTTAATCTTTTTTTTTTTTTTTTGATGAAAATTTTAGTTTGTGGACAAAGCTGTTCTACAGTCGTTGTAGATGAATGATCATTTACGTGGCATGTTGTAGGATTCTTTTGGTTCCCCCCCCCCAGCCTAATACTGTTTACACTGTGCTATTATGGGATGATCTTAAGATATACTTAAGCAGCTGTTTGCATAAGATAATACTCTGCTAGAAATGTGGAAAAAATGTTACACTTTATCCTGGTAAACTTGCCCCATGTTTTGGTATGTCAGTGAGGAACTGTTATTAATAGTTTCCTCACTGATTTATAAAGCACGTGGTCAGCTAGGAGGGGAACTCCAGAGCTCCAAAGTAGGCATGTATCCTGTCTTTTTTTTCTTTTTTTTACTGCTTCATTTAAAAGAAAAACCTTCATCTAGTCCAGTGGTTCTCAAACTCCCAGGGAGTTTGAGCCCCACAGTAAGTTCTTGCAGAGGTGGGGAGGGCTGCAACAATCGCCAGGATCGCATCACTTTGGAGGGGCGCAGGGGCTTGGCTGGACTTACTACAGCCTCCTGGGGGTGCAGGGAGCCCTGCCCCAGCCTCCCCCAACCTGTATAGACAGTGAAAATCATGATTGCAACCCACTTCCAGTTTTGCAATCGCAAACCAAAATGGGTTGCAATAGTTATTTTGAGTGTCTCCGCATGTTGAGGAGCCCTGCAGAGGCTGGCATGGGGTTTCCCGCACCCCCTGGAAGCTGTAGCAGGCTGTGGTAAGTCCAGCCAAGCCCCTGCGCCCCTCCAAAGCGACGTGATCCTGGTGACTGCGTCACTGCCTCCTCCTTTCCCCACCCCTTAAGGGGGCAGAGGCCAGGGCTCTCTGGCAGGGGCATTGCGATGCCTCAGTTTGAGAACCACTAGTCTAGTCTGTGACTGACTTACCAGTTTCTCCTTGTGTCTGGCACATAGCCAGCCAAGACAATTGCCTTTGGCAAATGTCCAAGGCCTTTACTTCCTGGTGGCCATTTGGGACCCAGAACTCTACAAAAAGGAGAGGAGATGGTGAGAGGCAGAGGCATAACACTTTGCCCCACTGCCCAGGGCAATGATGTAACAGCGTTACGCAATGTCATTATGTCATACAGTGTCGTGACATCACTGCTCCGGCTTCTCTGAAAGGCTTTGTATGCCACCTCCTTGGAGCTGGGAGCCTTCACAGAAGCCTGACAGGGCACTGAGAAGCCCGCAGTGCCCCATCCTCGGGGAGACCATTAAGAAAACCGGAAAAATGTTAAGTGGTTGAGAAGCTTGTTCTCTGTCAGAATTAGATATCTTACATGTTTTTTCTAGTTTTGTTGAAGACACTTTGTTCACAGCCAAAGTGCACATTATACATGCTCACAAATAGCCATTAAGCTAATGGTGCTGTGTGCCTCTTGTACGTCATGACTCACCACGCCCTGTTAAAATATCTAGTACTCATACGTCTTCCCCCACTGCACCGAAAGTTTCCAAACCAGCAGCAGACTTTTCCAGGAACATCTGATACTGTCATGGAAACCCTCCCAATGGTATGGGGAAATGTGGAGAGTTGCCATGTGGAAAAAGCATAATGTACAGATAAGACAGAGTACCAGCCCTGGAGTTCAGTGCATTTTTTCCCCAAACGTTTGTCCATGCTCCATCATCTGATGTTTTCAGTGACTCTGGGGCCTTGTTTTAAGGGTTCAGTTTCTAAAACATAGTGTGGAGTGTGCTCACATTTCTTTTTAATTGTGGAAAGCATAGGAAAGTCTGGGAAGTGTTTGCCGCAATGTATATTGTACCGAAGCACAAAAGACTTGATTGCTTTCTGCCTATCTTTGCAAAGTTTTATTTTTTCCTCTTTCCCCCCTGATGTCATAGTGCTATTTAAGTATGTATACTTCAGTCTCTCAAGGCCTTTCTGAAAAAGAAAATTGATTACAGCATTGTATTTCTTCCATGGAAACCTGCTAGTGTGTCACAGATAGGCTATTACAAAGTGAGTGGGAAAACACTGAGAAGCGTTTTGGATCACTTTTGATAATTAAATAGGAGGAAAGGATATGATGTGTTTAAAGAATACGCAGTGATGGTATGAATCCAGTGATGTTCAGTGCAGGTATATGGGAAACTCATTAGCAATCTTCCCTCATTCTTTATATTGTAATGAGAAACAAGGGCTGGAAAATGCCATTGCGGAATATTCACAGATCTTCTTCTGCAAACAGCAGCTCGTTGAGCAGACCTGTTTATTCCTCTGGATATATCAAATAATCAGAATGGTGAGCCACTGAATAAGAACAGCCACTTCCAAAATAAAGGTCAAGTTGACCTAAGTGAAAATGCTACCACATTACTGGATTATGGTGGTAGCGGCAGGCAGCAATTTCAATAAACCCTGTAAATAATATCTTCCTTGTTTGCCTCACCAAGCTATAATGAGCACAAAGGATGCATATCAAGACTATTTGCTGCATAAATAATAGAGCAAGCAAATACTGTCAGAGAACTGACAAGAAGGCATTTCTTCCCCTCTAGCTAGATAGGCTTCATGTACAGCAAGGTCTTAGTACAGGGGTGTCCAGACTTTTTGGCAGCAGGGCCACATCATCTCTCTGACACTGTGTCAGGGGCCAGGAAAAAAAAGATTTAATTTACATTTCAAATATGGATAAATTTTACATATATTTACATAAATGAATATATTAGATATTTATTTATTTATACAGGTATTTATATACCGCCTTTCTTTGGTCATCAGATTTCTCCTCAGACTTTAATCCAAGGCGATTTACATAGGCAGGCTGTTCTAAACCCCCGTAGGGATTTTTACAATTGAATTGTTGTAGTCTTTCATAGAACTCTTCCTTCCAGCTGGATTCCTTCCTGGTCTGGTCTCTCTCTGGCCCTTCGCCTCCCACACTCCACTTGACGGCAACTCCTCTCTGCCGCCGAGGGTCAGCTCATCAGTATCTCAGCATGTTGTCAGTTCTCGGGTACTTCCGGTTGTTTTGAACTGGCAGCCTCAGATCTTCAGGCAGACAAGGCGGCAGCTCTACCAACTGAGCCAGACCTCCTGCCCCATAAGATATGCCTCCTGCTTCCATAAGATATGGAACTTATATGAATGAATGAAGGTCTTGCTATAGCTCAAGTCCTATAAAAGGCTTTGCACAAAGCAAGGCCAGCCTTTCCTTTGCTGCCACTGCTGCATCACAGACATGAAACAGCAAGCAGAGGAGGGAGACCTTGTCCCACAGCTCATGCGAGAGGTCAAACAGGCACTCACGCTGAGAGCAGTTGCATCAGGCCAGCACTGGCTCCGGCAAATTTCTGGAGGGCCAGAGGCTCATTGGAGACTGAGGGCTCCCTGGGGGCCAGATTGGGAGTCCCCAAAGGCTGCAAATGGCCCTGGGCTTGGGTTTGGACATCCCTGTCTTAGTAGATCAGGTGAAACGTGTTGCTAGGGAAAAGCCGAGGTGCCAAGGTGCTCCCCTTCAAGTTGATGGGGTGGATGTGCATGTCATGTCCTGGATTTAAAGAAGTAGGTCCCCATAACTTATTTGCTCAGTACTCAAACTATGGGATCCCACGCAATAGAGCCTTCAAATCCAAGAACCTATTTACAGTACTTTTTTTTTAAAAAAAGGTCAGTATGTGAATACCTTGCTTCAAATATAGAATTAGAATATACAGTCTCTATTTCAGAAGTCTCTATTATTGGCTGGGGGCTAAGAATAGACCCTCAGTTTGGCTGTACTTGTCGTAAGAGGCGATTAAACAGCCTCCGGGTAGATGGGATTCGTTAGCCTGGGAAGGCAGCTCATCTGAGAGAAGGAAAATTCTGATCCCAAACCTCCACTGCCTTGTAGCTACATCCAGTTATGGAAAAAGCTTCAGGAGTCCTCAAGGCAAAAATCCGGAGTCCCTGAGGCAGTTCATGGCTGAACACATGTTCTGGCAACTCCTGCGACGCTGCTGGAACCAACTATATTGGCTTCTGCCTTTCCATTGGACCATTTCAGCAACGTGGAGTGGGGGGTTTTGCTGCATGGGTAACAGTCTATCCTCCATATCTACTTTACCCAGGCTTCACACACTGGAGAGGACACTGTTCCAGAACCACTGTTCAGAGCGCGATACCATAGTCTTCTGAGCCTGAAGGATGCCAACACTATTCCAGAAGGAGATATTTTAGCTAGGACACATTTTAAATTAAGCTATTTCTGTCCAATGTTGCATATGCGCAACAAGGATCAGACCTGTGGCCTGGGAAGAAATGGGTTAAAACTATAATCACAACTGAGTTATTTTATTTTATTTTTTTTAATCATTAATTTTTATCCACCCTGGTAAAACACTCATGGTTTAAGATTTAGGCACGCATCTTCTGTGCTCATAAGGGTTAGCAGAGGCTTTAAGAGTGTGACCTGGAAAGTCATATATTTAAATCTCACATCAGCCATGAACTTGTTGAGATAATGTACTATCGGGGTCATACTGTGTTATACAGGGTTATCTGAGGGATGACCTTCTCCCATACAGATGACCTTCATGTTCTTAGGTTTTCTGAGTGGGCTCTCCTACAAGTGCCACCCAGGTGGCGCCCCAAGGGAGAACCTTTCCTATAGTAGTACCTCAGTTATGGAATTCCCTTCTGGGGGAATTATGACAGTGTTTCTCAAACTTTGAACCCATGACCCACTTTTTAGAATGATAACACTGTTCAACAATGAAATTTTTACAAGAATGGAAGTAAAAATTTTCTTTAGGCTTTCTGAAAGCCTAACAAACAATATAGCCTTGTGAGCTCTCCCGTAGGCCTGGGCACCAACAAACTTCCTTGTGGAATCTGTTCCATAAAATTGTGACTGGTGGTGAGAAGACTACTGTATCCACTTTCATCACTTTGCTTCTGTAAAGTGACACTTGGAGGCAGCAGATAAGAGAGGAAGAGCATTATGCAGAGAGACATGCTGTCTTCTCTGGGCACGATGACAACTCATACTGCTGCAGATCCTGAAGTGTGATGTGTTAATGTTGTTTTGATTCATGTCCCTTCTCAGTTACATTGATTCAATTATGTTAAGAAAATTGCCACTTAAATTGACTTACTTTCCTGTATTTATCTATTTTACTTGGGGGGGATGTAAATTACTTCACTGCGTAAATTAAATCTCTTTCCAAAGGAAGTTAGATTGTCTAATGGATACATGTGTCAAATGTGATGTTTACAAGTTAAGCACCACCACCACCACCATGCATCCTCTGACCACAATTTTCCTCCTTGCTGATGTTGAGTGTTTGTTACATGCATTGTTGATAACCTTTCAAAGAGATGCCCACACATGACTTGTAATCTCCTGATATCAGCGCTAAGTGCTTATTCCACTGGGCAGGTTTTAAGTATTAGGCTTTTAAAAAAAAATAAAAAAGAGGAGATAACAGCTTCTTCTGCCAAAAAATATTGGCTACCTTAGAGACATACGTTGTACAGGGCCCAACCTTTTCATTTAGCTGTCACAGCAATTGAGCAATACCAACAAGGCATAGAACAAGACTGAAGGATGAAGTACATGACAGTGCAGGTGGAGGGAAAGGAGGAGAACTGGAATGTGAAGACCAGCTCAGGTTTCCTAAAAGCTACTAAATTTCTACATACACTAAAAGTGTTTTTCTCATTACATCTTTTTTGTATCTTTCTCTTTTTAAAATCTATCTGCTCTTACATTTAGATGAAAATGAAACACTGTAGTGCACATTTCATGCTAAGTGCTCAGCTTTGTTGCTTGATATACAGTGTGATGTGATGGTTGGTTGATTTTTACAGATATAAATACCGTCCATTAAGATTGGGGGCCAGGACCCCAGGAAATCCTGGGTGGCAGGTTTCTTACTGAGGGCCCAATCCTATCCAACTTTCCAGCACCGGTGCAGCTGCAATGCAGCCCTGCGGTAAGGGAACAAATGTTCCTGTACTTTGAAGAGGACATTTGTGACTCCCCACCACAGGATGCAGCATACACCCCATTGGCACAGTTGCACTGCCACTGGAAAATTGGATAGGATTGGGCCCTTAGGCATTTGATGCTGTTGCCTAGGAAAGCTGAAATATTTTTTCACCACTGACAATCTGTGTCCTACCCTTATCTCTCTGAGAGTGTAGTAGTCTGGTTGCCAGTGAAAATGGCTTTTGCATGGTCAGGGCTCCATGTGGTGGTGGCAACCTTTCAACAAGCTTCGTGCATGAAGGAGCTGGGTTGTGTGCGATAAGTGATCAAGCTAGTGCCATAGCTCGTTGGGGGACCAGCAACATTGGCATGGCACTTCTCATACATCTGATTAACCCACATGGGAAACTGATTCAAATGTTCTCATGGCTTCAGGAATCCCTGACCATGCAGAAGCACATTTTTTTGTGGCAATTGCACTGGCACAAGAGTATATGAATCAGCTAATTACTCTCAAGCCATTATCCACTGCTGAAAGTGGTTTCAGGCTTGTATTTCTCCAACAGAAACGGCCAGCTACTTTTGGATCTGAGGGACCTTGCAAAAGCAGATTGTGATATGTCAGGTTGTGATGTGATATCAAAAGTAAAAAAAAAAAAAATTCCATCAGGCCTGCCTTTCCAGCCTTCTCATTTGAAAGGGCTATCTCCGTGTGCGTGCATATAAACCTACCAACTGAGAGTGACAGCATGCATTTAATGAAGTGGGTTGTAGTCTACTAAGGCTTTGGCTGAAATAGTACTACTGTTTATTCTACTTCTTTATGGTGCTACAAGACTCTTCATTGTTTTAATTTGGAACATTATCTTTCTAGTCTTGTGATATATTTCGGGCTAACACAACCAAACTGGCCTTTTAATGTGATTCATAGATTATTTAATGATGGATTATTTCATGACTGATTGTGAAGGGATAAGTATAAAAAAATTAGTTACATAAAAGGAATAAGAGAGTACATAGGCTGGATGGAATAAATGGACTTTTCAAACACGGAAGGCAAAGAAAATGTAACAGATGCATTAAATGTAACAGAAACATAAAATAGATACATAAAAAAACATCCAAAATGTTCAGTTATCTCTGTTGACATGCTGTATATGTGGCTGAAGTTCACTACTGATGCTTTCTTCATGGAGTTTTCACATTTAACTCAAATGTTTATGTCAAAAACTGGCAGGTTTGGTTTGGTATTTTTGCCCCTGCATGAAGAGCCAAAATAAACAAACATTCTTCTTTCTGGTTTTGTTAGAAATGTTTTTAGATGAGAAATTGAGAAATGGATCAATACTTTGACAGTAAGGAAGCCTTTTCTTGAGAAAGGTCCCCATTCAGAAAGCAATATTTCCTGTATTTGGTAGGATTTTTGCAGGCAAAATCCTCTAAACATGTATTTGCAGAAGTTCGTAATATCTTTCCAGTGGGAACTTAATAAACCAAGAGCTTGTTTTCAAAAGTGGCATTTGGGGGACCACATTTGAATGAAGGATTTGATTTGAAAGAAGTGTTTTTGTTTACCTTTCACGATTTAAGAATGCACAGGTACTTGCTTAAGGTGCAATCCTATACACACTTACTTGGAAGTAAGTCCTATTGAACTCAGTGGGGCTTACTTCTGTTTAGACACGCATAGAAATGTGCTGTTAGACTTGACATTTTCCTGGGAAAGGTGAGAGAAACAGAGAGGCTCTTTTTTCTTTTAATGGAGACCAACTCTCACTTGAACTTCTTTGATGGCTTCCTGTAGGGAAACTCAGTGCCAGTTTATGTTTTGGTGTGGGCAGCTGTAAATTTTGCCATCCATTCCCATGCACCCTCTGCCACCTCACACGCTGAAGTGCAGGGACCTAGAACCT
Organism: Tiliqua scincoides; assembly: GCF_035046505.1. Classification (NCBI taxonomy): domain Eukaryota; kingdom Metazoa; phylum Chordata; class Lepidosauria; order Squamata; family Scincidae; genus Tiliqua; species Tiliqua scincoides. The sequence goes on from NC_089823.1 coordinate 171,423,334, forward strand.
GTTCCCACCTATCTTTACCTGTATCTCCAATGCACCTTCCTTTCTCTATGCTGGTCCAAATGCTTTGAGGCAGTTTCAGATCATTTCAGTTTTAAGTCTGTATTTGTATACATTGCAGTTGCCAATAGTGATTACTTAATTTCTGTATTAATGCTTTTTTCCATTCAGAGAGAAGGGTTAATTTACTAAAACTTTGTAGCAGCTCCCTCTTAAAATGTTCACAGAAATTGCCCTGTATCATAGCTGTTGTATTCCCTTATTGTTTTTTTTCCTTTCATTTTTTAAAAGAACCATATTACGATTACCATATGATTTACGAACATATTCGTAAATCATAAAGATTTGGTCTTGAAATTACAGATACAGGTATAATCTAATTATCCATGGATTTTTCACCCACGGTTTTATCTCAACATGATGAGAAGGGCCCTTTAAATTAAAGGAAAAAGTCATTTAACAATAGCCTTGTTAATGTGAGAGAGGGTAGCTGGCTGACAATCCATCAATCATTCTCTCTCTAAGCATTTAGAACAACTTCACTCCAAGGCAAGCAACCCCTCCCTTCCCCCCTGAGCACATGAAAGAAAGATTATTACTTTGCATTCTTTCCCAGTGCTGCACTCTGGGTGAAGGGAGGGGTCACTGGCTCAGAGTGAAGCCTTTCTAAGCACCTGGAGAGAGACTGATTGATGGATTGTCTGTCTAATGACTCTGTCTAATCACAAAGGTCAGCAAGGCTGTTTTAAAATCACCTAGCAAAGGGACATTGTTTTTTAAATGGATTTGCTTTAATGCAGTTTTTGCCATTCACGTGAGTTCTGGGAATGAAACCCTTGTGAATACCGAGACTCAACCTGTATACTCTTAATTTTTTTTCTTCTTCAGTGGCCTTTTAGCTGGCAACTTCACAGAAATACACTATTTGGAAGATGGCACTGATGTTGTTCTCACACATAATTACACGGTAAGATTTGTGACTACTTGTGGGGTGGGGGGTAGGATATTTAATCATTAAAAGGCCAGGAAGGGAACTGTGAAATTTAAAAAGGTTGGTCCTATGTTTGATTTTATTTCACTTTAAGTTAGTTTGTTGGCCCCTTTAGTTCTAAGAGCACATTTGTGGGTGAAAATGTTCTTAGTGGTGCATGATGGGAAAGCTTTAATGGTTATGTCATGGTGTGTGCACTTAAAGCTCTTTGAAAATGTACCCATTGGAGATTTTTTAACAAGCTGCAAACAGCTATTGTTGCAAAGATAAGGCATGAGAGCCAGTTTCAGTGATGCAGAAGCTCTCAAAAGAGGATTCCAAAGCCTTTGTAACCTTCTGCAATGCGGAAGACAAATGTTCTTCTTTCGTTCATTTTTGTTTTGATTGAATCACATCTTTAAAAAAGACATTCTTTGGGACTGAGAAGGAAAACTGAGAATAGGATTGCTGCCTTACTTAATATTTGTTAATAACACCACAGATATCCTCACAAGGCAATTTAGACCTTCTTTTTATAAACATAGTGTAGCTCTGAGTCAAGAACATGTTTGTCTTTTGCCTGTAAGTAAAGCTTCTTAATTAAAACAGTGAAGTGGCTGATCTTAATTATTACATCTAACTTTTATCTGCTGATTAGATCCAGCTTAACTGGCACTGCTATTTTTAAGTATTTGTCTGGTGCACCAATTGAAGCATTATGCTCCTTCTTGTCTACCAGTGAGCCCTGTGGAGAGTAGTTAATGGAGTTATATGGTGGCCTCTTCCTCTTAGACAGCTATGAACAGTTTTGAAGCAGACATTACACTTAACTTTATAAGTCGTAGTCTCTGCCCTTGATATAGTAAATAGTTGAAACATTTTGGGCGCAATCCAGACCCCAGGATCGGCCAGTGCATGTCACCTGTGCCAGCCCCAGCTTTAAGGCACATTTGCGCCACCAAGTGAGGATGGAGTGAAGTTGCGCACAAATGTGCCGACCAAAGCCAGAGACCAAACCCAAGCCCATGGGGCTGGCACAACAGGTATGGATGTGCCTGCTAAGTCAGGCTGGGGCTGGGGCTTGGGAAGGGCAGGAACAGAGCAGAAAGGAGGTGTTCTGGGGCAGGGGGAAGGCAGACCTTTGGGTGGGCCACAGCCGAGTAGGGAATGGGACCAGGTTCCGACACTTGTGCTGGATCCTAACCCTGGTCCTGGATGACTCAGAGCAGCTCCAGTCTGCTCAGATCTGTACCACCTCTGTAGGTGGTGCAGATCCAAGTAGCCCCATTGGGGCTGCTGCTTCATTGCCTAGGTAAGGGGAATGAATTCCCCTTACCCCAGGCTGAGTCATGGGCAACCCCAAACCTGCTCTGGATGCAGTGCAGGTCGGTTGGCCTGCCTACTCCAGGGCAGGGTCGAATTGGGCTGTTAGTCTTTTTGGAATAATTTTTCTTGCATTTTAATGCTAAAAATGAATCTGTAATTGTTCTTTGAGTAAAGTAAAAACTGTCACCATGTTTTGTGCAATACTCATAGCCTGTTTAATATTGGGGGGGGGGGCTGCATCTGGTTTCAGTTATTTCTACCTTTGTCAGGCTGTACAATTGTAAAATTATGTTGTGGAACCCTTGGTAAGGATTTATCCAGAGCATTCCCTACTGGTGATGCTGCATTGTAGCCATGAAACTTGAGGTCTCTGGTTCATTGAATCAGGGCACCCAGGATTCCAAAAATAAGAGATATACATAAATTAAGGCGCCTTTGGACCAGACACTTCTTTTGGACTATTAGCAAGTGCCTGATCGGTTCATTCCCAGCTTCTTCCTATTTCACATTATTCTTATTTCATCAGTAGTGCAGCTGTCCATCAAGACATTTGCTTGTTTGCTTGCTTCAGTAAGAGCAATTTGCCAGCCTTGACTTTTTTGATTTGGCATTTAGGAAACCACAAAAATAAAGTGCATGTCTATTACTTTTAAGTTTGCCAGCAGTTCTTGATGTGCTCCAGGTTGCTGGAAACCAATGACAGCATGAGAGTAAGATCTTACAGGGAGACTTTGGCACTATCCTGCTTCCATTCAGTGCATCTTGTCTCCTTCCTTAATTCTAAAGATCACCTCCTATCTTTTTTGTCTGTGAGGAGTGGTGGACAGGGAAGAAGGGCTGAGCTGTCTGTACTTGATGTGAAGCACAATCCTAACTTGTGCTGAAACAGGCAGGCCTGCACTGTATCCAGCCAAGCTTGGGGCTGGCTGAGGCTTGACCTGAGGCAAGGGGAAACTTTTTCCTTACCCCAGGGAGAGTCACAGCAGCCCCAGTGGGTCTTCTCAGATCTATGGCACCTGATGAGGTGGCATAGATCTGAGCTGAATGGAGCAGCCAGGAGCTGCTCCACACTGCCCGGGAACAGGGGCTAAGATCTGGCATAACTGCTGGGTCCTGGCCCCACCTCCCACTCCCTGCTCACCTGCCCACCCACAAGCCACCTGCCCACTGCCTGCCCTCCCCCTGCCCCAAAACGCCTCCTCCCTGTCCTCCATCCACCCTCCCCAGACTCCTGCGCTGGCCAAACTCGGCCAGCACTAACTCACCTGCCATTGCTGCCACAGAGGCTGGATCCATGTGCCAGCGTGGCTTACTTGGAGGCAGGTGCAAACATGCTTTATGGTACATTTGTGACCCCCCCCCAGGCCAGCGCAAGAGATTTAGGATTGCACCCTTGGTTTTTTTTTAGAACATTCCGCATCTAGTTATATATGGAACAAACATGCACAGTGTAACTCCTTTTTCTCATCTTTCTCCCTTAGAGGTTTTTTTGGTTTGTGTATTCTTGTACTGTTGCAGATTGAGAAAGATGATCCAAAACAATCCCAAAAAACTACCTTTGTTTCTCTTATAACATTAGTGTCTATCCAGCCATGTGAGTTGCAAGTTAGATTATAATGGTTTCATTTTGTGCACAGTTACATCTCCACCTAAAATAAAAAGCAAGACAAGATACTCTTGTGCTAAACTAATATTTTCTTTCTGTTGTAATCAAATTTGCCAAGAATTCATACTCCAGAACCATTAAAACTCAACCTTGGTCTTTTCACCGTTATTGCTTTCTCTAACAAAATCAAGGTGGTCTTTAGAAGCTTGCTGTGTGAGACTGTGTAATTGAAAACCATGCCCCAGTACTGGAAAGGTTAATTAATGCAGCTTAGATGTGAATGAACCAAGTAATAAGAGGCAGGGAGAGATGGCTGTCAGGTTGAAATATGAGTGATAACTTTCCTTTGCGCTAATAAAATAGCAACCTCTTATAACAGAGCTTTTGGCTTCCACATGGCATTCAAAGGAGAGAAGAGGGAGAGGGAGAGAGGGAGAGATGCTGGATATGATAGAACCATTATTTCTCAGCCAACTTCATAATTGGGAGTATGGTATTGCTTTTCATCAACAATAGCATTAAGCCCGACACCAGACAAATGCACATCTTTATCAAGTATGTATCTTTTGTTGTGGTAGCCTTTTGTAAGCAACTGAATTTATTAAAGAAATGTAATAACGCGGCCACAAAATGAAGCAGGACAGTTCTATTCTGAAATAGAACTTCCTTCTATTCCTGTTCTTAATAACATGCTGTTTCTGAGTCTATGTAATCTAATATAACGTGCGCTCTTGCTCTCTCTCTCTCTGCCCCCTTTCACTTGTTCTTACAGTTCCCAAGCCATAAAACCTAGGAATGGTTTTATTGCATTGCATAGTATGCTTAATTATGTCTGATAGACCTGCCTCATATCACTAAAGAGAATTTACATCTGCCTCAAAAGCCTAAAGGTGAACGATGGTATAATTTGCTCTGCTGCTTAATTTTACAAAATGCTCCACATCACAGTTTTCCAATAACATGATTGAGGACAGCAGGCCTATCATGAAGAAATAGTTTAAATACTTGCTTGATCTTTGTCTTTCATTGAATGACGGATACCACAGACAAACTCATTTTAATCCAGCATTGAATACTGAGAAGATATACAAAGAGGCTTTCCATGATAGTCAACAGCCTGGATTCAGGGAAGCCTGTATTCATTAAGAGGAATGGAATGTTGTCTTTAATGCAATATGTCAAATATAGGGAAACTGACACTTTCCACCATTCTCTGTTTAATTAGGGCCATTGCTACTACCACGGACATGTGCAAGGTTATACTGAGTCGGCAGTCAGTTTGAGTACATGTTCTGGACTCAGGTAAGTGGAACTATCTGAAAAAATGAAAACTTCAATTTCTGCAATCAACATCTAGTCCTTAGTTTGCACCTTTTATGCTCTAGTGAAGGGGTGCCCAAACCATGGCCCAGAGGCCACTTGCAGCCCCCAGGGGCTCCCCATCAGGCTCTCAGGGAGCCCCCAGTCTCTATTGAGCCTCTGGCCCTCCACAGACTTGCTGGAGCCTGTGCTGGCCCGACGCAATTGTTCTCAGCAAGAGGATGACTGTCTGACCTCTCACCTGAGCTGTGGGACGAGGACTCCTTCCACTACTTGCTGTTTCATGTCTGTGATGCAGCAGTGGCAGTGAAGGAAAGGCTGGCCTTGCTTTGTGCAAGGCTTTTTATAGGCCTTGAGCTACTGCAAGACCTTCATTTATTCATATAAGTTCCATCTCTAATATATTCATATATGTAAATTTATTCAAATTTTAAATGGTAAATTAATTCTTTTTTTTTTCCTGGCCCCCGACACAGTGTCAGAGAGATGATGTGGCCCTCCTGCCAAAATGTTTGTACACCCCTGCTATAGTGCAATGGTTCTCAAATGCTTTAGCGCCGGGACCCACTTTTTAGAATGACAATCTGTCAGGATCCCCTGGAAGTGGTGTCATGGTCAGAAATGACATCATCAGTGTAGGCTTCACACCTACACCACAATCAGCCAAAGGTCCCATTACACAGCACACTCATGCTGTTATTTTGCATAGATTGGAATTCAAACATTCCAGCTTAGAAGTTGAAACAGAGCACAGATTTGGATCCTTCTCTAACCACACAGCCCTCCCTCCTTTCCAGGGGGGAAACCTGTCTTCCCACCTATTCAGGGCAAAGCACCATGCCTGTCTTCCCACCAGGAGCCTGCCCAGCCCAGCAGCTCTGTATCCTGTACTTTCAGCTGTGTGTTTTCGGGTGCAATCCTAACCCCTTATGACAATGCTTTCCAGCACTGACATAAGGGCAGTGCAGCTCCGAGGTAAAGGATCAAATATTCTCTTACTTTGAGGAGGCCTCCGTGAGTGACACCCAACTGCAGGATGCAGCACACGTCCCATTGGCACCACTATGCCAGTGGTGGAAAGCACTGACATAAGGCGTTAGGACTGCGCTCTTCAGTGGTAGCTGAGCTAGGTGCTATGTGACCCATCTGAAATTTGCTTGTGACCCATTTAGTGAGTCCCTTGAGAAATGCTGTGCTGGTTATGAGGTATTTACCTGTTCATCTGTTAGCAGACTGTAATGATGGGGAAGGCAATACTAACTTTTGAGCATAAGACCCTCTGTAAAACAACTCTGTTTGCAACTGTGCTTTTGCTTGGTCCTCTCTTATTTTGCCTTTTCCTATATCTGTGTCCTGGCAAGCCTTTTTTAATGCTTGCTCTACAGTTGTTCTGTAGAGCCATAAGGAAAAGTGACCACAGAGCTCACCTGATAGTGGTAAGCATTATAATCTACTCTGTTCTATTCAGGAACCCATGTACAAGTTGCGGACCTATCATTAGGTCCGATGGGACAAAAGCCCCAGGCACGAGGCACCAGGACCCTGCGGAAGCCACTCTGAGGCTCCCGATGGGGGCGGACACCATGCTTCTGGTTTTTCGGAAGCACAGTTTGAAACAGGGATCTCCAAACTTTTTGGCCAGAGGATCGCTTCAAATGTCTGGCATGGTTTTGAGGGCCGAAAAAAAATTTAAATATAAAATTTATATAAATCAATTAGAGATGGAACATAGTTGTGTGAATAAATGAATGAATTGGCTCATTCATTCATCTTCTCTGGCCCTTAGAACACTTCCAGATGCAACCAGAGCATAGTTCCAGTCATGTTCGGCAGAGTGGGCCAGGGCTTTCAGGGGACAGGAGGCTCGCCGCGGGCCGGACAGAGGCTCGCCGCGGGCCGCATGTGGTTCCCGGGCCAGGGTTTGGAGACCCCTGGTTTACAGCATCAGGGAACCTCACAGAGGTTTCTCCAATGCAGGTGGAGGTTGCAAGGCTCCGTGAGCCTCAGGTGAGTAGGGGGGTGGATTTTGGTGGGGGGGCGCCATCACAGACCTTTGCCCTGGGCGTGGGGCTGAGGAGCTCCGCTGCTGCCTTGTACAGTTTTCCATTTCCATCTATCTTGTCCATTACCTTGAGAGCAAAAATGGAACATCCATTACACAGGCCTACAAAAATGAGGATCAGAAAAGTTTTTCCCAAACTTTATGGTGGTTTGATATGAATTTGGGGTGCTGATTTAAAAAATGGCATCCATTTTGCCCTATCACGTCTAGTTTTGGAGGCACGGCATAGCCTCATTAGTGAATGGTTCAAGCAGCTTCCTCTTGAGGAAGCCATGGTGTAGGCTTTCTCATGAGGAAGCTGCTTGAACCATTCACTAATGAGGCTATGCCGTGTCTCCAAAACTAGACGTGATAGGGCAAAACGGATGCCGTTTTTGAAATCAGCACCCCAAATATACCCAGGAATTGGTTTAACGTTTCAGGAAGCAAAATGTGTGTTGACCTGTGTTATCAGAAGCAATATACCAAATGCTAGAGACAAACAAAGTGGATATTAAGTCTTGTGATTGAAGAAGAAATGTTACCAGGGGCATAATCCTTACTTGCACTGGAGCAGGCAGACCGGCAGGCCTGCGCTCCATCCATTGCAAGCTTGGGGCAAGGATCAGCGCAAACCGAGGCAAGGGGAAAACTCTCTCCTTATCCCATGTCATGCTGCACTGGCCCCAATGGGTCTACTTGGATCTAAGCCACCTCAGGAGGTGGCAAAAATCCAAGTACTGCTCAGGAATGGGGTCAGGATCCCGCATATCTGCTGGATTCTGGCCCCACCCTCACTTCTCACCTGCCCACCCCAGGAACTCCCACTGCCTGCCCACTGCCCGCTCTCCCCTGCCCCGAAACACCTCCTCCTCGTCCTCCCCACGCTCCCTCTGACCCTTGCATTGGCAAAGTTTGGTCGATGCTAACATACACTGCCAGGCCTGGATCCGGTGTGGGGAGGCCAGTGCAACTTTCTGGTTCCAGAATCAATGCAAACGTACCTTACGGCACGCTCGCAACACCCCTGGGTCGGCACAAGTGACTTGTGCCAGCCTAACACTGGGGTTAGGATTGTGCTGCAGATGTGGTTTTCAGTATGCTAACGTGCTCCCTCCCCAGAACATTCTGCCTCCTGCAGCCTGATTACTGCAAGAGGTAGGAGCCTGGAAAGCCAGGGCAACAACTTGGTGTGTGTGTCTGTGTGTCTGTGTGTCTGTGTGTCTGTGTGAAAGTGACCACCAAGGTGAGGCTGTGGGGGGTGGAGCACATTGGCTGCCTGCCTTGAACAAATTTACCCAGTCGAATTTGGAGCATTGTACTCCATAGAACAATTAAGGAAGGGAGGGGTGATTACATGTTTTCATCAAAGTGTGGCCTTCCTTGCCTGTGGATCTGTAGCCTCTTGCCATCAATCCCAAAAATGATCTGGCTCTTGGTGTCCAAGCAGGCACCTAGCACCAAGTACATATGAACAAATGTGTGTCCCTTGTGTGCCTTGAATTAAAAGGAACTAAGAGAAATAAAATATTGGCCATGTAACACCTGGGAGACCTGAAGCTTTTTGCCATCAGTGCAATTGATGGTTGGCAACGTTCAGTCTCGAAAGACTATGGTATAAGCCTACAGCACCTGGTATTCCCCAGCGGTCTCCCATCCAAGTACTAACCAGGCCTGACCCTGCTTAGCTTCCAAGATCAGATGAGATCGGGCATGTGCAGGGTAACAGTTGCAATTCTAAAGTCACATTTTTGGCCTTCGTGATGCTCTCCTAACAGGCACACAGCACCACATACACATGTATACATGCATGTCAAGCATTGTATGTTCAAATAAAAAGATATTAAAATGTTGTTAGATAATGTGTGTTTGGAGGCATTCCAATACATGAGCTCGGAGAGTAAACAGAATGTGATCCTGCCCACCTCCAACCTTATCACAAATTTGCCATCCATTGTAGTTTTCATCTAGGTAACTTTTTGTTCTGATCTGTGAACTCATGGCAGGATCTGACTGGCTTCTAGGATGTAGTGTTTTCAGAGCCAGTACTAGAGCTGAAGCAAAGGTGTATGTACTAGGCAGGATACAACTCTGGAAGCTTGAGACAGCCAGCCCAGTAGTTCCAGTGTTAGCTTCCTTATGTCACTGGGTAAATGCAAACATTTCCATGGCGAAAGATGTGACACTTAACATTAGCATTGAGCTGTTTGTTAACAAAAGTTTCATTTAGTTTAGTGTTGTGTTCAGGAAACAAAACTAAATTAAGCACATTCAGTAATTTTCCAGTCAGCTGCGAAAAGCAAAGGCAAAATGGATTTCTGTACTATGGACAGACACTGGTTAGAAAGTTATTACTGTATATACTTGGCAACCTTAGGAGCTGCAGTTTGTTCAATGGGCCACTCCAATTCATTTTCTTGCATTGCAATTGGCATTGCAAAATATTTTCAGACAAGCAAGATTTTGGCCAAGTGTCTATTTTTTATTCAGATTTTTTTGGATGACTATTTGCAATACCATAGTGATATTGTCAAGCAGCATAATGATGAACAAGGACACTGATGTATTCAACACGTGATCTTTTTGATCCCTTTCAGTGTGTGTTTGAGCCTTGACCTAAAGAGCATTATATGGTGGGATGGCATTTTGGAAATGGAGATTCAGTAGCTCCTTCCTTAGAGTTCATTAAATTCCTGCTTTGGCGGCCAAGATTGCCCCCCAGTAGGTAGCTGTATGTAATGTATTTTTTCAGATAGCAGCATCTGTTGCTTTAGCCCTCTAAATTCATTCCGCAGCCTGGTGGCAATATGCCGGAATAAATTGAAGTTTTACTATTACCATTGGTTTGAATCAGCTTTTGGGGGCAGCTGCTGAGGGCACTACTGATCTCTGACACCCAATCCTATCCAAACCAACTGTGCTGCAATGCAGTGGCACTGAAATGGCTGCCGCTATATCCAGCACAGGCAACAAGTCTGCTGGAGGACTCCTCTAGGTAAGGGGGCTTTTGTCCCCCTTGCCCCGGGGAAAGCCCCAGCAGCTGCTTTGGGCTACTGGGTACTGCACCAGCAATATTACTGGTCCTGGAAGAGGGATAGGATCAGGTCTGAGGGAGAATAGGATCTGGCGGCAGCCTCTGCCACCACCCCTGCTCCCCTCCTGGGTGCAGTCTGCCCACCCCCTACCATGTCACCACCCTCCCCACTCCGTTTTGTCCCCTCTCTGCCCTCCCCACCCTGGAACATCTCCTCATCACTCATTAGTGAACTTATTGTGCCTCGAGCCTCTCCAGCCAGCACATAGGTCTGGGGCCTGCCTCTACTCAGCTGCCGCAAAGTGTTTTCCAGCACATTTGTGACAGCCGTTTGCCAGGGCAGTGCACCAGAGACTGGGGCTGTGGACTGGGTATATTTGGCTGCCCAACTACTTCTATGCTTATAGGCTTCCTGGGGTGGTGGTGGTATGACCTCTCAGAGTCCACCCAGTTAGGCGAGGACCTATAGAGGACATTTTACAAGTGTCCCCTGGAGGCAGTCCTGGAACCTGTAGACACCCACTTTCATTCATTTAAAATCAATACAATTGTGAGTGTACCCAGGAGCCAGTCTGGAACCTAGACACCCATATACATTTAAAGTCAATACGAGTCATATGATTTTGTTCAGAATTGCAACCTTGGTATCAAAATTCAGTACAAAAATGTCTCCTCCATCTTACTTGACCCTTTGGAGCACTGTAGCCAAAAGAAAAACTGCAATCCTATAAACACTTACTTCCGAGTAAATCCCAATGAAACTTACTTCCAAGTAAGCGTGTTGAGGATTACACTGTCAGTCAACTGTAGGCCCTCAGATTGGCACAGATGTTTTTGTACATGCTTCAAAAGTCAGACTGAGTCTGAGCAAACATGAGGGCATTTCTACAAAGATTTTTCTCTGCAGACTTATTAGAAAAATCCACTTAAATGCGATTGTTGCTAAGCCCTTCTCTTTGCTTTCCCTCTTTTTCTTCTTCATCGTCTGTACGTAAAGCTTTTGCTGATAACACAATTACAGTACCTTGACTCCCAAGTGCTGGACAGTTAATCGTATTAGTATTTTCAGTCACAGTGTAACTCCATCCATAGCTTCTGCACAGAGGATACCCAGCAATGAGCAGTCATGCTGGATAAATATGTGAAAGGATTAACTTGCCTAACTAAGTGTCTCTGGATGTGGGTGATATGTACATCCATTGCTCTGGAACAGATCCGCAGCCTGCCAGTAGTAATACTGTAGGTATTACCTGAAGGTAAAACATTCTGTTTTGTAGAATGAAACTAATTCATCTTAATGGGAGATACATTTGGACTCCTCTATGTTGTTACTTCCAGACCAAGGTTATTAGTTGCTGCCTTGCATGTTCTACCCTTTGCTGGTATTCAGATTATTTTTAAACCATCCAATCCTAACTTAACTTTCCAGCGTTGTTGCAGCCATGCCAACAGGGTGTGCACTGCATTGTGCGGTGGGGGGGGCAGTCATGGAGGACTCCTGAAGGTAAGGGAATGTTTGTTCCCTTACCACAGGGCTGTATTGGTACTAGAAAATTGGTTAAGATTGGGCTGTTAGGATATTTAGGGAGCAAACATGCTGAAAAGAAATAATACCATTAAGGGTGCTCAAGTTCCCACCTAGGATTTTACGTTCACGTCAGGGATGGCATATAAATAGTCAATAGTAATTGACCCAAGCAAAACTTCCTATAGATCCAATGCAACGACAATGCAATTGGATCTTGCCTTGACATGACTGCCCTCATTCACATCACAGCCATGCCCCGTTTCTAGAAGAAGAAGAAATGTGTCAGAAAAATTTGACACTGGTATGTGGATGTGTCATGTGGTATGGTTGGTACACATGATAAAAGGCTTAACATGTACTCATGCTCCCCTGTGGAATGTCACCACATGGAAGCAATTTTTTGTTGTCTCTACACATGGACTGGAACTTATGAAGTGGCCCTAAGATTGCTTGGCTGCAGTCATTATTATCCCCCTAAGCAGTGAAGAATGGAAAAGCTTTGTGGGATGGGTTTGTGGGTTCCAACTGCTGAACATTTATTACAGTTTCTCCTTCACCAACCATTGCAGGCTACTTGAAAGCACAGTCTGCCCTAAAGGGGAGGAGAAGGCTGGCAGGAAAGAAGGTAGGCAGAAAAGAAGCAAGGAAGGAACATTCTTCTCCCATGTCTAAAAAATACTATCCATATTCTTAGATATATTCCCTTTAACATCAAAAAGTGTTATTTGGAATGCCTAACTTGTGATTCAATTGTCTTTCTAGAAATCAAGTATATTCATTACCTTGCTCTTTCTTTGATGTACCCAAAGCAACATGTATTTCTATTGTACATAATGTTCCAAAACACACTTACTTGGAAATAACTTTCATTACAAGCAATATAAACTTACATAAATGCTCTTTTCCTGAGAAAGAGGAATTCTCAGTATGCTTGTGTGACATTTGCATTATATTGAAGTGGGAGAAATTCCCCTTTGAGAGGAAAGGAAGAAAAATATGTGGGTGTGCTCGAATAGAGCCTGTTTGAGGAAAGTGTGCCATGAAAATGCAGTAATTGCTTTATTTTATTTGCATCAAATTCTAAATGTTGAGAAAAAAATTGCCTGATACAAACATTCATAACTACACCTCCAAAAGAAGAGAATAATTGTTTTCAGATAACTGCATTTTTAGGATGCTGTGTTTGGCAAACACCACAGCCAAAGCAAGTGGTGCATAGCAAAAGTAATTTGGTAAGGAAAAAAAATTGTGAGAAAATGCAGAGCTTGTCAAATTAATATGTATTTGATAAACCTTATCTTATTGTAAACAGCCCATAAGCCATGAGCTATATGTGAAAGGGGAGGGGAAGATTTTTTTTTTTTTTACAAAATAAAGTGAGACTAAAGGATCAGGCAATGAAAAAGGCAGCAGTAGTTTTGACTCAGGCCATGCAGAGCACAAATGAATACAAGAGCCAGTCAGAATCTTATCAACCACATCAGTAATGAACTGACATAATAAGATCAATAATGTAAATTCCTAAAAAGGGACAATTACTTTAAGAGACTAATAACATGCAGGATTTGTTGAGGCGAAATTCCAGATTGACTAATGACGTCCAATCTCATATAGGAATTTTCCTTTTGAAACTTTCTGTTGCACAATACTATAAAAACTTTGTCTGCTATAGAATGCCCTGGAGCCCTCACTTCTGTTACCCTTGGCGAGGACCACATGCCATCTCTTGTGTTGAATCTGGTTGAAGGTCTTCTTGGTAGGGAGGAAAACTGTGAGAGCTCCTGGCTTGTTAAAATGTCAGGTTCCAAAATTGTCTGCATGCCAGCTATTTGGGGTGAATTTCCCTTCTCTGCAGCTTTGGAGACAAAAACAAATAGCAATAAACAACAAATCGCACATAGCTTCCCATGAAATAAACCTGTTCTCCATGCGCTGCACCATTTTATCTGCTATTTCTTAGTTTAGACTTGTGGTGGTGGTGGTCAAGTATGTGGTGCATTTTCTCTCTTTACATTTGTTCTAAAAGGTTATTTTTGCTGCTAAAGATATTTTGTTGTTATGAAAATGTCTCCTCAGTTCTTCTCCCAAGATTTATGGCTACTTGCAGCATAATCAGTAAAGACATAAAAATCAACACACTAAAAACTAGCGGTCAGAACCACCACCCCTGAAAAACATACCTCAAAGCCAATAGCCTGAAACTGAGGTCCTGATCCTATGCTGCCACTGCATTGTCAGAATGTGCGTTCTGGAGACACAGCATGCTTTACGGCCATTGCAAAATGTATTTACTATAGAGCACAGGCCAAATGCCACCGCAAACTGTAAACGACACCTGCCAGATAACAGTGGTCACTGTGGGAGCCCTGGCACTGGTAAGATGGAGAAGGGGCAGAACTGAGAGAGAAAGGAAGACGTCAGAGGAATGGGTCAAGGTTAGGAAGGGAGGAGCAGGGAGGTGGGTTGAGGGCAGAATGGGTGGTTATTGGCAGCGGCAAACTCCGCCAATATCCTATCCCACTTCCCTGCCTCAATTCACCTAAGTCCGCTCAGACTTGCACCAACAAAATAGCTGGCGTAGATCAATTGGAGCAGCGGAGGCCAGGGGAACAAATATTATCTCAAGGAGGCCTCCAGGACTTTCGTTGGATCGGGCTGAGTCAATTTGTCATTTGATGGAGTATAACCATTTTCTTATACCTGCCATGAGAGTTATTTCCTGCATACCCTTCTGCCTAATGATTAGGAAGGAATTTCATGATTCCAAGTTTCCCAATTCCCTCTGTGTTGAATCTGCAGATTATTTTATGACTTGGTAATGCTAAATGGGAAGGCAGAAGGAACTGCTTAGGAACAGTAATGAACTGAAGTCTGTGAGCTGTAGACACCATGGTGGTTAAGGTTAACCTCCTGTTTAAATTCCTTGCTGCTGTGAACAAGACAAGTGTTCACATGAATGATATTATCCTTTGGGGTCACTATAGCCTTGTAGTGAATCTGTGAATCCACAAAACAAACTGTAGAAATTAGTTTAAATCTTGAATTTGTTCTTAGGGTATAGTGTAACTTTAAAAAAAAATCCACTCTAGTCCTCATAAAAATATAAGTCTAAAAACCAAAGCTTATAGTATAGCTGACAATTAATATTTCCTGACGATCAATAAATAAAATGAAACCATGCTATGCAGGTATATATCTTTCCACTAGATTAAGACATGG
Organism: Tiliqua scincoides; assembly: GCF_035046505.1. Taxonomy (NCBI): domain Eukaryota; kingdom Metazoa; phylum Chordata; class Lepidosauria; order Squamata; family Scincidae; genus Tiliqua; species Tiliqua scincoides. Next base: position 171,438,375 of record NC_089823.1, read on the forward strand.
CATGTACATTTTGATCATTGTTTGGGGACTATAAAAGCTGTGAACATGTAAAAAAATTCCCATGTCATAAATCAAGAATCCTGTCTTTGCTCTTGACTTTAGTAGCCTCCAGAGATAAGTAAATAATTATTTCTAGGAAAAGATACTACAATTGTTTTATTAAGCTCCCTTGTAAAGCTATCAGTTTTGGGACAAAAGAAAATATGTGGTCCAAAAGACAGTGTTTACTCAATGTCTGCCTACTCAGATGCAGTAGGTTGTCCTTGCAAGCATCCATTAAAGCAGGGGTGCCCAAACCCCTTACATTTTCACTAAGAAGGAGTAAAATTATAAAAGAAGCTGTAGGAAATTAAAAAGCTGATCCCCAGAGCCATTTTATTTAATATTCCAATTCAGAAGGTAACAACGGCTTTTAAACAATGGGCACAACACTTTACAATTATTTCTGTTGGCTTTTAAGGAAAGAGTAAATGTTAGCTACCTTTACTTGATACAACTTGTTTCATGGTGCAAAAGGTGCAAAAGAGAGCGACTAAGATGATTACTGGGCTGGGGCACCTTCCTTATAAGGAAAGGCTACAGTATTTGGGCCTCTTCAACCTAGAAAAGAGACGCCTGAGGGGGGACATGATTGAAACATACAAAATTATGCAGGGGATGGACAGAGTGGATAGAGAGATGCTCTTTACACTCTCACATAATACCAGAACCAGGGGAAATCCACTAAAATTGAGTGTTGGGAGAGTTAGAACAGACAAAAGAAAATATTTCTTTACTCAGCGTGTGGTTGGTCTGTGGAACTCCTTGCCACAGGATGTGGTTACGGCATCTGGCCTGGATGCCTTTAAAAGGGTATTGGACAAGTTTCTGGAGGAAAAATCCTTTATGGGTTACAAGCCATGATGTGTATGTGCAACCTCCTGATTTTAGAAATGGGCTATGTCAGAATGCCAGATGCAAGGGAGGGCACCAGGATGAGGTCTCTTGTTATCTGGTGTGCTCCCTGGGGCATTTGGTGGTCTGCTGTGAGATACAGGAAGCTGGACTAGATGGGTCTATGGCATGATCCAGTGGGGCTGTTCTTATGTTCATATCTGTGATGTAGCAGTGGCAGTGAAGGAAAGGCTGGCCTTGCTTTGTGCAAGGCCTTTTATAGGCCTTGAGCTATTGCAAGACCTTCATTCATATAAGTTCCATCTCTAACATACTCATTTATGTAAATTTTTTCAAATTTATAATGTAAACTAATTCTTTTGCGCCCCCTGGCCCCTGACAGTGTCAGAGAAATGATGTGGCCCTCCTGTCTCAAAGTTTGGACACCCCTGCTTTAAAGCATAAGTAGACATCCTGCTGGATCAAAAGAGTTAATCTCCTCTAGTATCCTGTTTCCAACACTGGAGAGTCAGGAAAATATAAGAACAGGGCATAAGGACAATAACTCCCCCTCCCCGATTGTTTGTTCTTGGCATTTGGTTTTCTCATGCATAAGAAATGTCAGTGTAAATGGGACACCCTTGTGGACAGCTCTTGGTCACTATTGATTGTGTCTTTGTAGGGTCCGATACAAATGGATCTTTGCCCATGTGATAACAGCCCCTATAAGGATGATGATCATTTGGAATGCTTGTAGAAACCCTCTGTAAATTGCTCCTCCTTGTCCAGCATTAGCTTGTGAATTTGGTTCCCAAAGGGTCCCAGGTCTGTTACAATAAAGCAACTGATGCTCCTGATCCATCAATCCCATCATTGTTGTCATGCTACTAGACTTGATGTTTTTATGTCTATATCAGGTTTGAATAGTTGTCTTTAGAAATAGGAGACAGTGGCAGGTTCTGAGAAGGCTTCCTGGGCAACAATGGACAACAATGGAAGCAGCAGAACTTCTTAAGGACCTGGGCTGATTGGATAGGCTCTCTAATGAACATGAATCTTTGAACCCACGCCTGATCTGGCTATCCCCTGACATCAGGATGACGAGATGCAATAGAGGACACGGTGCCTATACCTTTAATCAATGTAGAGAAGAGGAAATTTTGGTAGGTGCAGCTCAATATGTACCTGCCAACATCTCTTCTTCATTACAATGGTTAAAAGTATAGGCACTGTGTCCTCCACTGCATCTGGTCACCCTGCCTGACATGGACCCCAGCTGCAAACCTGTGAACCATTTCTTGGGAGTAAGCACCATTGAATTTAGTGGGACTGACTCTGAAATAAATCAGTACAAGTCCAAGCTACATGGAACATTGGTAAAGATTTAGCCTGTGTGCTACTACCAGCATCTGACCAGGGATGGGAACTCAAATCAGGTGACTTGAGTTTGAGTCATGAAAATCAGCATTTTTCACTGACTTGAGTACACTTGTGCCGATGACTCGGGAATTGACTCGAGTTTGGAGCCACTGACTCAGCACTCAGTCTCCACATATGCAGACTCAAGTCTGTCTATGTCTGTCTGGGTGTGCTTGCTTACTTTTTTCATGGCATGAAAGACCTCATAAGGCCATCATTCAGACTGGGCAAGCAGCAGGGAGATTCCAGCCAGGAGGCAGAGAAGAGTTAATGTTTGGAAGCGGGAAAGGGGAAGCAGGAGTAGGCTCTCTTACCCATCTCTGACCCATCTCTTACCCATCGGTTCCTCCATCTCTGAAGGAACCAATGATCATTGGATTAAGGTCTGATTTGTTTCTTTGGATGCGGGATGGCAGGAGGAGGAGCTCAAGGAGGTTCTTGCCTTGGAATTGGCTGGAGAAACCCAGGGGAAAAGGAGGTGGGGAAGGGGGAGAGGTTCATAGCAATCATGCTTTCCAACTGCATGGCTGCTGTGAGCTCCATTTTAACTTGGAAGGAGGTAGCTCCGTTGAGTGACCAGCACAAATTGAACTACTTTTGAGTAGAGCTGCCAAGGATTGGGTCGTCCTGGTAAGCCTCACAGCTGCTGCACGTGACACTACTCCCTCTTGTCGTTTCTCTCCCTGCTCCCATGCAGTTTGTCCCATCCCTCCCACCTTGTTTACAGATGGAATGGGGACAGCAGGGGAGTGTTTAAAGAGAACTCACACACACACACACACACACACCTCACCAGCAGCAGCTCTATTTTTTTCCCATGGAATTGCAGCTTGCTTTTTAAAGGGAAAGACTTGTGACTTAAGTCTTTTTGAGTTGCCAAAATGCTCTGGGTGACTTGGAAAGTGCCCTGTTATGATTCGTTTTTGAGTTGAGTCACTGACTTACCTATTACTGCATCTGACCAAAGGAAGGAACTAAAAGATAAGCAGCCAGATTTGCAAAGAGACCTCTTGAACAGTAGTAAACTAGATTTTATCATCAGTCCTGATTCCTATCAGCTTGCTCTCTGAGCAACAAGGGCATATGTTTCTCACTATTCTGTCCTAACTACTGCTTTATATCCATGCAGCCTGGCCATTTTCTTAGCACCTCGCTCTCCTGACTTGGCATGTACAGCGTCTGACACCTAGGTACTCAGTCATCTTCAACTGGAAAAGTAACTGCTGTTGTGCGCTCAGTATCTGTAGCACATAGCATTTTGAGGAACAGAAATGAAAGGAGGTCATATCCAGTTTTAAGCTTTTGGCAATGCAACTATAATTACATATATTGGAATGTGGCCACTTTAGAAAAGCAATGGGACTTAATACTGCTTCTGAAGATGCTTTCTGCAGAGGATTCAGTTAAGCTTTGTAATACCCCATTGAGAGAGCGAAGTGTTATCCCTGTCTTGCAGAAGAAGAAGCAGGTGTGCCATAGAGCTGATTTGTACTGTGCTTCCAGAAACACTGAAGTGATGGGTTTTTGGAAGAAATGCAGAAATTGGTATCTGATTTAGTACAATAATAGCACAAGCAAAGAGAGGAGGGTAGCACCAAAAAGGACAAAAGAATTAAGTAGGTGAAGGAAACACATTTATTAACGGTCCCAACATGTTTTGGGCTTGTTCTCTTCATCAGCAGTCAGAAAATCTTAGCATGTACAACAATAGGTTATGACAGAATGGGCTCCAAAGGAGCTACAACTATTTGCTGGGGAGATTGTGGCAAAATTCAAACTGCACCAGGGCTTTGGTACGAGTGGGGACTGCCTGCATTCCTTCCAGCGGTAGATAATATTCTGTATCTGCAACAACAGATTCCCAAGTCATAGAAGAAAACTCAGCAGCATCTGTTCTCTATCCCCACTTTTTCTGAGAGTTGGATGTTTTAAAGATGACCTTTTACAGTTTGTTCTCTTGTGATGAGAGTGCCCTCAGGGACTTACATTATTTCCATTTATTAATTTTTTTGTTGGGAATTTTTCCTCAAGCAAGCACACTGCAAATGCCCTGAGCAGTGGTAGTACACACAGCTATATAATATAATTTGGCACTAAACCCAAGGGTTTACAGAAAGAGAAATAATATCTTCAAAATGAACATTTGATCTAAATTTATGCTACTCTTCCATATTGATTGAAAAACTGTCACTTATTTGGGAACCAAGCATGAAAAAAGTCTACACTGTAAAATAATATATCATTTATGTCTTTTATATCACAGGGGACTTATTTTATTTGATGTTAAAGCCTATATTTTGGAGCCCCTAGCAGATGCTGGAATTGAGCACATCATCTACCGAGCAGTGAACCTAAAATTAGCCTCAGGTTCTTGTGGCCATCATCACAACATCTCAGGAATCACACTGGAGGATACCACGCAGTCTACTCAGATGTTTACCAGCAGGGTAGGTGGAATTAATAGATTTTGGTGTTTGACCATTTAAAAAATCAATTTAAATAAAACTAATGCCAAGTTTACATAACTGAAGTGAGATCCTGGTCAAAGTGGTAATATGTTTTCTTAAAAAAGCAAGACAGGAGAAAACAGAAATACTTCATACATTCTGAATTAGTTGTAATTCCATCAAGAAAACAAAATTAAAACATTCAAGGTAGTCACCAATCATTGATCAGGCAAAGAAATACAGAGGAATTTATGCCTCGACAGTGCCTTAAATAAATATTTTGCAACATTTGATGAGCGGTACTCATTTCTCCTGTCCAACAAGTACCAGACCAAGTCTGTATCTGAACCATGAAAGTTTTCCAGGAATGGATATAGAAATTGATGGCGTAAATCAATATTGTATAGTGGGTACAATACAAAAGTACATGGGTCAAGGACTCTTTTGAGGTCAGGTCGCAAGAACATGACTGTGAACTCTCCAGTGGTCTATTAAATCTTGCTCTTACTGCATTTGTAGGTAAGATATTAAACCTACGCAGCGTAAAGGCTCTACGAATCTGAGGTGAACACATGAACGATAGATCGCTTGAATGCAAATCAGAGGGCCATGAAAGACCAATATAGAACAAGACTTACAGGCTGCAGCTTGCAAGTCCTGTTTCTCTATATCAAATAGTTGGGTCCGAATAAGGTTGTAAGCCGTAGACATGGGTAATCCTCCTATCAGATCAGGTGGAGTATTTTGGAGCTGGGAGCTGGAGTATTTTGTGAAATAAAGTAAGACCAGGGGAAAAAGAAACATCAGCAAGAATATTGGAGAGCATGGTGTTCTGATTTACCTCAAAACCGACCCTTAGCCAAAGTCTCAAGAATCTCAGCCAGGCCAGTGTTTCAATTTTATGCAGAGCAGCTTCGAGGCACAATGCTGCACAAGGGACACAGTGAGGTACCGCAAAGATTTTATAGAGGAATCTGGATTAAACACGTTCTACTAGAGTGGAAATGGCTGAAATCCAGATAGGGGTACCAATCAGCAATCGTGCCAGAACCTTGGACTTAAAGATCTGCACCTGCTGCTGGGATATAAGAGTTGCCCCAGGTGTCAAAAAACTGCAAAGTAGCATGAACTAATAAATTGCTTGAGTTACTAGCAGCCTGGCGATGAGGTGACCAAGTATGCCTGTGGTGAAACAGAATTCCCAGGTACTTCGTAGCAATGATTTGGGAAGCAAACAAGACTCACAGTCAAGTTGCTTGATGTGGTGCAAGAACAGAAACAGTGAGGAGTCAGAGAGGCAGAATGAAGAGACAGCAGGCAGGTTTCAAAAGTAGAGTGTAGGGAGGGAAGCTTGTTTTACCAGCTGCCCTCTGGCCTTTTATTCATTCTCTTCTAATGAAGCAATACAAAAGTTGCTAGCAGCTACTGATTAAAACACTGTAGACAGCACATCCCTAAGATATGAACGCTTCTGCATTCTAAACTACTATCTTATCCTGTTTACCAGTTCCTCATGCCTTAGCAGACGCATGGCTCCATTCTCAAGGTTTGCCTCTGGGGGGGGGGAATAGGTTTGCCTGCTGGTTGCCATGTCTGCTAAGGCAGATGTTGCTATGCATAATTACTACAGTACTTGAAAACCTTAACCTGTTTGATTACCTTCCCACCAAAGGATCAAGAGGTAGGTTTCCATTGGGAACTGAAAACCACTATTTTAGACTTCTCAAAGTTTAATTGCAATTTATTGGAAGTTAGGTATTTAATACACGAGTTGATTAAACGCTTCAAACCAATTTTCGTACGGGACAATAGCAGCATATCATCTGTGTACAACTGAAGGGGGAACGATAAATTACCTAATTTAGGAGGATGGACGTCAACTGAGGACAAATGAAGAGCCAGATCATTAATGAATATGTTAAACAGCGTAGGGGCTAAGACACATCCTTGTTTGACTCCTAAATTAGTAGGAATTGGGGCCAAAAGTTTCCCACATGGTGTTAATTTAACACAGCAGCTAGTCTCCGAGTAGAGCTTCCTGATTAAGAGAAGGAGTCTCTTGTCCAGACCTAAATTGTCCAGTTTTAGCCAAAGCAGCTCCCTGCCAACCGTGTCAAATGCGCCTTTTAAATCCAGGTAGGCAGCATAAAGATGGAAATTTTTAGATTTGGCATACTTAGTGACTAAATGGGATAGGGCTAAACAGTTACCCAAAATAGATTTACCAAAATAGATTGTACCAAAACAAAATAGATTGTTGATGCGCAAATTCAATAGCCTCTCTAAGTTGGCTTCTCAGTTTAAAATAGCATGGAGGTGGAACTGAAGCCCCTGATTCTTTGAAAGTTCTGAAAAACTTTCTAATTTGATCCCTAAAAAGGGATCACATGAGACTACATTTGCCCCACTCTTTTTAGGGCCCAAGTTCTGAGATGGGGATCGTTTTAAGGCAGAGATAAATAATTCTAAAAAGGCTTCAAACTTGGCAATAAAATCAGAAGGGGTCTTTGACGATAAAAAAGTATCTGCCAAGTCAGAAAATCGTAAATTTTTAAAAATCCTTAAAGATGTTTCATCCCAGAGAATTTTGGGGTGAGATACACTAAAAAGGGAAGGCATATCTTGAGGAGAAGAAGAAAGGGTGATCGTGAGCAGCAAAACATATCTAAGGGGGAGGTGATCGCTAACCATTTTGGGACAGGGAGCCATTTAGTTATTTGATTTTTCTCTGTAAACCACTTTGTGATCACTTGGTCCTTTGATTTGCGTTCAAACAGACAGTAATAGAGGAGATCTAAGTCATCCATGGAGTTGCAAATTTGTGAAAAGATGACATGATCTGGACTGGTTCTTGCATTCAGGTCCCCAAAAATAAGAATTTTGACTCCCACAAATCTGCGTTCCAGATCTCCCATAATCTGATTGAAATATTTCTATTGGTGCTTCCGAGAGGCTTTGGTTTGTGATGGTGGAATATAAATATTGGCTATCAAAACGTCCCAGGGCAACGATGACACTTTGACAACCTGTATCTTACAGTAACTATCAGACATAAAAATAAAATCATTTGGGAAATGCGATAGAGACAGGACTGCCAGCCCGCCTGAGGGACGGCCTTTGGCTTGAGACTTAGTTGCTGGTAAGGAAATACATTATACTCTTCTAGAGTAATAGGACGGACTATCCAAGTTTCTTGGAGACAAATTATATCATATTTTTTAAGAAAAGGTATGAAATCAGGGGCCTTGAGCTTAGAAGCCTAGCTCGCCACATTCCAAGAAAGAAATCTGGCCAAATTGGTATCTGTTGGAGTAGGTGGTTCTGTCAGTCAATCCCTGTAATCTAAAGGGTCAGAACTAATTGTGAGGGGCATCTTGAGAACATCAGATTGCGAGGGAATTGAATGTCTGGGAGTCTGTGGGGAAGTTGGAGGTAACCCCGACAAAAAGCCAGGGACTTGCTGATGGTATGCAATAGTATGGGTAACAGGGCTAATGGAATCATTTAGGCCGGGATCTGGGAGAAGGGTTTCTATTTCTAGATGCAGAGAATTCTGATAAACATCATGAAGTGGGCGGAAATACTCAGAAAGATCTGCTTTAAGATCAGCTAGACAATCAATTATTTTTTTCCTTCCTTCCTTCGGCAAGTCCTTTATAGTTTGTACAGCCTTTAGATCAATCACAAGTTCGTCTGATTCCAGTTGATCCAATAATGCACTAATGTGTGATGCAACATTATTACATGTCTCTACAGTAGTTGCTGTAGGATCTCCTTCTAACATAGCAACAGATGTAGGGTGGGGAAGATGATGTAGGTCAGGACCTTCCTTCACATTATGCCTGTTTGATTGAGATGGATTCATAAGGACTGGAGAATCCATTATGGACAGTTGGGCTTTAGGTAGAAGCTCCTGAGAACAGGCGGTTTCTTTGAACTGTCCTTCTTCTTCCAACCTCCTCTCTTCAGAATTCATGAGTAATTCTTCTCTTACCTTCTCCAACACATTAATGACCCTCTGTTGTTCAAAGTAAGGAAGTTGTTTTTTAGCTAACACCGCTCCACTGATGATGTCCTCTTCCTCAGGGTCAAGACTTAGCAAAAAGGCTTCAATAGTGCCCTTGGAAGCTGATCCCTTGGTTGGAGGCATTCCCTCTCTACTATTTTGTCTGTAGTCCCCTTGTCTAATCAAGGATGGCATGCAGGGAAGTGGCATAACTGCCTTTTCGAGATGGATTCCATGAGCTACATCTACCACAATCTCCTCTAGCTCTACCATTTCTACAGAAGGAACTCCTATCAGCATCCTATCGTTAGCAGGAGGCATTCTCACACTGGTTTTATGTCTTTTGTTCTCTTGTTTACTGAAGGGCCAGGTGAGGGATGGAGGCACAACTGCCTTTTCAGGTAGGGTAGCATGGGCTGCAGTAGCCGATGCATCTGCCTTTATCATCTCTGCCTTTATCATCTCCACTGACGAAGCCCTTTTCAAAGATCCAGCACCAGTCCTAAGTTTAGCAAGGGATCTCTCTAGATCAGGGGTGCTCACACTTTTTTGGCTCGAGAGCTACTTTGAAACCCAGCAAGGCCCGGAGATCTACCAGAGTTTTTTTTTACAATGTTCGCACCATCATAACATATAACATTTATGTGTACAATGTATGTTGTGTACCTTGAGCCCCACTGAGTATAACAGGACTTACTCCTGAGTAGACATGCCTAGGATTAGGCTGTGAGGCTGCAATCCTAGCCACACTTACCTGGGAGTAAGCCCCATTGAGTACAATGGGCCTTACTCCCGGCGTTTCCTCCCAGAGGCACCTGAAGGGGGGTCGGCACTCCGCGATCTACTCATTTTGCCTCGCGATCTACCGGTAGATCGTGATCCACCTATTGAGCACCCCTGCTCTAGATGGTGAGTTATTTCCTCCAGCTCGTCAGTGGCTGCTTTAATTGAGCTCTCAGAGATAGATCGTGTCAGCTGCTCTTCCTGTGAATTAGTATTGCATTTCTCCAAAAGTTTATCAGTTGCCTCAGTTCTTGGTTGGATGCTAGCGTTTACTAGCCTTGGCATTCTTACTGTAACAGGTGGGGATGTTAATTTCCCATTTCCAGATAAAGGTGATACCCGGCCTGTGTCCGTAAAAACTCTCTTAGCCACTATGTCAAATGTGCTCAAAAAGTTCCTCATTCTAATGAGCATCAAGGGAATAGTTGGAGTTGTAAATTCCATCAACAGCCTGGTTTTAGAGGGAGATCCTGATAGTTTTTCAATAGATCCCAAATCAATTTGATTAAATTCCAGCCTCAGCAGCCTGGCGAAGGAGTCCAAAACTTGTCGTCTGGTGGACCATCGATTAGAATTCCAGAAATTGTACCATATCTCCAAGATTACTTGCTCAGTTAATAGGCGGTGAGTAGTTATTGTTTCCCCTCCCCTGCCTTCCAAGGCAGTAAACTTAGCGGATCTATGCTCGAGTCTAGGCGATTCCCTCCCATTTCTCGCACACAGCTGATCTTGCAATTGCTGTAACTCCGCAAAGCATTTGTTAAAGCCTTCCTGCAGGGTATGAACTCGTGTTGTCACATATTTGATTTCCCTGAGAACAGCCAGAAGTGTCCTTCCAGTCAAAGTACAATGCTGCCCCATCAAAGACAACAAACAACATCAAACCCTCCTTCCCTTCACAGGGCTTCACAATCTTTAGCAGTTGTTTTCCTCTTTTGGACAGAGGAAAAAGGTGAGGTAGCTGTACTCTGTCCCTTATCCAGCCACTGGCAATTGGGGAAGGAGAAGGATAGTTTTCCTCTAAGACAGCATTATCCTCATCAACAGCTGTAAGCAGCTCCGATTCCAGCACAGTAAAAATATTTGATGAGGCAAAATTAGTAATTTCAGTCATTGACTCATGCCAAGAAACAAAGTCGTTCAGACGAAGCTGTTTAGATGCTTTATTTGGGGAGTCCTGGCCAGCGGAAGCTCTAGTTCTCTTCTTCTTCTTCCCCATTATGTTCTGCCCGAGATTGCAGAGTAATCCGATGCAATCCTCAGTCTGTAGGACTTGAAGGTCAATAAAAACAGCAGAACCTTAATAAGCAATCCTTGTCAAAAAAGGATGTAAAAGACCCACGTAGAGAACCACGTCCTAACAACTGTAAACTGGGGGAGAATTAAGACACTTTTCTATTGTTGAAATGTTAGCTGGCAGCCATCTTCCTCCAGAGCCTTGGATGCGAAGCGATGAGGGGAACTCAGGAGACAGCTGCTGACCGTCTTGGAAGCCTTGTCTGAGACTGGGAACAGTGGCACAAGCCCCTGGGCTAAGACCCACAGGCAAAGAGCCCTTTGACTCTTGCCCTTCGGCTCGTGCCAAAGGCTCGCGCCTCTGGAAGCCATGCGGTGAAATCGTATACCTGCCAACGAGGAGGAGGAGGAGAGCAGTCAGTCAGTCAGTCCCCCAGCAGGTCAGCAGGCTTGCAGGCTCCACCCCCTGCAGGCCAGTCCCTCAGCTGAGCTTAATGGGCCCTTCCAGACACTGACTCTCGAGAGTGTTAGTTGTAAAATGGCTGTTATCCTATGTTATATATTTGTCTATGCGTCTTTCTCAGCTACTCCAATCACTTTGTTCCCACTGCAGTGGGATGTCTGAGAAGTTGCATTTTTTAGATGAGTTTATACAACTGCATATGTGAGGGTATAGGGCTAAAGACATTATTTCCTCATTTGCTAGTCTTTTTCTGTTCGGCAAGTGGACAAATATGTCCTGGTAATGTGATACCTGTGCCCATTGCCATTGCAGTTACAAACGCCGTTTTCAGGAAAGTAGAACAAATGGTGACTCTTTCAAAAAGTGAATTATTTTGTTGCTTACTTATATGTTTGTTGGGGGGGGGGCATCAATGGATATGAAGCTTTATATAGACAGAAAAGACCAGTGGCATTGGTAGGGGGATACAGGCCACACCAGGTTACGTGCACGGGGGGACGGTGTGTGACATCACCACTGACAAAAATTATTAAAATCATGGTTCTTAGGAATAATACCATCGTGTTATATATCAATCAATGTGTAATTTCATGCAGAATGCAATGAAACAAACTGTGTTAAAATATCTCTATTCTATCAAAGGTTATAGCCAAAAATCCAGTGGGGCAGGGCAATAATGCATTGCCATACCCACAGCCCAGGGGGTTGCCATGCCCCCTGCATGGGAGGAGGTCCATCATGGGGGTGATACTTTGGCTTCCCTGACCGGGTGATGCAAATTCTAGCGATGCCACTGGAAAAGACTGATCCCTGCCTTGTAGGATTTCCAGTCTTGCAACTTTACAGAGGGAGACAATAGTGGGTGGGGAGGGGGAGGGGGATGGAAGGGGAAGCATATGCTATTGTTTCAGTTACACATACTCATTAGGTAACTTTGCTGGTAAACTATTGTTGTTGGCAACCTTCAGTCTCGGACGACTGTGGTATCACGCTGTGGATGGTGGTTCTGGCACAGCGTCTAGTGTGGCTGAAAAGGCCGATTCGGGAGTGACAATCCCTTCCACACTGGGAGCAAGTGTAGTGTGTCCCTGGTCTGTCTCCCTGGCTGTGGGCCTTCCTTCTTTGCCTCAGACTGTTGGCCAAGTGTCTCTTCAAACTGGGAAAGACCATGCTGCACAGCCTGCCTCCAAGCGGGCCGCTCAGGGGCCAGGGTTTCCCACCTGTTGAGGTCCACTCCTAAGGCCTTCAGATCCCTCTTGCAGATGTCCTTGTATCGCAGCTGTGGTCTACCTGTAGGGCGCTTTCCTTGCACGAGTTCTCCATAGAGGAGATCCTTTGGGATCCGGCCATCATCCATTCTCACAACATGACCGAGCCAACGCAGGCGTCTCTGTTTCAGCAGTGCATACATGCTAGGGATTCCAGCATGTTCCAGGACTGTGTTGTTTGGAACTTTGTCCTGCCAGGTGATGCCGAGGATGCGTCGGAGGCAGCGCATGTGGAAAGCGTTCAGTTTCCTCTCCTGTTGTGAGCGAAGAGTCCATGACTCGCTGCAGTACAGAAGTGTACTCAGGACGCAAGCTCTTTAGACCTGGATCTTGGTATGTTCTGTCAGCTTCTTGTTGGACCAGACTCTCTTTGTGAGTCTGGAAAACGTGGTAGCTGCTTTACCGATCCGTTTGTTTAGCTCGGTATACAAATGACAACTGCAGGAACCCAGAAAACACTACCTATGAGGCAAGCCTCACAGAATGCCCCTAGTACTTACTTCTCAGTAAACCTGTGAAGGATTGCACTTCTAGATAGCTGTTCCAGGAGGCATTGTATGTAGTCAGAACCGGTTCTCAGCACTGAACTACTATCGCTAGTAATATCTCTTGGCTTTGTGTAGAGAAGTGCACTTGAATCAAAATGCCTGTCTAGATAATGAGAGTTTGATGTAATGAAATGGAAAGAAGTTTGAGCATATGGAACAAATACCACCATAGATTTAAATACACAGTGAGGCCCATTTGAGATGTGCAGTTGCTCTGTGGCAAAATGCATCCTTGACTCACATCTATGACTGTTAGCACACATAGGCATTGCAGCCTACATTGCAGCCAACATTCATTGCAATTTGGGAGTTTATTTGTGGCGAAAGCTGTGCTAATCCCTCTTTTAGTGCAGTGGATCATCCTCTGGCAAACTTCTTGTCTGCACATATCCCAGTAGCACTTTCCGACTGAAAGGGGCAGGAGTTTTCCCTGAAGGTTCGCTCTTCTGATGGCAGAGAACATCCTGATTCGGACGTACAATGTGATTCACCTCTTCAGCTTTCACAGGGAAGTTTTTTTTTACTCTGTTACAGGGAATCAGAAAATTAAAATTGCCTCACAACTGCTGACACCATCAGCAGCAAGTGGCTGAAAGTTTTGAAAAGAAGGAATTGTCTAAACTTTAATCCAGTTGCTAATGAGAAGGGCAGAAACAAATGGAACAAGTAAATGGGCTCTCACTGTACTGAGAAAGCTGCTCCTCTGTCTTACGCTGATAGCCTTTTGCCCTGGCAGCCTTAGAGAGGCGTGAATGAAAAGTCATCTTGAGACTAGAACTCAGTTATGAGAGAGAAGCAGTGGGATTGGGTAACTAGAAGAAAAGCAGAATTAAGTAGTCATTGCTTAGCCCGAGGTCACACAGAAATCATATTAATTTATTGATTTTATTTATTTAAAAAATTATTAATTTGATGCAATTAAGTTTTTAAATGTATTTTTTTATTTCCTTTTTTCTTGGAGGGACCATGTCCCATTTGCCCTCACGGACAAGCCTCCACTGTGATGGAGGAAATGTATTTGCATTAGATTAGCATTTGTTCTTCACTACATAATGTGTTAACACTTCTAAAATCCATTTTACTGTTTTATGTGCTGAGGTTATATCACTAGATTGTGAACTGGGCTTATTCCTTGAAAGTACATGAGTCTCTGTACGAAAAGATTGTATTTACAATTTCTCTGATAAAAGGTACTCTTGTTAACATTTTAAAAAGATTTCTACAGATGGTATGAATTTCTGGTTGAATGGGAAAGATCGTTATTTTTTTCGAGGCACTGACATTTCAGTATAGGATTCAATCATTTTATTGATAGTAACAGGTAAGGTTGTTGAAAAAGGACTGCAGTTCTGTGCCTGTGTGGGGAATAAATCCAATTGAACAGATCTGAGAAGAGATTCATAGGATTTAGCCCAAAGTCAGCTTTCCCTAATCTGGCAAAATAGAGAGCCATGAACAGTTTAAAATGTATATGTTACCTCAGCCTACAGTAAATCCCTTGTCAACACATTCCGTGTATTTAAAGTCCCATTCATGTTCTGCATTTAATGAACTCTGGAGAAGAAAAGCTGTTAGTGATTTTTTTCTCATATAAATAGTATCGTTCAAAAAGAAGTAATTTTAGATTACTTTTATAAAAGAAAAATCGCTATTGCCATGTTGATGTGTTTTCATCTTTGGAGAAGAGGAATTTATTTTAAATCTTTTGCCTACATTTTTGGCAGAGGTGGTTCAAAAGTGATTTGGAATGTACCATGTAGGAAGCTGCTATCCAGCAGGGAAAAAAGCTCACTGCTTGCTGAGCTCACACAAGCCCTTAGGTGCACCTGAAGGGACTCTCTTGATCATAGCCATATATCTGTCTTGAGAGAGATTAGAATAGAAGCTACATTAAACACTTGGTCAGTTGAAATTCATTGTCAAGATAAAGGACCTACACACAGGTTCTTTTCTAACTAAAGTCTTGATGCTTGGATTGCAAGGCAGCAGGTTACACAGCCAAGATTTTTCTGTTATACCAAAAGGCATGCTCTGGTCAAGAGAGACCAGAGGGCTGGTACCCCTGGGGGCTGGGGGATAAGAATAGGCCCTCAGTTTGGCTGTACTTGTCATAAGAGGCGACTAAACAGCCACCAGGTAGATGGGACTAGACAGCCTGGGAAGGCAGCTCATCTGAGAGAAGGAAAACTCTGATCCCAAACCTCCACTGCCTTGTGGCTACATCCAGTTATGGAAAAGGCTTCAGGAGTCAACCTCAAGGCAAAATCCGGAGCTGGAGTCCCTGAGGCTGAACACAGTCACGTTCTGGCAACTCCTGCGACGCCGCTGGAACCAACCGTATTGGCTTCTGCCTTTCCATTGGACCATTCCAGTGACATGGAGAGGGGGGATTTGCTGCTTGGGTAACAGTCTATCCTCCATATCTACTTTACCCAGGCTTTGCGCACTGTAGAGGACACCCTGTTCCAGAACTACCATTCAGAGCACGATACCATAGTCTTCCGAGACTGAAGGATGCCAACATGAGGTCAAGAGAACTCTGTATGCTCAAATGCATGCATGGAGTTCCTCTGCCAACAAGGATTTTCATATTCAAATTAGTGAAAGGACCTGGTCTCTATGTATGCTCTACTTATTTGCTCTGATTCAACTCCTCTGTATTAATTCATTCCCAAGTTGAATGGGAAATGCTTCCGCCAAAAAGGGGAACTCCACTCCAGGATAACTTGTTCCAAAATAAATCCTGGCAAACTAGACAAAACAAATCAAGGACAACTTTAAACAAGACCACAAATTAATTCAACAGTTTGTTAAAAGAGTTTTAAAATGTGAATATTAGTGGTAAAACGATAATCTTCAGTATTTGGTTCTGCTCCATAGGTGGAAACAGGAAACCAGGAAATGCATAGCAGCCACTTAAAAGCTATTTTACCGCATTGTATATTGGCTCCATGAAGAGGTGGTTTCCTGTCGGTTTCAATTACCTGGTAAACTCAACATTATGACCCTCCCCTTGCAGTTTATCTTAGAAAGGTAGACAAGTAGCAGTGTGCCATGGTTTTACCATGTGGTTGGTATTACAGATAGTTGGCTCTCTATGTGATGTCACCCATCATGTGTTCAGCAACTTCTCAGCAGTACTTTCTGGTTTCTTCCCATCTCTTTTGACTCTAGGTTAACCAATATAGTCCTGAACAAACAATGAAGTAACTTGGTGGTGACAGAGTTATCCTCTTGGAGCCTGAGGCAGCATACCAAATGATTACCAGATAACGTTGCCAGCCTCTGCGCCTCCAGGGGCAAACCTCCCCAGCCCCGTGCCCAGGGGCAAAGGTTCGTGATAGTGCCCCCACAAGCTGTCGCTGTCCCCCACATAGAAATCCACCGCCGCCTCACCTGAGGCTCATGGAGCCTCGTGCAACCCAAGGCTGCTTCAGGGAAGTCTCTCTGAGATTCCCCGACACTATCAACTGTGCTTCCAGGAAACTGGAAGCACAATTTCCGACCCGTTGGGAGCCTCAGAGAGGCTTCTGCAGGGTCCTCCAGCCTTGCACTCAGGGTATTTGCCCCATAGAATACAATGGGAGGTTTGCAGCTGTGTGCCTCCCACCACTCCCTAAATTTTAAAAGAAAGAGGGGGCAGAGTGAAAAAGAACTGTCAACCCTCTGCTACCATTATGGGGGTGGGAGTGTTCTTGCCCTGCCCCACCATCACGTGAGCAAGAGTGGGACAATCTTGGCAGCCCATTAGCGAGGTTGGTGCTGAGAGCAGCTAGCTGGATCCCCCGCCTCACCAAACACACATGAAGAGTGCCTCAAGGTTTTGATCCACACACCCCTGCCCATTGTGCAGTCTGAGATTAGCTGGTTGCCTTCAGGAGCCAGCTAGGAATATTTAGCTACTCACCTGGTTGGTTTTGGTGGTTGTTTGGTTGTTTTGTTTTTGTCTACCCAAGATGTGTTTTTTTGAGTACAAGTCTTTTTTAGCCAGGGTGGTCACATTTGGCAGATATACTGCTGCAAGCAGGGAACTTTTCATTTGTAACCTGGAGTAAGCAGGAATTAGAGGAGGAACCAGTATCGATCCCTAGATGCTGTCTGGCTCCATAGGCTGGCTGGCCTGATAGGTAATTCCTCCAGTTTAGATTGCAAAATCAACCACAGGGGCTTTCCAGCTTGGGGGAGGTGATGCCATTCCTCTTCCTTGACCGCCTTTGGGGTTGGCAGAGAAGTTTGGTCTGTTAACAGATGGTATATGCAACTTTGAATCTTGGTGGGAATGCACAAAGTGGGAATAGACAGTGGTTGTTGTCTCTTCTAGTAGAAGCCTGCACTGAAAGAGGGAAGGAGTGATTCAGGGCTGTTATAGGATTTTGACTGCCTTCATTGAATAAATGTGACTGATTCATCTTCCAAATGCTTTTTCTTTTGTGTTTTTTGGGAGTGTGAGATCAAATGTGGAGGAGAGGCAATCTGTGGGCTAGGGCTCCATTTCCTCATCCTTTTCCAATCCAAGGAGTGGGAGGAGGAGCAGTGGAAGTGAGTGGGTGGGCAGAGGTAGATGCCCGCCACCAATCTGCTGCCTCAGGCAACTGCATCAATCAGCCTCATGGGTGGGCTGGCCCTGAATGATGAAGCAAGAGACCTAGAATAATTTTAAGGCGTTGTTTACTCTTTGCGTTCACGTAATTTGTAAATATGTTATGTTACTTAATTATTTCATTTTTACAGTCTTGGATGAATAAGGAAGTTGATTGCAATATGATAGGGATTAGCTGTGCTATCCAAGCACTGAGAAGAGATAATTAGGTGTACAGGCTGAGACTAATTATTCGTGTCGGTTCCATTCCAAGCACTCACGTGGATTAAAAAAAAAACGAACTATAGCAAATCAGTTTAAAAAACAAAGTTTCTTTGCTCCAGTGATTGAAAAACAGCCTTGCTGACCTTTTGACTTTAAGATAAGAGTCATTAAGAAGACAATCTATCAGCACTTCACTCAGCCCCTCCCTTCACCAATGCAAAATGATCACCTTTCTTTCACATGCTGGGCGAAGGGAGGGGTCCGCAGGAGAGAGAAGGATTGATAGATTGTTAGCCTGCTGCCCTTTCTCTCATTAAGGAGGCTGTTGTTAAAGGACTGTTCAGTTTTGAAAACTGATTTTAAAGGGATGCATTTTTCCCCTTCGCCAGGGATCAGCACGTTCTTTCTCATTTGCAGGGGCCATTCGTGTTGAGTCAAATCTGTGTATAAAAAATCCGTGTATAAATAGACTGGACCTGTATTTTAAAACAAATAACCTATTCAGGAAACACACCATCCAGGCAACTCTTGGAAAAGATTAATAATGTTCAGCAGGCACCACAAGTACATGAGCTTAAGCTGTTGTAGTCAGCTCTGTATCTCCAAGAGCACTATTGTTCCATCAGTGTTTTTCTCCAGGTGGCTTAAACACCTCAGAGCAGGCAAATGCCAGTGCCTGCTTCTCTGAACAATTCTGAGTGCCCCCAAACCATTCAAAAACTAATCCCAAACAAGTAGTGATTGCTGAATGTGATTTGGTCTGGATCCACATAGGCATCCCAGTTTTTCTTGTAAAATGTTGCTGATGCAGTTGAAATGTTTCTCAGTAGCACAGAACATACAGAGTGGTTCTCTTGAGATAGCCCTCGAAATTTCAAATCCACAGGGAAAAAATACAGTAAAATAAAACAAAGTACATTTATTCACAGGAGATCAGAACGGCATGACATTTGCATGTGAAAGAAAATAAATTCAGATTCTAGCTAAAGTAAGAAAACAAACCATGCACACACTAGAAAAAGGTATAAATAGGTATTATTTTCCTTGTTTGCAAGGACCTTTGTTCAAGCCATTTCCACAACGAAGGCACACACGTGTTGCTAGGTTCCTCCAGCACAGGGCAGTGTGTTGAAATTGTTATCAGGAACAGAGAATGCTGAACTTCTGGTGGGTCACTCATATTATGCTTTGCTCAGTTACACTTTGTGTATTCTAAACACAGACAGCTTGATCCTAGCAGTACGCTCTGCTGCAATGGTTCTTGTGTGAGGCACACTTTGTATTAGTTGGGTTTCTGACAACGGTCACCAAAATCAGATGTGTGGATCTGTGCCAGCATAACTGGTTTCATAGTGTCTATGTCAGCAAGCTGTTCTTGGCTCTGCCTCCTTTTTCCCTTTCTGCATCCCACATAATGGCTTTCCGCAAGGCAGCAGTTCTGAGTCTGGTGATGGTTACTGTTCCCTGCAGAATGTTAGCACACAGGCTAAGACCCACAGTACTGTGCCTACATGTCGTCCCTGGTTCTGCCAAGGACACCAGTTATGTCTTGATGCTGTTGTGGTGCTGAGTGAATCCCATCTTCTAGACCAGGGGCGTCCAAACTTTTTGGCAGGAGGGCCACATCATCTCTCTTTCAAATTTGAATAAATTTACATAAATGAATATATTAGAGATGGAACTTATATGAATGAATGAAGGTCTTGCAATAGCTCAAGGCCTATAAAAGGCCTTGCACAAAGCAAGGCCAGCCTGTCCTTTGCTGCCACATCACAGGTGTGAAACAGGAAGTGGTGGAGGGAGCCCTCATCCCACAGCTTACACGAGAGGTCGAACGGTTGGCTGTCATGCTAAGAGCAGTTGCATCAGGTCAGCACGGGATCTAGCAAACCTCCGGAGGGCTAGAGGCTCACTGGAGACTGGGGACTCCCTGAGGGCCGGATTGGGAATCCTTGAGGGCTGCAAGTGGCCCCAGGATTGGGGTTTGGGCACCCCTGTTCCAGACCACTATGTAGAATCAGGGCTTCTACATAAAAAAAAAAATTATAGAGCTACTACACTTTTGGAATCTTTGTCATTAGGTAGGTATTCTTTCAAGATGTGAACACTGGTGAATGAGCTGGGCAATAAAGAGTGTTTCAGCAATCCACAAATAAGCTTGCTTATTAAATCTTGCCTGGAAACTCCAGGTTTAGTGTTTCAGACTGACTCAGCTTGTTAGGCAGTCTCTTTCAGAAATCAAGAATTGGAAATCCAATTTGTACTAAATTGCCTTAGTCATTTTTTTTTTTAAGTTGGGAGTCATTTATTTAGATTCAAGATAACAGACAATTATTTTTTGGGGTGGGGTGGTAGCTCAGTGGTGAGTACCTGCTTTGCATGCAGAAGATACCAGGTTGAATCCCTGGCATTTTCTGGGAAAGTTTGGGAAAGACGTCTGCCTGAAACCCTGGAGGCACTACCAGTCAGAAAACTTATCAAATTAATCTGATTCAGTATAAAGCAGCTTTTGTTCAGTATGACTAGCAAAAAAACTCTAGCCTAAAGTTGATAATACTGTAGAGAGTTCTCGCACATGTATGCTTTGGAAAGAGAGGTAGTCTGCTTGCTTGGAATAAAACATTCCAGCAACATATCCTGTTACATAGGACAATGTTTCTCAAACAGTGGGTCAGGACCAACTAGGTGGGTTGCAAGCCAATTGCAGGTGGGTCCCCATTCATTTCAATGTGTATTTTATTTTTAATATATTAGACTTGATGATATCATGGTAGGTGACTATATTTGGGGAAATGTGACAGAGCTGTATGTGATAGTGAATGGGGCTTACTCTCGGGTAAGTGTAGATAGCATTGCAGCCTTTGGGATGTTGGGGGATGTTTTTTAAACAGATCAGCAACTGCTTTGGAGTGTTAGGAGAATTTTTCTTTATTTTAAATAAATTGTTAAACTTATACTTACTGTGAACTTTTAATTTACTTAGAGCCCAATCCTGAGCTTGATGCTCTGGCTTTGTGCCAGAGCGCACTGTCGCAAATTTGACATAAGGCACATCTGCGAGTCTTACCACTGGGCCAGTGCCAGTCCTAACCCAGTGCTGGCCAGCGCTGGGCTAGCGCCGGGTGGGCGCCCGTCCTCCATTGCTCAGCAGTCTCATGGACCACTGAGCCGTGGCACGGTAAGTAGCGGTGGGGGTGGGGAGGGGGGTGGGGAGGAGGTGTCCTGGGGAGGGGAAGGTGTGGGGAGGGCGGAGAGAGGGCAGGTGGGAGGTGTGACGGGGAAGCGGGGGCGGAAAGAGAGCTGACGGGAGGCGTGCTGGGGGAGGGAGGCAGGAGGCGGGTCTGGAGGAGCTCAGCTCCATCAGATTCTGTCCATTTGTGTAGGGCTTGGCACCCTACACGAACTCCTTTACTTTACTGCCGACCTTTTGGTTGGCGGTAAAGTGAGTAGCCCCATTGCAAGGCTGCTTCCCTTACCCAGGAGAAGGGGATGAAAGTCCCCTTCTTCCAAGGCGCTGCCCATAGCAGGCTGAGGCACGCAGGATGCGGCAGCAGTCATTCTTGGCACCGCTGCAGCTGCGCACCCCGGGCAGCTCAGGGTTGGGCTGTTAATTGATTGATTTGATTTTGTTGTATGAGGTGTTAAAAATTCTTCTGCTTGATGATGTCACTTCTGACCATAACATTACTTCCAGTGGGTCCCGACAGACTGTCGTTCTAAAAAGTGGGTTGGGGTGCTAAAAAGTTTGAGAACCACTAACATAGGAAATATCAGTTGAATACACACTTAGATTTGCACACTTAGGAATTGCCTTAGTATAGTATAGAAACACTTAGGTATACCTTAGTATAGTGAGTAGAACACTGTCTCATTCTTTTGTTGATGTTCTGGTTATTTTTCATATGAATCTTGTGTCAATATTTTTCTTAGTCATTTGGTTATTTAAGGCATATACAACAGTTGAGTTCTTACTTATTAAAACTATGTCTTGGCTTTGTGAATTAGCAGTTCTGTGGGCAATGAATACTGAAAATGGTGCACAAATATATATAAATATGTGTTCATATTCCTAATAATAATATTTGGAGATCTAGATCATCTTGAAATGCTAACAGCGTTAATCTTATCTTTCTTTTGGTAGCACAAGAGAGAAGCCCTAAAATCCACCAAGTATGTAGAGCTTGTTATTGTGGCTGATAATCGAGAGGTAAGCAAAATCTAGAGTGAAAGATGTAACTTGTGTATATAAATATATTGGCATATTACGTCCTATATTCATAAGTTAGTGGAGTAATATCTTGATTTTTTTTAACTTCCTGCAGCGCACTGCAGTCCTGCAGTTTCAGGATTTGCAAGTGCAAAAGGGTCACAAAAACATGTCTCACAGATCCCTCAACCAACAAGAAGAAGACAGAAGAGAAAATGTATCCCCTATAAAGGGGGTTCTCAAACACCTCAGGATTAAAACTCCTGATGTAAGTTCTTTCGGGGGAGGGGGAAGTTAGTGACACGATCCCCAGGATCGTGACACTGTTGAGGGGTGGGGCTGTTCTTTACTTACAGAATGAAGCAGCAGCGTCCCAGGGGTGCGAGGAGCTCTGTGGACGCCTCCTCAGGGCTCCCCAAGGCGCTGAAAATGAAAATAGAACTATTGCGACCCACTTCCAGTTCCATAATCACAAACCAAAAGTGGGTGGCGATCATTCTATTATCATTTTCAGTGCCTTGGAGAACCCTGTGCAGGTTCTCCACAGGGCTCCCCGCAGTGTCGGGATGCTGCTGCTTCATTCTGTGAGTAAAGAACAACCCCTACTGCCCAAACAACAGTGCGCATCACTAACTTCCCCCCCTCCCTGTCCCTTAAAGCAGTGGTACTCAAACTTCTCCCTTGACCCCCGTGGCTGTTGGCCATGACTCCCCATCATGTTCCTGAGGGCTGGAAGTGACATCAGTAAACAGGATGTGGCCAGAAATATTAAATATATTAAATATAATATTATAATATGATATTTATTATAATATATTAAATATTAAATATATATTAACTATATTAATATTAATTATATTAATTGTATCATTAGTTAAATGCAGATCTTAAAAGTATATTATTAATACACAGCAATATACATGCTTTATAAATGATCAGCTGCTGATCACTGTTGGAGACAGGATGCTGGAGTAGGTAGATTTTGTCTGGTCCAGGAGGACTCTTTTTTTTTTTTTTTAACTTTGTAAGCATACCAATAGAATTGTTTTATCAAATGAACTTTGTGAACAACCAATCTGACCAACATTACACATACACACACACCCCTGTGGACCCCAATCCAACTAGTCATTTCTCCCATTCTCCTTGGATAGGATTGAACCCTTTATTAATTGAATGAAATTAAATTTTTCCAGCAGCCGGTGGGGAAAACAAAAATAGACCATGAAAATATATCAGAGCTGGTAAGGGTTTGGTTAGGAAGCTGATTTGTCTCCTGTGCTAGGAGATGCACAGCTCAAGCCTATGCATGTCTACTCTGAAGTAAGTCCCATTAGAGTCAATGGGGCTTACTCCAAGGAAAGTGTGGATAGGATTAGGCTGGCAATCACTTCATCAATGGCTGATAAGTATTCCCTTGAAATAGCAAGATTCATCACTTTAAAAATACAGTCCTTCCTCTTCAGTCAAACAACAAGATTAATAAATCACTTTAAAAACAGTGCCCTTTTTCTGCTCCTGGCCAAGTAAAGTGTGTGCTTGTCTCTCCCCTCTCCCTTTGCCAACTGCATGGAAGCAACTTTAAGACTCCTGGTGACTGGTAAAATAGGAAGCATTTTATTTGGGGAGGGGGAGGAAAGCGGGAAGATTTGGAGATCAAAAGGGGGGAGTGAAAGGGGGGAGTAAAAGAGGGAGGGGCTGGAAAGAGAGATTTCACTTTGATGAGAAGTGATCCCAGGCTGGGAACTAGGAACCAACCAGACAAGGATCAGCGAGGGTTAAGGACTGCAAGCTGAGCATGCTTGGAAGAGGGCGGGGTGGCAGCAGCCACTCTCACAGCTGAGCACTCCTGTTTCTTCTGCTTTAAAAAAAAGTGCAGACTATGGGCAGAAGACTGGCTCGTATTCCGCCCAGGAGTGTGACTGTATCGCTGCGAGAGGACATCCCGAGCCTCCCCTTTGAGTTCCAGGCACCGTCCTAAAGAGCCGCGCCTCACTGAATAACACTGCCTTAAAGGGTAGAGCTGAAGGTTGTCATGATGCCCCAATTTGAGAACCTCTGCCCTATACCTAAACCTGTTAATTCATGTTAGCAGTTCCTCTTTTCACTCACTTTAATGCTCTCCAGGTCTTCAATAAATTACCTTTGTCTATTTCCTACTGACACTTGGAAATTATAGTTTTGTAATGAAGGTGGGCCTATAGAGAGGTAGCCTACAGAGTTCTGAGCACTCATGGAAAACTACCATTCCCAGGGTTCTATGGAGAAAGCCATGATACAGTTGTGACAATGGGATCAGCAGTAGCATTGTAGAAAGTGTCTCCATTGAACTATTGTAGTTAGGAAATTAAGTACCAACTGTAGGCTTTAAGAAACCCAAAACAGAGTTGTAGAATACTTTAGGTGGGCTGAGTAAGTTCAAAGTGGTGGAAGACATGGCAACTGCCAGCATATCTCCTAACATGGATGTTATTTGGAGTGTGCAAGTTCATAGGCATATATAAAACTCTTGCTAACTGAGCAAAGAAGAACCTTGCGAAGTGGTGCCCCCTTATATTTAACAGTGGAAGAACAACTTTTCCTCTTCACCTCAACATTGAGTATTTTCCAATGGCTGTTACTGGTGTCTTCCATATTTTTTTATTATTGTGAGCCATTTGGGGATAGGGAACCATTTATTGATCTATTATACTATGTATAAATGCATAACAACAACAGCAACAACGGGAAAAAAATACAAAGATTTACAAATAGAAATTGGAAGGTTGTGGCAGAAGAAGACCAAAGTGATCTCAATGGTGATTAGCACCCTCAATGCTATTCCAAAACACCTTGAAGATTGCCTGAACAGCATTGGGGTCACAGAAATTACCATCAATCAACTGCAGCTTTCATTTTGGGATGGAATTTATAATATTAAAATAGGATAAAAGTCAGACATCCCAGGCCCTTGGGAAGGACTCGATGTCCAGATAAAACAAACCAGTCAATAATACCTACTTGAATGTGTGAAAATGTAGTAGTAGTAGTAGTAGCAGTAGCAATAGAAGTAGTTAAGAGTATTGATGCGTTTGGGGTAACTGACCCTTGCATAACATAATACCCACAACAGGAGAATTTAGGGCATGGATTTTAGGTATCCTGAGTGTAGGTCTTGCTGAACAGGCCTTGCTGAGGAAGAATCAGCATGGCGTCTGTAAGGGTAAGTCTTGCCTCAGGAACCTTTTAGAATTCTTTGAAAAGGTCAACAGGCATGTGGATGTGGGAGAACCCGTGGACATTATATATCTGGACTTTCAGAAGGCATTCGACACGGTCCCTCACCAAAGGCTACTGAAAAAACTCCACAGTCAGGGAATTAGAGGACAGGTCCTCTCATGGATTGAGAACTGGTTGAAGACCAGGAAACA
The DNA here is from genome assembly GCF_035046505.1 of Tiliqua scincoides. Taxonomy (NCBI): domain Eukaryota; kingdom Metazoa; phylum Chordata; class Lepidosauria; order Squamata; family Scincidae; genus Tiliqua; species Tiliqua scincoides. The sequence continues at coordinate 171,463,839 of NC_089823.1, forward strand.
CAGAGTGGGTGTCAATGGGCAATTTTCACAATGGATAGAGATGAAAAGCAGTGTACCCGAAGGATCTGTGCTGGGACCGGTGCTTTTCAACCTGTTCATAAATGACCTGGAGAAAGGGGTGAGCAGTGAGGTGGCTAAATTTGCAGACGACACCAAACTTTTCTGAGTGGTGAAGACCAGAAATGATTGTGAGGAGCTCCAGAAGGATCTCTCCAAACTGCAGAATGGGCAGCAAAATGGTAGATGCGCTTCAATGTCGGTAAGTGTAAAGTCATGCACATTGGGGCAAAAAAATCAAAACTTCACATATAGGTTAATAGGTTCTGAGCTGTCTGTGACAGATCAGGAGAGAGATCTTGGGGTGGTGGTGGACAGGTCGATGAAAGTGTCGACCCAATGTGCGACGGCAGTAAAGAAGGCCAATTCTATGCTTGGGATCATTAGAAAAGGTATTGAGAACAAAATGGCTAATATTATAATGCCATTATACAAATCGATGGTAAGGCCACATCTGGAGTATTGTGTTCAGTTCTGGTCACCATATCTCAAAAAGGACATAGTGGAAATGGAAAAGGTGCAAAAGAGAGCGACTAAGATGATTACCCTTCCTTATGAGGAAAGGCTATGGCGTTTGGGCCTCTTCAGCCTAGAAAAGAGAAGCCTGAGGGGAGACATGACTGAGACATACAAAATTATGCAGGGGATGGACAGAGTGGATAGGGAGATGCTCTTTACACTCTCACATAATACCAGAACCAGGGGACATCCACTAAAATTGAGTGTTAGGAGAGTTAGAACACACAAAATAAAATATTTCTTTACTCAGCGTGTGGTTGGTCTGTGGAACTCCTTGCCACAAGATGTGGTGACGGCATCTGGCCTGGATGCCTTTAAAAGGGGATTGGACAAGTTTCTGGAGGAAAAATCCATTATGGGTTACAAGCCATGATGTGTATGTGCAACCTCCTGATTTTAGAAATGGGCTATGTTAGAATGCCAGATGCAAGGGAGGGCACCAGGATGAGGTCTCTTGTTATCTGGTGTGCTCCCTGGGGCATTTGGTGGTCTGCTATGAGATACAGGAAGCTGGACTAGATGGGCCTATGGCCTGATCCAGTGGGGCTGTTCTTATGTTCTTATGTAGGTGTTATTCAGCAAAACAGGGGTCTTCCACAACTGTTTAATGAACATTAATTGGGGTCCTTGGGCTTAATATTGCATTTTTTAAGCTTAGACACAAGAGGACTGTGGTTGACTTGCACAAATAGCAACATTTTGTGGTGCTGGTCTTCAGATGTCGTTTACCAGTTCCTGAATTAAGCAAGACTACATAAATTGCAAAAGAGCTTGAAAAACAAATACATAAGACAGATTGTCGAAAGCAGCTCAACTTGCTGAAGTGCAACCAAAAATGAAGAAAAAAAAACGTGTTTTGAATTATTTTTCAATTTGCATTTTTTCCCCATTTCAAAATGACAGATTTTGCCTCTTGAACACCTCTGGTTAAATAGCAAGCTCTTTTTCTTCCTATGGCAGAGAGACAGCTAAAAGGAGAGCCTTTCTCTTTGCATAATAAGATGGGTCCCAATGAGACAGCTGTGTGGGAGTAGGGGATTTCTGAGAATCCTTTTTGTTGTTGTTGTCACTGTTTGAAAAACGACATCCTTTTGCACAATCTCTGCTCATTTGAAAGTAAGTTTGGTTCTTCTGTAAGCAGTGGGAGTTTGCCTCTGGCCCCTCTTGTATGTAAAACCCAGATGTCACTGTTAATACCATTTTTAAAAATGCAGGATTATGCTGGTAGAATAATAACAACTATAATAGAAATGTAAATGGTTCAATGTTACATCAAGATTTCTTCTAGTTTCAGAGACAGGGCAAGGATGTGGAGAAAGTGAAACTGAGGCTGCTAGAAATGGCAAACTACGTCGATAAGGTAAAGGCAAAATCTTCTATTGCTGTGTTATAGTCTGCTTTCCAAAAGGTGCAATACTGATCTTACTGAAGTCAGTCCTCATTGAGAACGCTTGTGTGGAAGCAGTATAAAGCAATCATAAATAAAAACATTTTAATGGAGTTCAAGCCTGCAGCTTCTGAGTAGGCATGCATAGGACTGGACAATCTTACAAATTACACTTCCTATGAAAGTGAGTAGCGTGGTCAAAACCTCCAGTTCTTTAGTAAATACATCAGATTCATGGCCCAAATTGATTGGCTAGGTTAAGATACATATAAAGCAAAATCATGGTTTTTGCAAACTATAGTTAAAAACCCATTCCATGATTTTAGCTGCCTAACACAGAAACCATGGTTTAGTGCTACTTGTCAACTTTAGCAACTTAATTCTGCTTAGAACTTAGCTTCACAAGATCTCTCTTGTCTTTTGACAATTAGCAATGGCCCTAACTATTGCTTGTTAGCTCAGACATAATGGGAAACCACAGTTAGCATAAACAGGTTTGCAAACCAGCTTCAGACCAGTTTCAGATCTGGTTTGTTGACTCAATAAACCTCAGTTAATGGGCATGTTTGGGTTCACACAAAACTATGATTTAGAGCCCTGTCCCATCCAGCTTTCCAGTGCTAATGCAGCCATGCCAACAGGACGTGCACTGTATTGCACTGGGGAGTGGGGCACTCATGGAGGCCTCCTCAAGTTAAGGGAATGTTTGTTCAGTTATCTTGGGTCTGCATCGCAGCAGTATTGAGCCTGGAAAGTTAGATAGGATTGTAGCCTTAGTTAAGCCAAACTTATATCCCAATCCAAAGTTACCCTACCACAGTCGCAGCACCCACACTGGGTGTCACAAATGTGCCATAAAGTACATTTGTGACACCCAGCGAGTAAGCAGCACTGGTGGGGAGGCCTGCACTACCCCATCGACACTGCAGTGGGAGCCCTAGCTCCTGGCAGACAGCAGGTAAGTGTTTAGTGGTGTGGGGAAGGTGGCAGGAGGGCATGGGGGAGGCGTTCCCAGGCAGAAGGAGAGTGGAAAGAGGGTGGAACAGAGGAAGGGACAGGCCTGGGAGGGGAGTGGAAGAATCCTATCTTCTGTGTCGGGCTCAAAAGACACAGAGAAGCCTCATTGAGCAGGTTTGGGCTTTAGTCAGAGTAAGTGGACAAATGTCCCTTACCCTTAGGAGACCCCCAGCCTGCTCAGTTCCAGTACAGGATGCAGTGGTAGCCACTGCTCCTGTGCTGTATAGGTTTGAATCCAGTCGTTCAGCCTTATTTCAGTTTAAATGAGCTGTTTAAAAGTTTACAGAGTCATCTTCCAGGAATATAGTATGAGAGGTTCATTGATGCAAACCTTAATAAGTTTGAAATGTGAAAATTATTTCGTATGTTCTGTGACTGGCAAAGGGTTTTGAACCTCAGAATCATTCTGGGAAAATAAAAAGTTGGAAAAATCTTGGCCAAAAGCTAGGGGGCCAACATGTATGTTAAAAAAATTCTTTCTAGTCCTTTTCAGTGACTAGGTGGCCAAGAAAAGATCTTGTGCATGGTGAGGAAGTAAGAGCATGACACCTGCTGGGCTTATCTATCATATCTCCAAGACCACTGGACATCCGCTCATGTGCATAACCTTTGAATAGGGCAAATATGGATAACATAGAACACTCCTGAACAGAGTGCTTGATACCCCACTTACAATGTGGTAGTCAGTGCACAATTTGGGCTTTGATTTTGTATGTAGACCTTCTTCAAACATTATGGCCACGCATAGGTGCCTAGAGTGTTGGAGATGGGATAGGAACAACAAGGGAATTGGAAGGCATGATCTTATTCATCCACTTCAGTACAGACAAGAATACCATGTGATCTGGGCCTGTATCATATTAGATGTTACAATTTGCTGGATTTTGCTCCCATTTATTAATTTAAGAAATACCATCAACAGAATTCAGAATATTGACTTGGTTTTTTCATCAGTTCTTTAGGCCACTAAATATTCGAATAGCCTTGGTTGGAGTGGAGATCTGGAATGATGTGGATAAGTGTACAATAACCCAAGACCCCTTCACCAGCCTCCATGAATTTCTGGACTGGCGAAAGTTGAAACTACTACCTCGTAAACCCCATGACAATGCACAACTAGTGAGGTAGGCCTACTGGTGCAAGACCAGAACACTGCAAAAGAATTTCATCATCTAAAAAGTATGATAGTGAACTATAGATGTTTGAAATTATTAAATACTAGTGAAATGCCTCTTATTATTGCAGGCAGGATGTGTATGTGTAGAGAAGACCTGTACGTTGCCAACATCCCTAGAATATGTTGTGCAAACATCCTGAGAAACACTTCACCCAGATATGGGGTTCCTCTGGGTGAACACCTGTCTTTCAATGGGTTTTGTTCCTACTATAGCTTTGGTTTCTTTTGTCTCACTTTGCAATACTCCCATATGAACTTGCCTGGCCACAGCATTCATCATCAGAGGCTCTGCTCCATGTCCCATCACTTGCAGAGTTGTGCTTGGTGGGGTATGGGACAGGGCCACCAATCAGTAGTGGCAACTAGATTGTGGAACTCCTTCCCCCGAGAGGTATAGCTGGTCCATTTGCTATCTGCTTTTAACCAGGCAGTAAAAACATTTGTTGTTTTCAACCCAGACTATTTTTTTTAGTTTTGATGGTGTTTTTCGTTAGTGTCTCCTGATTATTTATTGTTTAATCACAAATTTGATATTGTTTTTAGGATGCAGTCTTAATGTATTGTTATATACCCTGATGGCCCTTTTAGTGGGATAGAAGCCTTATTCAATGGCGATGCCAGATTGCTGGGGGACATAGTTTCCTCATGGCATCCACCACCTGTCCTTAGTGGCACTTTAAGCCTTCTTTCAAAAGGTGACTTTCATTTACACTTCCTTTCTCTTTTTTCCATCAGTGGAGTATATTTCCAAGGTACTACCATTGGTATGGCACCTATAATGAGCATGTGTACTGAAGAGCAATCTGGAGGTATTGTTATGGTAAGTACTGGCAGTAATAATAGCAGCAGTTCGCACATATATAGCACTACACGTGCAAATCACTTCCCATGTATTATCTGGATGAAATCCTTACAATTCCTCTGAAATTAACCACATAGTATTATTAACCACATTATCTAGCTGGAGAGCTGATGCTGAAAGGGAGGACCTTCTCTAAGATCATGGTGAGTTCATGGCAGAGATGAGATTCAAACCAGGGAAATCCTGATTCTCAACTCAGTCTCCTACAGCCCAATCCTATCCCCTATCTGCCCAGACCATGCAGCTGGTTTTGTATGCAGCTGCTACATATAATGCCACTGATGGTGAATGTATTGCATGCTATGGGAGTGGGGTGACTAGGAAGCCCAGGAGAGGTAAGTAAAGATCTTTTTTTACTTACCTCCCTGTAGCCAACCTAGCTTCCAGTGAGTCTCCTTGAACCTATTCTAGCACATTGCCCAATCTTATGCTAATAGATTGCGAGATCTGTCAGCATAAGGCCCTGATAGGAATGCCTGTGATAGGAATAGTCACTATGCTGCACCAGCTCTCAAAACCTTTCCTAAATGAGTCTGAGAAAACCCCAAACCAGACTAGTACAGCTATTTTCAACCACTGTGCCGTGGCACACTGGTGTGCCGCAAATGGTCTGCATGTGTGCCGTGGGAGTTAGGGGGAGGGTCATTTATTAGTAGGACCAATGGGCGATGTGAGCCCCCCACTGGCAGCATGGTGTGCCTTGTCAATTGTCAAAAAACTGATGGTGTGCCTTGATGATTTGAGTACCTTGTCAGTGTGCCATGAGATGAAAAAGGTTCAAAATCGCTGCTCTAGAAACTGACTTTTTCCCCAGCAATACCTGCATATCTGCAGCAATTCTTACTGAAGGACGTGCGTGAACTTGCGGTGTATTAAACTAAAACTGCCACTTAGCCTTTAAATTAAAGGTCATATTTTGAATATTTTCCTTTTCATTCCTGATTAGAGTAATGCATGAGAACTAAAATAGCCTCACAGGATAAAGAGAACAATTTTGTCATTTACCTTTGTTTTCTCGTGCTTGATGGAAAAAGCCCTCTCAAAAATATTTATGAGCTGTTCCGCATTCGCTATGAGCCAAGATAGATATAATTATGAGCCCTCTCACCTAATTGCATATTTTTCAAATTACCCGTAATGGCCTTTTTATTATAACACCAGTTGACAAAGCACTATATGCAGCTGAACTGTGGCAAAGTTTTTATATTAGCTACGTATTTTTTGTTAGACGATATTAATGTTCCTATTTGCCTTTACAATAGAATTACCACATATAACGCCACTTCAGCGCTCCTTAGAACTTGCCACTTCTAATAAATGCAGTATAATCTTATGTTTTAAAAAAAACTAGCTTAAAGAGTTGGACATACACTTCTGCCATCAAAGGTACAGGCTTGCCTCTTCCTTCCTCCTGTTCTCTGGTCTCACCTTTCTTCTATCTAGACCAGGGGTGCGCACACTTTTTTGGCTCGAGAGCTACTTTGAAACCCAGCAAGGCCCGGAGATCTACCAGAGTTTTTTTTACAATGTTCGCGCCATCATAACATATAACATTTATGTGTACAATGTATGTTGGTGTGCCTTGAGCCCCACTGAGTATAACAGGACTTACTCCTGAGTAGACATGCCTAGGATTAGGCTGTGAGGCTGCAGTCCTAGCCACACTTACCTGGGAGTAAGCCCCATTGAGTACAATGGGCCTTACTCCCGGCGTTTCCTCCCAGAGGCACCTGAAGGGGGGGGTCGGCACTCCGCGATCTACTCATTTTGCCTCGCGATCTACCGGTAGATCACGATCCACCTATTGAGCACCCCTGATCTAGATGGAGGATCTTCCTGGTTGATACTCTCCCATTTGCTTCCTCTGCCTATTCTTTTTCTGGTGTCCTTATTCCCCACCCAATCCCCTCCACTCTTCCTTCTAGTTTTTCTCCTGCTCCTTCTAAGTTCTTCTCCTGGTCCTTGCTTTTATATTATCTCTTTTCTCCTCCCACCAGTCCCATTTGACCCAATTTCCTCACTTGTATTCCTCATTGTATTCCACTTCCACCTAGCTTGCCTCCTTCTTCCTTCCTCTCTCTCACTCTTCCTGTTGTCCCCACTTTCCTCCTCTAATACTTTACCCCAGCTGCCTTTCAGCCCTGCCTTTTACGTTCATCCCTGAACTACCTGCCTTGGGTTAACCATAGTGCATGAGGTGACATTAAGTTTTCACAAAATAGCACTAAGGCCGCAATCTTATACACCAGTGATTTTCAACTTTTTTCATTTCACAGCACACTGACAAGGTACTAAAATTGTCAAGGCACACCATCAGTTTTTTGACAATTGACAAGGCACACCATGCTGCTGATGGGGGGCTTACATTCTCTAATGGCCATTCTAATAAATGACCCTCCCCCAAACTTCCACAGCACACCTGCAGATCACTCACAGCACACCAGTGTCCCATGGCACAATGGTTGAAAATGGCTGCTATAACTTACCTGGGAATATGTTCCACTGATCTTAACAGAACCTCCTTCCAAGTAGACATGTATAGGATTGTATTGGAAGCAGTGGTATTGCTAGGGAGGTACTGGGGGTGCAGGGCATACTGGGTGATGCGCACAGGGGGTTGTAGCCAAAGTCTGCTTTTCCATGTGACAGCTCTTCAGGTATTTGAAGGTGACTATACTATCTCTCCTGAGTCAGGCTAAACATATAAAGCTGGCCTTAGGGTGATTGGCCAATTTGACCGAATCAAGCCTTGTGCTTTGGAAGGGTCCCATGCTGCCAGCTTGCTTTGTAGCTGATGCACCAGCATGGAATCGTCCATGCCAAGGCACAGCCAGCAGAGCGCTGTGTGGGTCATCCAGTCTGCCCCAGGTCCACTTAGCCCAAATTGGGCTTCCTGGAAGCAGTTGATGCCATCACATCACTGCCAACAATTTCTAGTTGCCATTCTTCACACACTACACCATCAGCCCCGGGTTCACCATGGTCAGTCCTTGCCGCAGCTACTTGGTCTCAGTTGAGCCTAATTATAAAGTGTGTCAGGATCATTTTGAATCTTGAATGTGTTAGCTATTTCTTGCTGCTTTGTGTCATCTGAAAATGTGATAAGTATCCACTCTACCTCCTCATTTAGGTCACTTATGAAAATGTTGAACAGCATAGGATCCAAGCCAGAGCCTGCTGGCACTCTGCTTGATAACTCTCTCCAAATTAGCACTTGGAATGGCTTTTCAACCAGCTTTGAGACCATGTAACAGTAATAGAATCTACTCCACATTTTACCATATGTTTTGAACCAGCTGAATTTTCTGAGAGGTTGTCAAAGGCTGCCCCATATACATTACCTGGAGGTTACTATGGCAAGAATAACCATGACCAAGCTATGTCGAGCATATTCTTCCCAAATCTTTAATATTACCTTTAGCACTGCGCTCTAATCTATGATGGTCTTTCCTTTAGTGACAGGCACAGTAATGAGTGTAGTGAAGTCTTGCAGCAAGGCTGTTCTAGAATTCCTAAAGGGCTGTCATTCTAATCTCATAACCAGTTCACACAGTTTGCATGATTATGCATAATCGTCCCTCTTGCCTATTTCAGCAAATCATCAAATACTCCATTTTGGGCTTTTACTCTCCCCCCCAATATGTTTGTCATAATTTGTTGCCTTTTACAATTTTCAAAGACAGCATATTAGAATGGTCTGTAGGAGAAAATTGATTTTAGGCAAAACATTTCATTTTTAGCACTACAGCATGTCTAATTACCTAGAGCAGGGGTGTCCAAACTTTTTGGTAGGAGGGCCACATCATCTCTCTTACACTGTGTCGGGTGCCAGGAGAAAAAAAGGAATTAATTTACATTTCAAATTTGAATAAATTTACATAAACGAATATATTAGAGATGGAACTGATATGAACGATTGAAGGTCTTGCAATAGCTCAAGGCCTATAAAAGGCCTTACACAAAGCAAGGCCATCCTTTCCTTCACTGCCACTGCTGCATCACACACGTGAAACAGCAAGCAGTGGAGGGAGTCCTAGGCCCGCAGCTCATGCAAGAGGTTGAACAGTCACCCTCATGCTGAGAGTAGTTGAGTCGGGCCAGCACGGGCTCCAGCAAGTATCCAGAGGGCTAGAGATTCATTGGAGACTTGTGTCTCCCAGCGGGCTGGATTGGGAGTCTCCGAGGGCTGCAAGTGACCCCCAGGTTGAAGTTTGGGCATGCCTGACCTGGAGCTTGAGGGGGTTCGTTCATAAAGATCAGAATTCTTTTTCTTTAATCTCATGATTACAGGCATACCTCCCTATCCATGGGGCTTCTGTTCCAGAAATCCCCACAGCTGACACTGCTGATATGGGCAATCACCTCACCTCCACCCTCTGGAAGTGACAGAAGCTCTTGCCTCTAGTCTAGAGGGTCCTCTGAACTCTCCCTGCATCCAGAGGGAACGTGCATAGGGGTTCTGCAGACCTGATCCACAGATAAGTGAATCCATGAATACAAGATTCACTTTCTGTATTTCTGTAAAGATCCTTGTTGTTTTCATAAATACAATATCTAAATATTATACCGGTGATTATAAAATTTGAAACTTTATTTTCTTCAACCAGCCATTGTTCCCCTGTGTTCTGTGCATTTTTTTGCAGGTGCTTTATTAAATTTAGGGTATTACTAGAGTTAGAAAAGGATGATGGGGCATTTTGGTAGGAACAAATTAAATCACAGTACTTAGATTCAAACCAGTTGAGTTCTGTGCATTTGTATGACATGAATTGTCCGGTTGTAAGACATGCTGGGCAATCTAACCAGTAGTGTTTACAACTAAGCACACTGTGTCAGCACAGTGTCTCAAAACATGTAGTGCTGCCAGTTCTGCAGCATTATTATGTGGCTGATCCAAGTGAATGCAATTGTATTGTAACAAGAATGCTATTGTTGTGTTGTCAAGTGGAAGAGAACCCTTTTTCTAGCCTTTAGTTTAGCTAATAGCTCACGGTGTTCCTTCAGTGTGTCTGGAAGATGTTTCTGCAACAGTTAATTAAGGTTGGAAGCTGCTATTGGCCAGGGTGTGGCTGAAGTAGAGTTCTGTAGCATGTGAGGGGAATTTTCAGCACAAGGCTTTTGTGTGATACATACTGAGCTCGCCCAAATCTTCCCTCATAAAACACAGGCAAGCGACTGGGAGGAAGTATTGGCTAAGGCAGTGTTTTTCAAACTGTGGGTTAGGACCCACTAGGTGGTTCACAAGCCAATTTCAGGTGGGTCGCCATTCATTTCAATATTTTATTTTTAATGTATTAGACTTAATGCTACCAAGGTATGTGACTGCATTTGGGGAAATGTCACAGATCTGTACTTTTAACAGGCTACTATGAAGATGCTTTCTACAAAGATAGTAAATGGGACTTACTCCTGGGTAAGTGTGGGTGGGATTTCAGCCTAGGATTGTTAAAAATTTTCCTGCTTGATGATGTCACTTCCGGTCATGACATCACTTCTGGTGGGTCCTGACAGATTCACATTCTGAAAAGTGAGTCCCAGTGCTAAAAGAGTGAGAACCACTGGGCTAAGGGAGTCCGACTCACTGGGCATGGTTATGGACCCTGTCAGTTGCATGAGCAATGAGACTGACCAACCACACCTGATGAGTGACTCCTGCTTTGCAAGAGAGGAAGCCATTTTGAAGCACAATGTATCAAGCAAGGAAGATTCAGGTCGGAGATTTGTGGTGGGTTCTCAGTTCATGCTGTTTGCTGCTGGAGAAACAGGTACTGCTTTGTAGATCACCACTATCCCTCTAGGTATGTAGCTGCTCAACTTGTTTATCTGTTAAATAAACAAATATTACAAAAGGCACCTTGTGTCTCCAATGATCTTGTATTCAAAAGGAGTCTAATAGCACAGTTGTAGGCTTGTGACTCATAAAAAGTTCCACTGTGTTCAGTGGAGTTTACTCTCAAGTCTGAGACTGCAGTCCCACACTCTCTTTCCTAGAAGTAAGCTCCATTGAATACAATAGGGCTTAGTTCTGTGCAGACGTGGATTAGATTATGCTGTAGATGCCATCCTGATGCTCTTGAACCCCTCACCATGCAAGGAGTGCATAACAATATGAACTTTTTTTAAAAATCGAGTTCTAAACTAAATTAGATGCAAGTATTCCTGCTTATTCCTGACTCATGCTCACGGCAAAATAATTTATTTTAGTTTATTATGTTTGTTCATCACTTTCTCATACAAGTATCCTCAAAATAGGCTTGCATGAAAAAGTTAAAACAGTTGAAACATTATTAAAACATAAAAGTGACAAACATACAAAAACAAGCAACTGTCAGCAATTTAAAAGTCCTGGCTTCCAAAAACCTGATGAAATTATGTTTTTAAAAAGTTCTTACCTGTCTTCAAAAAGCAGGTGTGGGCTTTCTGGGGGAGGGGGTGCATTCCACAGCTCAGGAGCTAACACAGAGAAACCCCTACTCCTAAATGATGGTGCTCTAGCATTCCCAAAATATTTTATCTAGACTAGAGCAACCATTGGCTGTCTCAGAAGATCATGAATCTATCACACATAGCAGACGTGACAGTGCTTCCCAAACTCCTACAGGCAGCACTGTAAGTTGTTGCGGGGGAGGGGAAGGTAGTAACAAAATCCCCAGGATCATGCTGCTGCCAGGGATGGGAGAGTTGTTTTGTTTTTTTTTAACCTACCTGCAGCCAGTGCTGCAGTCCTGGGGGATGCAGGGAGCTCCCTGCACCTGTAAAAGTATAAAACAACAAGAAAAAAAACAGACACTTCCGGTTTTCGCGATAAAATTGGAATTGCCCTTTTTCTCCCTTTTTTTAAACACTTTCGCGGGTTTGGGGCAGAGGGCTCCCTGCACGCCCCAGACCCCTCTGGATTGCAGCACTGGCTGTAGGTAGGTTAAAAAAAAACCCCTCCCATCCCCAGCAGCTGCACGATCCTGGGGATCGTGTTGCTAACTTCCGTCCTTCCTGCCCTTGAAAGGGGCAGGGACAAGTGCGTTCCTTGCTGGTGGATCGTAATCCACTAGTTTGGGAACCACTGAGATATGACATTGGATTGGATCTTCTGAACTAGGCAAGTGGATAATGATCTGGGAGTGGGGAAGGTGTCAACAATGCACTTGTCATAGCTGGATCACTACTTGGTGGCCTGGAGCCTTTGCGGAAGTGAATGACTAGTTTGCTTAGTTCTTGGAGATGGTTGAATCCAAAGGGTTTCCTGAATGCTCTTGCAGAGTTTCTAGTATACATTTTTGGTGGTTCTACTGATGTTCTGGTCTCCTTCTAAAATAGGGATAGCTTGGGTAGTAGACATGATTGCTCCTAGATGTCCTCTCGCATTGTGTAGACTTCCCAGTGACAGGGAAGTTAGACTTCTTTATTGCCACAAGATAGACCTCCAGGTGCATTGCAATCCATGTTTGTTTGTTTCAATTTGAGTGTTCCACCATTGGCTGTCTATGTGCATCCCAACTGCTTCATTTCCCTGAATACAGGAGAGCTATGTTAATTCTGATAATTGAAGAGATAATCTAGAAGCAATCATCTCAACCACCTGGGTCACCTTCCTATACCAAAAACTGGCTCTTCAACAGAAAGACTTGCCAAGTCAATGGAAAAGCTCCAAAATTCAGACTAGGAACCTATTGGATCTTCGCGGTCGACCTCCCTCAGAAAGGACTCTTGTCCCAGCTATGGTCACATTATTTCAATCATCACTTGGATGACAGTACAAAAAACAAATCAAGTGTATAACTTACTGAACGTGCCACACTTTGCAAGTTGCTCTTGGTGTAAATCAATATTTCTTAGGCTGTGGGTCGGGACCCACTAGATGGGTTGTGAGCCAATTTCAGGTTGGTCGCATAGCACCCAGCTCAGCCACCACTGACAATACAGAGCTGCTGGGCAGGGCAAGTCCTGATAGGAGAGATGCATGGTGCTTTGCCCTGAATAGGTGGGAAGATGGACCGGAAAGGGAGGGGCCTGTGGTGGAGAAGGATCCAAGTCTGTGTTCTGCTTTGACTTCTGAACTGGAATGTTTGAATTCCAAGCTATACAAGGTCAACATAAGTGGGCTGTATAATGGGACCTTTGACTGATCACAGCTTAGGTTTAAAACCTAAATAGATGACATTACTTGTAAGTTAATGACATCACTTCTGGTGGCTCCTGACGGATTGTCATTCTAAAAAGTGGGTCCAGGTGCCAAAAAATTTGAGAACCACTGGTGTAAATGGATTACAAAAGCAGAATCTGCACTCTGTTAAACTATTGTGTTTTACAGTTAAAGCCTGTAGTGAATGTCAACTTCAGACAACAATGTTTCACTGAAGCTATTTTGCTTCAGCAAAGTTTTGCTCAGCAGCCCCTCAAATCTGGAATCATAGGAGATTTCCGGTTCTGAGATTATGAAAACTCTTGCTAAAACATTTGACTAATGGAAAGAGTATAAAAACTTGATGAAGTATAAATCAGAAACTTAGAAATGTATTCATTCTTCCAGCATCACATAATTTTCTCATCATCAGTGTGAAAGTTTTTGCATAGTTCATTTAGGATGTTTTGAGACAATCTCTTTCTCTGTGACACTGCATTTCCTGTCTTGACAAGTTCATTATAGATAAGTAATGAAACAGTATTTAGAATGATCCAAAAACGCTAACTCTGCACATGATAATGCTGTCTTGTTCAACCATTCATTGCCCTAATTCAGCTGTAAGACTATTCAGGGTTTTATTTATTATATGGCTATAATGCAGCCATCTGCCCAGGCTTGTGGAGCCTCTGTGCCACTACGTGGGATTTCGCAAGGCTAGGCCCTGCCGTTCCAAGTCTAGTGTGCAGTAATTTGAGCAGAGGCTTTGCCTCCCAATCTGAACTCCACACACGCCAGATGACCTTGGGTGGTGGGCCAGATGTGGCCCATGGTCCATGAGTTGCCAACCCCTTATTCTTCATAAATTCTCTGTACACAAGAAGGACTTGATTTTTCTGATGCTTTTAATCTCAAATGTTCAAAATTCCAGATTTGTAAATCTTAACAAGACAAGTGGTGATCTTTGGGCAGTTTATGGTCCTCATAAGCAAAGGAAAGCACTATATGCTCAGGTCTGGACAACCTCCAGCTCTTGAGTTACTGGTTGCATGGTATAGAACAGGGGGGTCAAACATAAGGCCCAGGGCCGGATGTGGCCCCTGGAAGCTGTTTATTCGGCCCTCAGGCTCTCGGCTGCTGAGCAGTGCTGAGGTGTTACTGCTAAAAGGGCAGCCCCCATGAAAATATCAAGATTTGCATATTTTCTCTTCTGCCATTTGCAGTTAATAAGCTTATATATAACAAAGTACTGATTTCTGGCCATCAGCTGCTTAATAATGTCACTTTCTGCTTAATGACAACACTTCCGGCCCTCAGCAGGCACCCTGAATGCTAACTGGCCCTCTGTATGAAACAAGTTTGACACCCCTGGCATAGGATATTGAAATAGAAAAATGACTAAGGGTATGTGTGTTGTGTATTATATAAACCATTTATAGAAAAGCAGCACAATCCTAAGCATGTCAACTCAGAAGAAAATCCCATTGAGTTCAAAAACACTTACTCCCAAGTAACTATAGGATTACAGCCCTATTGCCAATCCTATTTCCCCTCTGTTCTGCCTGTACTCACATTCTGGCAATGCACTGTGGCTTGTAATTTCACAAAATGTGATATGCTGTTGAATGCTATCAGACCGCTGCTGAAAATGGTGAGCAATCCCCAGCCACGTGGTAGTGGCTCATTTGGCTCCCCACTACCAGTAAAGTGGCATGGGAGGTGGATGGTGGTAGGGAAGGGGGAGTAGCAGGGTAGAGAGAAAAGGATCACGATGGAGTATGGTGCTGCAAGGAGGCATGTTGGGGATGGGTAGGGAGCAGTCATCAGTGACAAAAGCACCACCAATATCCTATGCCCCCCTCCCAACTTTGCCATGCCCCCTTGAGTCCACTCAGATGTCTGCCAGCCAAAGAGCTGGCACAGATCTGAATAGACCCTTAGGGGAACTGGGGGCTTAACCTGGTGATAAGGGGACAAAAGTGCACTTTTAAGATGTTTCCTGATCATCCACTTCCACCTGATCACACACTCCCATCCTGATCACACACTTCCAGTGTGTGCACTGGGATACAGTGCACACACCTCCATGGTGTGATTCCATTGGCTCACATGGCAGTGAATAGGATTAAAGCATTAGGTTACAATACTATACACCTGTGGTTTTCAAACTTGCAGGGAGTTTGCAGTAAGTCTTTGCGGGGGCAGGGGGGAGGCAGTGATGCAGTCCTCAGGATCCCCAGGATCGCACTGCTCAGGGGGGCTGCAGGGGCTTGGTGCACTTGCCCAAGCCCCCTGCAGCCCCCTGGGGGTGTGGGGAGCCCTGTGCAACCTTTGGCAGGGCTTCCCGGGTCAGGGAAGATGACAGCGCGATCTCCTCCCATTTTGCGGAGGCGGAGCGTGATCGTCCCACTCTCACTTTCCCTGACCCGGTGAACCCTGCAGGCGCTCGCGCCCGGCTCCCCACAGCCAGGGACGGCTGCTGCAGGGACTGGAGGGTGCACCCCAGTCCCTGCAGCCTGGTCAAAAGGGAACATGGAGTGATCGCGCACCGCTTCAGGTTTAGCGGAGCAGGGCACGATTGCTCCGCTGTCACCTTCCCTGACCTGGGGGTCCTGCCAAAGGTCTCACAGGGCTCCCCGCACCCCCGGGGGGCTGCAGGGAGCTTGGGGAAGTGCACCAAGCCCCTGCAGCCCCCCTGAGCGGTGCGATCCTGGGGATCCTGAGGACTGCATCACTGCCTCCCCCCTGCCCCCGCAAAGACTTACTGCAAACTCCCTGCAAGTTTGAAAACCACAGGTGTATAGTATTGTAACCTAATGCTTTAATCCTATTCACTGCCATGTGAGCCAATGGAATCACACCATGGAGGTGTGTGCACTGTATCCCAGTGCACACACTGGAAGTGTGTGATCAGGATGGGAGTGTGTGATCAGGTGGAAGTGGATGATCAGGAAACATCTTAAAAGTGCACTTTTGTCCCCTTATCACCAGGTTAAGCCCCCAGTTCCCCTAAGGGTCTATTATGCCTCCTCCCTACCTTCTGGCTGCCCCCGCCCCTTAAGGGGAAAGGGACCAGGACCCTCAGGCTAGGGCATCGCGACGCCCCAGTTTGAATGTCACTGCTATACACACTTACTTGGTAGTAAATCTCATTGAGCTTGATGGGACTAACTTTTGAGTAGACATGAATGGGAATGTGGTTTGTCTTAAAAAATATGAAATGCAACTTAGCTGTGTATAGGGATTTAAAAAATTATATATTTTTATTTACACTTGACTGTTGTTGCAAAGAGACTCTGCTTTCAATTTTGCAGGGTGTTTTAATTTTTTTTTAAAGAAAGAATAACACACACAATTTTGGCAACACACATTTGTATTCATTATTGCAAATTCCAGAAAATCTCAAAAGCTGTATTTTGTTTAATGGATAAAATTGGGACTGGACAGAAAGACATATGGAGTCCCTTTTCACAAAATCTTTTCTCTTCTTGGAAAAAGGGAGTGGCATTCAGTGATCAGTTGGGTGGCATCCAAATATGCAAAACTATTTGCCCATCCTGTGGGGGAGAGAAAATGGACCTGCTTGTTGCCAAGGCAACTGGGTAACCTTCCCACAAAGCACTGCAAACACTGCATAGCATAGTGGTACGAAGATAATGGACATCAATGGTTGCCTCAGCAACATAAGGACCATTCTTTCCTACCACTAGAATGATGATACTCCATTTGCACAAAAGGGCAACATAGCTAAACCCGAGTTGTTATATATTATTCAAGTATGTTACTCACTGCAAGATTGATATGATGAAGATGGATATAGAACTGACAAGGTGAATGTAGGAATGAAATGGCTGTGAACAGCTATGGAGGAAAAAACCAAAAAGCTACAAACTTTTCCTTCTGAAATTTTCCTTTTATCCCAATATTAAGACATGAATAGTTGGTGCATCCCTAGATAAAATATATTCAAATTACTAAATTTTGTGCAGCCATAGGTATAATGTATTCAGATTACTAAATTAGCACAGAATTAGCAATGTCTCTTATAAATTGATTCAATTTTCCTTTCTATTTGACCTTCCCTTGACAGTTTAATTATCTTTAAATTAGCGGAAGCTCCTGTACCAAAAAATTATGAAATCCAAACCAATAATTTAGTGAGGGTTTTCATTTTGTTTCACTTAACATTTTATAGAATTCAAAGCTTTTACACTCTGTATCTATCAGAGTGTGTGAGAGGTAATGAAGACTTATTCTAGATGAATGAGTTCATATGTACATTTAGAGCAGGCAGAAACACAGTATTTCAATTTACTGGCTGATAAACAGGAGATCACGCATTTATATTACATGCTTTATGCATTATCAGTTTTTGGAAAACTTATAAGGAGGTCAGCTATGCAAATGAAATGGGTGGATGTCATAGAGAACATTATAGAAGTGTTGCTTTTTGAATGTCTATAATGAAATGAGTTTCTTCAAGAATATTGTCTGGCAAAAATTAAAAAAAATAAAATTATTTTATTATTATTGACATCACACATCTCCCAGAAATTGCCCAGTCAATTGCCACAAGTTATACCACTACATTGATATAGTCCAATAATGGGCAAGAAATATGAACTGTGGTTGTTCATAGTCAATAATAAAACATATCGGCAGTGTCCCAGTTTGAGCTTCTATAGCCAGCATTCATTGGACTAGACTAGCAATGCCAATAGAGCTTAGCTACTCTTAACTTCTTTTTTCTGTTTCAATGAGAAACTGTTCTTTCTGGTATGTACATTTTAGTTCGGTCTTAATATTCCTACTGGCAGGGACGTAGTGGATCCCAATTACACTGGTGTGTGCCAGGATCCTTATTTCCTCTTCTCTTCTCTTCTCTCTCCCTTAGGGCGCAATCCTAACCCCTTATGTTAGTGCTTTCTAGCACTGGCATAGTGGTGCCAATGGGACATGTGCTGCATCCTGCAGTTGGGTGTCACTCACGGAGGCCTCCTCAAAGTAAGGGAATGTTTGTTCCCTTACCTCAGAGCTGCATTGCCCTTAGTGCTAGAAAGCACTGAGTAAGGGGTTAGGATTGCACTCTTAGTCTCCTTGGTTCTGCACCAGTAAAATGGTAAAAAGTTTTCCTTATAGCACTGCCTTTCCAATATTGCATTTGAAGCAGCATAACACATAGCTGCTTGTTTGTATGAATCTTACCTATGATGGCATGGTATGAATCAAGCAGGCAGCAGCATGCATGTGTTTGTGTGTACATGTGTTACAGTGATAACTGAACTACTTTTGCTTCATGCCAGGTTCCTGACAATGATCCTCTAATGAACTTGTGCACACATCTCTGTCTCAGACTGTATTCTTTTGTCATTCTTAACAATGAGTTTTTAGTCGCTCATTTTTCTTTGTGTTTTCCTTTGAGGATCACTCAGACAGCCCTTTGGGGGCAGCAGTAACTCTGGCTCACGAGCTGGGTCACAATTTTGGAATGAACCATGATACACTGGAAAGGGGTTGCAACTGCAAGGCATCTACTGAGAAAGGAGGCTGCATCATGAACCCCGCAACGGGGTAAGTGCAAGCATTTAATAAGTTTTGTTTGCTTGAAGAAGAGACTTTGCTAGGGTTTTGTTTTCACTTCAGAAAGTATTTAAGCAGAGCTTTATATCCTGTTTATACCAATTAGGCTTTATCACTGAAACTCCTCCATAATCTGCAACAATAAACCCACTCTAAATTAAGTTGGTGTGGAAGAAAATAAATCTTGCTCACTTCAGGGCAGTTGTAATTTCCTTCCCTTGTTACTGTCAGAGAATGTACAAAGCTGCAAAACTGTATTGCTATCTTTACGGCTTTCTGGAATGGAAAAGAAAAGAAATGAGACCATTTCAAGATCACTGCAGATCTTGTTAGACAGACAGCCTAGCAAACAGGTTGGGCCTCTCTCTCTCTCTCTCTCTCTCTCTCTCTCTCTCGTGTTCTATATATACACCTTTTTTGTACTTCGAAGATATGTGATCGGCTTCTTTTCATCTCAAAAGGCTGAGGTCTCATTAAATTGCTCTAGTCCAATACACCAGTTGGTACGCTGTGCATACCTGAGCCCCAGCCATCTTTCACCATTGATAGTTGGTAACAAGTGAGATCAATTTTGGTATATGATTTGCTAGGCAGAGGTGCACTTTATATGAGAAATAAACTTTGTGAAAGATTGCTGTAAGTGTGTTGGCCATGAAGACAGCTCTTCTCAATTTTGTTTGATTTCAGCTTTTAAAGATTGAGGAAATCTTTCTTCATACTCCTGAAGTTTAGTGATGTCACTCAGCTGTAAGAGGAAACTTGTGTATTCTTGGAGGCTACAATTTTAGATAAAGATATCCTGTGTATCAAGCCACTGCCCATTCTACCTTTTGTTCAGCCATTTCTGCCCAACATTGCATATATACAACAGGGAACAAATGTGTACACCTGTATGCTGGACAAAAATGGGCTCAGATAGGGAATGGAAGATGGGAGTGCCACTTGCAAAATGCTGTTAAAGTCCTGTTAAAGATGAAAGATGAAATAGCTTTTCAATTAACTGTGCATCTCACACAAGTCATGTTTTACCTAGTGGTGCACTGTTCCTTAGTACCACACTAATGGAGCATTTTGGTGTTGAATTTGAATGTGACATTCCTACTGTATTCTGAGATTTGGTGAAATCTTGGCTATTCCTAGCTAGCATTTTGCACAAGCACCTGCTACAATTCAATACAGGCAAGATAGCTGTTGGTATAAACTGGGCTACTTTATTGATAAAACAATACAACCAAATTCTGAAGCAGATCCTTCTGCCCTATAGCGTGAGCATCTACACTAAAGGAGACAAAATGCAACTGTTCACTTCGCCCATTGGGCATTAGTATCCTGATTGATTCATGCCAGCCTGTGGTTTTCCCCCTCAGCCCCTGGAAAGGGGGTCAAGACAGTCAAATTACTCAGCTCATCCCAAGCCAGAAAGCATTTAGGATGGACTTAGCAACTTATGCCTTATGGGTCGCCAGCCAGCATGCCTGAGCCAAATAGCATCTGGAAATTGATACTGGCTTCCCCACTGACCCTTACATATCAGGGTCAGATGCACATCAGAGCCCTGCTCCTAGACACAGTTCTGCCAGAAGTGACCATCTGACTAAACTACAATTGGGAGAATAGTCTGGGGTAAACAGAAAAACTCCTTCACCAGCATTCAATCAGGTGAAAGGCAAAACATTTCTACTTGGCCCCAAGACAACCAGTTAATCTCAGACTAGTCTGAAGGCTGTGCAGCATGGCCTTTCCCAGTTTGAAGAGACACTTGGCCAACAGTCTGAGGCAAAGAGGCAAAGAAGGAAGGCCCATAGCCAGGGAGACAGACCAGGGACAGACTGCACTTGCTCCCATTGTGGAAGGGATTGTCACTCCCGAATTGGCCTTTTCAGCCACACTAGATGCTGTTCCAGAACCACCTTTCAGAGCGCGATACCATAGTCTTGCGAGACTGAAGGTTGCCAACTAGTCTGAAGGTAGATGGTATGGGTGCAGCATCACCAGAATAGCAAAGGCAAGGCAAACTGAGGCATAAAGTGCTGAGCAGGTCCTCCTCCTAGCAAATGCACCAATTAGATCAGTGGTTCCTAACCTTTAGGAGCCCATGGACCACTGAGGCAAAAATTGGAATCGTTGTGGACCACATGCAACCCCCTCCCCACCACCTGAATATTAAAAAATTACAAATTTGTAGTACTGTAATTAGAGATGAATAAGGTAGTGTTAACACTACACATTTTCCACTCTGTCCAGTAGATATTTTTCTTTCAGATAAGTTGATGGGGGGAGGGGGAACAGACCATCTTAAACTAAAATAGCTCCTGTCGCTTGAAAATCACTTCAATGAAAGATGTTTGACGAGTTATTTTATTCCTTAAAATGTTGCTTCAATACTTTTTTCCCCTCTTCCTTCAATTTTTCTCTGTTAATCTTTGAAGAGTTCAACATTAAAAAACGTGTATTATAAATGGCTACTTGGTAGAAGCAGGTCTCTTGAGATCAGTGCCCAATTAAACTCTGTTGGATCTGTCCATTAACAGGTTTCCTGTAGGTTTACGTCTTAAAAGCAACCAGCAGGACAGGTGTCACTTTGGCCACAACATGTTTTTAAAGGCTCAAGCGCATTTAGCAAGACACATATGGTGCAATATTTTCTATAGCATGTATGCTTAAAAGGAGGAAAATAGATAGTTCAGTCAGATTGCTGCAGACATTCAGATACATTCTGGGCACAAAGCATATTGCAGCATGAGAGAGACTTTTTGAGAAATGGATTGCAATAACAGAACATACTTAATAAGGAGAACTTAGTTTTTGTAAGTGGATATTTTAGTAATAGCTTTGGCTGTCTCTGAAATGAAATGTTAACTCTGAGATGATGGCAAAGGGCCCAGTGTTGCATGTGGGATCTTAAAGAATCCTGTGACCCCTGGAGAATGGTATGGAAGTGGGCTGCTGGCAAGGGCTGAAGAGGGAGAAAGGGGCATGCAGAGGACAAGGAAAGCCTAGAGAAATGTTTTCTGCCCAGCTTATCGACAACTGCAGAATAACCTTTTAGAAAGTACAGAAATGCAGTCTGCTTGAAATACCTTGTTTTAGATTGTTTGCTTCAAGGAATGTAGAGGGAAGTTCTGACTTCCCCCTGTAGGGAATTGTGAGGAGGAAGAACATTTGAAGGGCAGTCTGCAGAAGTTGTGCTGCAGCCCAGAGAATCTTTAAAGAGGTTACCAGAAACCTGTCTGCCGCTCTCAGTGCCAAAAAGGAAAGTCTGGAAAAGCAAATTGAAGCCAGATTGGAAACCCTAGAAAATGCAATGGAATATATGAGTAGCAGTGGGAAACGTAGATATGGTGCTTGAAAAAACTCAGTTGGAGGGTCTTTGACCTAAAGGGTGATTGAAGCCATACTATTCACTATACAGTCTCTTGAGATGATACTGGATATTATTCCTTTAGACACGTTGAAACAGATCCCTAACATAAAACCAGGAAAGCAAAATTGTGGAATTGTATGGATAAGTGTCCTGAAACTGAAGTCTAGAATAGAACACAAAGGCAAAATGTGTTAAGGCAAAATGTAAATTAATTCCCTGTGTCGGAGAGATGATGTGACACAGTGTCAGAAAGATGATGTAGCCTTCCTGCCAAAAAGTTTGGACATCCCTGATCTAAGCTAATATAAAACTCAGTGACCATGCTACCAAAAGTTTGAATTAGAGATGTCATGTATATGTGACCATAGTTGTATATCCTGAAGATATATATCCATTTTCCAGCTAAAACAGAACTCACAGGAAATAAGAATTTCTCCCATGTTGCTTTCTCTAAACTGTTAATAACATTTGTAGAACTTGCTGAAAATTTAGTTCAAAACACATCACAGATTTCATATTTTATGAAGATAACAAGTAAAGTTTTTGTATTGGCAACCTTCAGTCTCGAAAGACTATGGTATCGCGCTCTGAAAGGTGGTTCTGGCACAGCGTCTAGTGTGGCTGAAAAGGCCAATCCGGGAGTGACAATCCCTTCCACACCGGGAGCAAGTGCAGTCTGTCCCTGGTCTGTCTCCCTGGCTATGGGCCTTCCTTCTTTGCCTCTTAGCCTCAGACTGTTGGCCAAGTGTCTCTTCAAACTGGGAAAGGCCATGCTGCACAGCCTGCCTCCAAGTGGGCCGCTCAGAGGCCAGGGTTTCCCACTTGTTGAGGTCCATCCCTAAGGCCTTCAGATCCCTCTTGCAGATGTCCTTGTATCGCAGCTGTGGTCTACCTGTAGGGCGCTTTCCTTGCACGAGTTCTCCATAGAGGAGATCCTTTGGGATCCGGCCATCATCCATTCTCACGACATGACCAAGCCAACGCAGGCGTCTCTGTTTCAGCAGTGAATACATGCTAGGGATTCCAGCACGTTCCAGGACTGTGTTGTTTGGAACTTTGTCCTGCCAGGTAATGCCGAGGATGCGTCGGAGGCAGCGCATGTGGAAAGCGCTCAGTTTCCTCTCCTGTTGTGAGCGAAGAGTCCATGACTCGCTGCAGTACAGAAGTGTACTCAGGACGCAAGCTCTGTAGACCTGGATCTTGGTTTGTTCCGTCAGCTTCTTGTTGGACCAGACTCTCTTTGTGAGTCTGGAAAACGTGGTAGCTGCTTTACCGATGCGCTTGTTTAGCTCGGTATCGAGAGAATGAGTGTCGGAGATCGTTGAGCCAAGGTACACAAAGTCATGGACAACCTCCAGTTCATGCTCAGAAATTGTAATGCAGGGAGGTGAGTCCACATCCTGAACCATGACCTGTGTTTTCTTAAGGCTGATTGTCAGTCCAAAATCTTGGCAGGCCTTGCTAAAATGATCCATGAGCTGCTGGAGATCTTTGGCAGACTGGGTAGTGACAGCTGCATCGTCGGCAAAGAGGAAGTCACGCAGACATTTCAGCTGGACTTTGGATTTTGCTCTCAGTCTGGAGAGGTTGAAGAGCTTTCCGTCTGATCTGGTCCGGAGATAGATGCCTTCTGTTGCAGTTCCAAAGGCCTGCTTCAGCAGGACAGCGAAGAAAATCCCAAACAAGGTTGGTGCAAGAACACAGCCCTGCTTCACTCCGCTTCGGATGTCAAAAGGGTCTGATGTGGAGCCATCGAAGACAACAGTGCCCTTCATGTCCTTGTGGAAAGATCTGATGATGCTGAGGAGCCTGGGTGGACATCCAATCTTGGGGAGAATCTTGAAGAGGCCGTCTCTGCTGACCAGGTCGAAAGCCTTTGTGAGATCTATGAAGGCTATAAAGAGTGGCTGTCGTTGTTCCCTGCATTTCTCCTGCAGTTGTCTAAGGGAGAATACCATATCAGTGGTGGACCTGTTGGCTCGGAATCCACACTGCGATTCTGGATAGACGCTCTCTGCAAGTACCTGGAGCCTCTTTAGTACAACTCGGGCAAACAGCTTTCCTACAACGCTAAGGAGAGAGATGCTGCGGTAGTTGTTGCAGTCACCCCTGTCACCTTTGTTCTTGTACAGCGTGATGATGTTTGCATCCCTCATGTCTTGAGGTACTCCACCTTCTCTCCAGCAGAGACAGAGGATTTCATGCAGCTCAGTGACGATGATCTCTTTGCAGCATTTTAGGACTTCAGCAGGGATGCTGTCTTTTCCAGCTGCCTTGCCAAAGGCAAGGGAGTCCAGGGCCACGTGAAGTTCTTCTAGGGTTGGTTCACTGTCAAGCTCTTCCAGCACAGGCAGGCACTCAATGTTGTTCAGTGCTTCTTCGGTGACTACATTTTCTCTGGAATATAGCTCAGAGTAGTGCTGCACCCAGCGTTCCATCTGCTGCGCCCGATCCTGGATGACCTCGCCTGTGGCAGACTTCAGAGGGGCAATTTTCTTCTGTGTCGGACCTAGGGCCTGCTTGATACCATCATACATCCCCTTGATGTTGCCCGTGTCAGCTGCTATCTGTATCTCGGAACAGAGCTGGAGCCAGTAGTCGTTAGCACATCTCCTGGCAGTCTGTTGGACTTTGCTGCGAGCAGTTCGGAGGACCTGCAGGTTGCGCTCACTGGGAAAGGCCTTGTATGCTGCTTGAGCTCTCCTCTTTTCCTCAATGACTGGTGTCAACTCCTCAGAGTGGGCTTCAAACCAGTAAACAAGTAAAGTACTTTACAAACAAGTAAAGTACATGACTGGAAACAGAGCTCAAATGAATTTCAAACTTTATAAACTTGTATAATAATATTTCCTCATGCTTGGAGTTTTCCAAGACCCTAAAAGGGAACCACTTCTTGAGATTTTGCTGAATATTATGTTATGTATTTTGTAACTCTCTTTTCTACCCCTGTGAGAGGTTTCCAGTGATGAATCAATTCTATTACACTACTAACTGCACAGAGATCATTCTGAGTCAACATCAATGAACTTAAAAGCACTGCATTGTTTTCATTGGAAATGCTACTGGCTCAAATTGTTTTCTGCTCACCTTTAACACTGTGCTAGCTTCCTTAATGGAATTTGCAGTGTGTTGTATTTTATTTTCTTTTTTTCAGGAGGAGAAAGTAGTACTGAAGTTTGGTGGGATGTGCAGTCAGACAAGACTTCCCTGAGAATAAAACCAAATCTTAACTAATTCAGTGTGCCTCAGTCATGACAATCCCGTCTAGCACGTGCTCTGTTTAAGGAAGCAGTGTTCATTCTGCTTGTTGAGAAAACAGCTCCACACCTCCTTTCTATGAGCAAATTGCTTATACTGTACCTGTCCTCCAGCTGAACGGAAGACATTGTGGGCAAATGCAGTTTTCTTTCTGAATATTTGAGGAATTTTTTTTCTGCTTTGCTGTCCTTTTTTTTTTTTAACCCAGGTGTTAATGGTAACACCAAGTGCCTGCTAATGATAGCCTAGCTTACCAATCACTTCCAGATGTCAGGTCCATTATAATTTCCATTCTTTCTCCAGTGGGGTTCCAGTGTCCTGCTGGTTTGCAATAAAGAAACCTTTTTTCACTTTTTCTCATAGAAATGTGTTGTTCTCCCCAGGATGCTAAAAATCCTTCATGCTGAATCAGACAGTGCCAAGCCACTTGTACTTCTGTACCAAAGCCCCCAAGTGAGAGCTGTTGATTTCATCTTTCTTCTGACTTTGTTCAGCAAGCCCACTTTTTTCCTAAGTGATATGGATCATTTATACGAGTCTTGCAAAGAAATTCAGAAAAGCTACTAGCCCACAACGTTCTATGTAAGTTCAGCTATGCACACAAAAGTTCTGTTACAGCCAATATAGATGTTGCAGTTATCTCGTGATTTCGTCTCTTCTTGTGTGACGTTTTTAATCATTTGGACAGGTTGGCCCATGTAGGAGATGTTCTGGGTCTTCTGCTTTCCACCTTAGGAGCCCACCTCATGGATTCTGTGATGATTTGGAGTGTTGAGGTTTCAATGTGGCATTGTGATTTGCATTATCGTGTGACCATGTCAGAGGCCAAAAATGCAAACCCAGTTCAGGAGGAACTTGCAGGAGGAAAGGACCAAAAAAGGTGCTCAGGCTTCCCCAATCCTTACTCCTGTCTCAGGATCTTTCTTCACTCAGTATGAGACAGCTCCAGGTATTGAAATCCTATCATAGAAAGCTTTACTGATAACACACAGGTACACATGCATTCTTGCAAGCTCTCACCCTCAGGACACTTATAGTCTGCCGCTCAGTCTGGATGCAAGAAGAAGTACATAGATGGTGCAAAAGCAGTAAGAGAAGAAGCCCCCTCAGTCCTCTGGGTTACATCTTTAATCCCCTTGGAGGGCTATTCAGTCTTCCAATGGACCAGCATAGATCCTCTGTCCCTTTTCTACTCTCAGGTTCCATCACCTGGTCTGGATTCATCTTGAACTGGAATTTTCTACTTCTCCTTCCTGACATCTGGTTTTTGAATAGTAAGATTATCATCTCCTTCAGATAGCATGCCACAGCACCTTCTTATCAAAGGGCCAGCTGACAAGAGAAATTTCTCCTTAGGCATGTTCTTGCTTTGCAGATAGAAGTTTTGTGAAAATTCTCTATTCTTCTTTGATGTCTGTTGCATCTGAGGGGCTGTATCGTGTGCTAAGGTTGTTTGGGGAGTTAATAAAATTGACTTTCCTCCTTTCCTTATTTTTCAGTTTCCCCCCACTATCTGTTCAGCCCTGATAAATCATTTTTTCCTTCACTCTTGCCTAATTGCTACCTCTGCAAAATTTAGCCAAAATCCTTTTCAGAAATGAGCTAGAGGGCAGCCATATTAAAAGAGTACGGTCCCAGGGCTGCATTCTGGGAATGGCGGCTGTCTTTGACAACACTTGCATTCCTGCTCTGCCAGAATGGCTAAATTTGCAGAGCCTGTTTAGGATTTTAGTTCTCAGCAGTTAACATTCAGAATAACACTTTCATGAACTCCATTAACACAAATTCCTCCCAAGAACGGGAGGTGAATTCTGCTCATGCAAAGGGCCCCTTCTGCTTGCACAAGCAAAATATGCCTTCCTTTCTTAAAAGGAGCTTGTGTTCACATAATTGGTTATGTCCTTGGAAGTGTCACTGATATTACCAGATGTTTTTCTCTAAGTCCTGGTATCAGCTGAGCAGTATGTGCAATTATGCCATTTTGGAAAAGGTCAGAGACCAAGGAAGAGCTTAGAGCAGTGGTTCTCAAACTTTTAGGGAGATTTGCTCCCTAAGTAACTCTTTGCAGGGCAGGGGCAAGGGCAGCGACGCAATCCCCAGGAGCGCATTGCTGAGGGGGGATACTTTTACTTACTGTAGGTTTAGGCAAGCAGCAGGGGATGCAGGGAGCCCCTTGCAGCCCTCCGCAGGACTCCCTGAGGCTTGGAATGTTGAGAAACAGCACGTACAAGTCACCTCCTAGCTGTGATGGGGAACCAGAAGTGGTTTATATACTCTGTTTCTCAAGCAGCAGTAGGCTACCACCAGCAAAATTTTCTTCTGTCAGCATAGTGGAGCTAGAGTTAGATCTGCCCAAGGGCCAAACTAGATTTAAACATTCTTCTAGTTCTAACTCACCCAGTTCCAATCCTGGAAATTGTCCAGAACAAAATTGTCCAACAGCAATGGAATGCAGCTTGCCAAGGTGAAAGTCCAGGTGGGTTTCATTCTCCTCCCCTAAGGGCTAAATGAAAACATGTTGGGGCCCTAAACTATGTGAAGTCTAAGAGGGCCCACCCCATTATATGACAAAAAGTTTATTATATTAACAGAAATGGCAAAGAAGATAGAAATATTAAAGCTTTATATTTGCATATATTAATAGGTGAAGATACAAATAACTCATTAAATATAATGTTGCAGTAAGGACACAATCCTATCCAACTTTCCAACACTGTTGCAGCCCTGAGATAAGGGAACAAGCATTCCTTTACCTTGAGGAGGCCTCTGTGAGTGCTTTCTACTGCAGGATGCCACACACACCCCATTAGCACAGTTGCATCAGCATTGGAAAGTTACCGCAGACACTCGCCTATAAGTCGATCCCACAGATAAGTCGAGAGCAGGTTTTGAGCCAAAATCATGGAATTTTCTGTGACCCTCAGATAAGTTGGGGGTTAGACTTAGGGGGGTGTCTGACTATAGTTTTGCCTGATTTTACCCAGGGCCAGATCCTGAAAAATAACCTACCACTAATTGTTACCTAAGAGCTGTACTAATTTATTAAATTTATTAATTTAATTTATTAAAATTATTTAATTTATTTTAAATTATACTAATTTATTAAAAACATAGTAAAAGATCATAAGACACATTTTTATTATTTTTAAATTCTGGTCTTCACCACCTTTTTGTAAACACTATCAGAGTAAGTGCACTGTAAACAACATACCAGTAAAACAGTGGTTCCCAACCTGGTATTTATGTACTCCCAGGGACATTCAACAGGACCTTTAGGGGTACTTGAAAAAGAATGGAATAATGGCAAAAAAAGTCAGGTTGTGCTCCAGAATGCCTTGCAAGGCAGGAATTCCTTGCAAGGACCAGCAAGGCAGGAAGGGAGGTAGCTAGTTAGCTGTGAAAGCCCCACCAATAGCTAGTTTTTGGTCATCAATTCATCTATGAACAAGTGATTGAAAGCCAGCACAGTAAAAAAGCTGAAACATAATATGGAAAGTGATCAATCACCCAGAATTGCTCAGGACACTTCTGGTGCAAAACAGTGCAAAGGCAGAGTCTCTGTTCTTCAAACAGATGAAAAGAGAAAATATGTGATGAATACATGAAGTCTGGGTTTTCATAGAGAGGAGGCGAGGGCTTGTATTATTGCAAACATTTTGCTAATATAAAGGGTACAATTTATGGAAATGGGCTGCCAAGGGATATGCAGGTGAAAAAGGTTGGGAACCACTGTAGGAGATCCGTGAATCAAATCCACCTTTAAGGTATCTGATGTGTTAAGCCAGAAGCTCTACATACAACATACAACTCATAACACATAACTGAGAGTGTGCAATTCAGTTCACAGCAGAGAGATGCAGCTGCGTATATTTGCAACTCTTTTTACTCAGAAGTAGACCCACTGCTTTCCATGGGTGTTATTCTTAAGTAATGCTGCATTGAATTGTAGCCTGGGACATTGCTTCAAATCGAAAGGAGGATCCCATCCTGGTGTTTCAAAAAACAGACCTCTTTGCAAGCATTTGCAAAGCAGAACCAGGCTGCAGCAGAAGGAAGGAGAATAAAAGGTTAACTTTGGCTGGAATTTCCCAGTGAAGTTGCTCTAGAAACAAATTGCTTCTAATGAATGGTGCCTGCCTGCTGCTTGAGAAAGAAAGGAAACTTTTCAGAGTTCAAAGGCTCTGTCCTCTGATTGACCTGGAGATGAGGCAAAGTGATAATCAGAGCTTGATTACTTGGCAAAAATTTTATGCACTATAGGCATATCTATAGTATACAGTAAAGTATATAGTATACAGAGTATCTACAGTAAATAGGATTTGGCCCTGTTTATATTGAGACTTACTTTTCTACAGATTACTGAAGATTATGTAGAACTTGAAATGTTTGTTTTTAGAGGCCCCTTCTAATATAAGACCCTAAGTGGTAGCCTGCTTAGCTTGTGCATGAATCCAACCCTGCCATGCTGCTTACGCCTTTTTACATAAAAGAGCACACCCACACCGTTCCTTTATATGTGAATGGGGCAGGTATATGCATTAAAAACATATGGCTGTCTCGTTACATCTGTTTGGTTCCTCAGGCTTAGAACTTGGCATCCAAAGCCCTTCTGCAGAAGACCCAAGAGTATTCAGACCAGGTCAAGAATTGGTTTCTGCTAATTTCCTGGGCTTTCTTAAGTTTCACCTGACAGAATTCACTTTGCATTTCTCCATCCCGCTGTTTACTGACATTAATTTGCAGAATCAGCAGAGCCATCTGGATTTATCTATTTAATGATTTGAAGAAAATGAAATTATCTTGGAGAGGCCAACAATTCCTAATTAAACTCTGAAGCATTTATGTCTCCAGCCCAATCTGACTTGAACTCTATACAGAGATGCCTTTAAAAAAAATAAAGTTGAAATTCTGATTAATAAATTGCTTACCACAGACTTGCTGTTTCACCACCCGTTGCAGCTGCTTTTAAAAAAGAGTGGGCAGGGAGAGAGAAATACCAGAATGATTTACTTCATTGCATTCCCATTTTCTTTTGTTCAGAAGAACCATGAAATGACAGAATTGTCTTATGTCAGCATTTCATTTAAATTCCTGAAGCCTCCTGTGTGCTGCTAAGGGACAGTCATTGCTCATTTGTTGTTCTTTATTAATAATTCAGGGCCATTATAGATGTCTTTAATTGTTTTAGGAGAAAAAAGGTCATATGCATTAAGTAATGTCAGCTGTTATATTATCCAGGTTCTCTAGGCCTTCTCAGCAACTCCTTATTAAAACAACAAGCACAATGCCCTGAATTTTTAAAAATGCATTTTCAAAAATTCATCAGACAGATCAAGTTCTCACAAGAAAAGCAGAAGAGGAGGTAAACTTATTCCTTGTCTATGGGGGATGGGTGCTCACATAATTAAATACTCATCCATACAAAATCAAATTCCCTGTGGTTTAGGAAAACTGGATGTCTGGGAGAAAAGCTCAAATTTAGATTTCTGTTTGACAGACTAGTTTTCCACATGCAGGGATTTAAAAAAATAATAATAATGGAGGGACATGTCATCCCCCACCTGCAATCTGAAGGGGTGGAGCCTCAAAACAGGTTCACCTCCTCTTCTGCTCATTGCAAGAACCAGGCTTGAACTTGTCTTGCTATATATTGTTTGTATTGCAGAGGGACCGGCCTGGGAGGGGATGGAATCCTATGCCCCGCATCAGGCTGCAGAGCCCAACATGGGGCTTCTCAACTCTGCAGGCAAAATTGCCTGATAGACAGGTATGAGTAGCCCCATTGTGGGGCCTGGGGCTTTCCTTGGGGAAAAGGGATGAAAGTCCCCTTCCCCTGAGGAGACCTCCGGTAGCCTCCCTAGCCCCACTGGATTCAGTGATAGTCATTTTGGTGCCGCTGTAACCGGCAGCGCCAGGGAGGATAGGATTGGGCTGTAAAGGCCTTTCAAGGGCAGCTCCATGTAGAGCACATTGCAGTTATCAATGAAAAATATGCCCTGGACATGTATAACCGTGCCTAGGCTTATGTTTATAGCTGTTTGGGGGATAGCATGCTACCATACTTGTGGCATACAAAACTATTTTTATTCTCTAAATCAGGGGTCTCCAAACTTTTTGGCCAGAGGGCCGCATCAAATGTCTGGCGTGGTGTGGAGGGCCGGAAAAAAATTTAAATATAAAATTTAAATAAATAAATTAGAGATGGAACTTAGATGAGTGAATAAATGAATGAATGGACTCATTCATTCAGCCTCTCTGGCCCTCAGAACACTCTCCAGACACAATCAGAGTACAGTTCTGGTCATGTTCAGTTAAGTGGGCCAGAGGCTTTCGGGGGCAAGAGGTTGGCTGCGGGCTAGAAAGAGGCTTGCTGCGGGCCGTATCTGGCCCCCGGGCCGGGGTTTGGAGACCCCTGCTCTAAATGAAGCAGTGACAAAAATGTGACACAGGAATATTCTTCCTTTCTAGTGGAAGCTTTCTTCAAATCTTAGTGTGCCTTTACTATAAAGATGATTTATAAAAAAGGAGAAATGAAGCAGTATGAAGACACTTAAGATATTTTTAAGAGAAGAGATGGCAGATTACACAGGCCTTCAAAATTGAGCGTCAGAAAAGTTTTTCCAAACTTTATGGTGGTTTGATATGAATTTGGGGTGCTGATTCCAAAAATGGCATCTGTTTTGCCCTATCACGTCTAGTTTTGGAAATATAGTATAGCCTCATTAGCGAATGGTTCAAGCAGCTTCCTCATGAGGAAGCCATGATGTAGGAATTTGGAATATACCCAGGAATTTGTGTAACATTTAAGGAAGCAAAATGTGTGTTGGCCTGTGTTTTTAGGACACAGTACTCAGTGATGGCCAAATTGGTGGACATCTTGGGCCCTGTTCAGATTATATTTTCTGTCCAGGATTGTGAGATTGAGATTAGACTTGCTGCACATATGCTCTCTTGTGCACTCTTCCCCTGTTCTGTTCACTACAGGAAGAAATAAATGACGAAACTGCAGCCAAATAAAATATAGGATCACCTGGATCAGTCATTAATTTATCCCCACAATGAGAAGCACAGAATTACTCTCTTTCCTATTTTATCAGCTGTTTTTTCCTTTTGTTTTGGCAGTGCAGTACAGTTGTTTTGGTCCTTCTTTCTTTAACCTTTCCCAGGCCTACCCAAAGATGCCAGGAAGATCTAGGGTCCTCTGCTGGAAAAGCTTATGTTCTTCCACTGATCTGCAACTCTTCACATTCTAGACAGCATAACCAAAAAGATCCTTCCCCTCGTACCTATCACGGCACCTTTGGGGCAAGGGAGCAGTGGGGAAGGCCTCTCCCCTATCACTGTTTTTTGTGCAAATGATGATCATTCCATTAATTTCTGTATTTCTTCATTTCAGAAAGCATTCACTTGTCAGTGTTATTTTTTTTCTATACACATTAATAGATTCCATTTCAACGTGTGTTACACTGAGGCATCTTCATAGACTACTGATCCTGCGTCTGATTCTGGTGGACGTGAACCTCATGGAGAAATCCAGGCATCTTGCCTTGTGTTAGAAACGGCCATGTCAGCTTCTCCATTGTATCATCTGGTGTTCACTTTTCATCAGTTTTGTCTATGGCATTTCACCTCTGATATCTTCTCCTATTATACAGTACTGAGCACTACTGCCATGTCTATGGAAAAGAAGCAAATAGCTTTATAAATACACACATAGGCTGCAATCCTAACCACACTTTCCTGAGAGTAAGTCCCATTGAACAAAATAACTTACTTCTGAGTAGTCCTGGTTAGGATTGTGCCCTTAAACACTAAGTCCTAAAACAATTCCTAAAAGTCCTAAAAATTCCTTAAAAAATCTGTCACCAAGTTTTGCAGACTTGGCATTTCTCTGAAACTCTAAATTCCTGCCAGACAATGGCCCTTTAACCAAGAGAGTTGAGGGGGAGGGGAATCCTCTAGAGGAAACACACAGGCAGTGTGTATTTTTAACAGCAATGTCAGCCATTAATCTTTATTCACTTATCGCTAGTAGCGGATGTTATGTTTTGTGCAACCAATTTAAACAGAAGCTAATCTAGTTGGGTTTTCTTATCTACCATTTCCTCAAACACTGGCAATAACTACAAAGTAGGCTGCAACTTCTGCCCAGTTTTTCCTAAATCCAATACCACTATGACCTGTGTTTGTCATCATTCTCTCTCTCTCTCTCTCTCTCTCTCTCTCTCTCTCTCCATTTGCCTTAAGTCAGCACTAAATTAACATTGTCCTAAACAGTAAATTGTGAAAGCCAGGCCCTTGGCTGCCCAGATAATTGTTATTAATGAGGTAGCAGTTTAAAAGGAAACAGAACAGAAGATGGGCTAGAGGCAAATACAAACTGATTATAGCTACTCTCCTTGACTGCCTGATTTCCAACAGGAAAAGTAGTTGAGTACAATTCCCACAGAGCTTTTGCATGGCAGATAACTCCTGAAAATGGTCAGAATACTGTTGAGCGTGATAAATTAGTTTCGTGTTGCTTCACTTCTGTAATAAAGGCACAAAACTCACAACAGACCTGTCAAAAAGAAAGAAGTTTTCTGACTGTACATTTGTCAAAGTAGAAGTAACTCCTAATAATGTTTTACTTGGCGGTTTTGTGACTGTGAAAATATAGAGCCATGAAAGTGTGTCCTGCACTAAGCCATTAAGAGTTGTTACTTCCTCTTGGAAGTATTTTTCGAAATTGTCCAACCATTCGTTTGGTCCTTGCTTTCTGATTAGACTCCTGCATGGAGCACTGTAAATCAGCCCATTTGAATATATCTTGTAGTTTAGTTCATAGTTTGAGTTCTAACAGGAAAGCACAAGCCTCCATGGGGCAGGCCAGAAAAGTCCTTTCTGGGGACATGAGAGAAATCGTATTGGGAAGATAATTTACCCTACCATTCTGCTGTTCAGGGATGTAACTGAGGGAGAAGAATGCTAGGGATGTCTCCTGCAGCAAGAGCAGTGTGAGGTTGGTGTAGGAGCACCCAAATGGTGTCTTTGAATTTTTTTTCAAAGACCTTAGCCAAAAAGAAGCATCAAGCTCCATAACACGCAACCAAGAAATTTGATTAATGGTATAGTGGTGTAGTCTTTCCCAAAGGCTGCCTGAGAGATGGTATATAGCTCATATGTACAGTATTTCATGAAAAATATAATACTATGAAAATTTACTTGAGAAGAAAGTTATAATGAGCCCAATCCTATTTTTGGGGTGGGGGCCCACTGGCAGAACACACATTCTGCCAGTATCCAAGTGTGTGTCATGTGATGTTGTTGCATTCGCTGATCCTGCTGGTGAGCACCACAAGGCCACCAGCAGTGCTGGTTGTGAAGACATCATTCGCTGGCACCAGGTAAAGAAGTGATGGAGGCAGGTGGTGGGAGGGATGAAGGGTGAGTGGAGCAGGGGGGTTTTGGGGTGGGGATGGGGAGGGGAGGGATTGGGGTGGGGAGGAGAGGGTAGGTGAGATGACACCCAGATCATTTTTTTGACAACTTCTGGTTTAACAGGAAATCATCGAAAAACATCTCCAGACATCATTCTAAGCCACGGAGATGACATGCCAGTGGCACGCAGCCTCTCCCAGGCTCAGGAAGCCTCCCAGTCATGACTAGAAGAAGGTTCCATTCATGTCTGGAAGGTCTGTAGGGAGGTGATCTGGGGTTTGGCACCCGCAGTGACACAAATCCACAGATGTGAAATCCGCAGATACACACATCTTTGATTTTTAAAACTCTCATTTTTCAATTCTTAAATATTTGTTTGAAACGACTGAAACCCTCCCAAAGATGATGATGATGATGATGATTAACTTTTTCTACCCCGCCTTTTTCTCCAAAGAGACTCTTTAAATGAAGAGATTCACGTTTCAAAGTGGGAATAAGTAGCAGAAGGAGAAAACAATCTAATGAAGGAATTTAAAAGTTGATTTGTGTTTTTTTTGAACACATGTTGTTGTGGAGTTAGCAGTTGTTGCTATCAGGGGGGTGTCACCGTGAGCTCCTGCTTTTTAAAATCTACTACTACACTACTGGTGACATTCCCAAGTCTAGGTGGCTTCTTATCCAGCTAAAGCAGTGCATGCAAAAAATGTTTAAACATTTACGTGTGGAAAGGTCTCTGTCTTATAATCCTGGAAATTTCATTGTAACATGACAACCTATTTAATGTCATACATCAATTCAATTAACTGTGAAACTGACATATTCACAGTTACTTGGGTTTGCAAGGAACTTCATTGTAAAGAACATGCCAAAGGCTATAAAAGGAATCCTGACTTGTTTTCAAACCATTGACCATGAACTGTACGAGAGAAAGCTTTGATGTTGCATAGAAATGCATTGGCCCAGTTCTGCATTCTACTTTATTGATGCTCTAGGGATTAAAACAATAAACAAGACAGTAAAAAATAGACTAGGAGAATAAGTGCAGAGCTGTCATTCATTGCTTGTCTTTTGAAGCAGACATCATATGCTAATAAGCCTTGTATAAGCAGATGCTTGACTGAATGTAATTATTCAGATTTTACAAATGAAGCATAGAAGAGTGCTCTGCATGTCTAGCCAAATCCCTGCTGTAGCTCACATGAACGTTCATGTCACTAATTGAAGTAATAATTTCAGTAATGGGGAAGGAATGATTTATGCATTTGAAATCCTGTGGAAGGGAAGCCATTTGTGTTCATGATTTGGAGCAGGGGTAACATGGATGGGGAAGGGGTAAACACTTTTCTCCTCTCTTGCAGTTTATTCTCAGTTTTCACTTCCTAAAGTGACTTTTCAAAGTGACTGCAGACTCATGCAGTTGGAATAACCAATGCTGATGTATATTAATTGATGTCAGTTCTGTGGATGGCTGTAAGTCCAGAAAGGCAGACCCCATCAAGAGAATACATCCAAACCCACAAATTATGTCTGTATATATTACAGTTCTCACCCATCTTTCTTCTCAGAGTGGCAAATACTTTCTTCTTTCTTCCCATTTTTCCTCATGTCAAGCCTGTGAAATGGTGAGTTAAGGCAGTAGACAAGCGGCCAATCCAGGATTACCCATTGAGCTTCACTTTTGAGTTGTGATTTGAACCCCATCCTAGTTCATCACTCTAACTATGGCGGTACACTAACAGGGTGTCCTGAAACAAGAAATGGGAATTTTATGTGTTGTGTGATAGAAGTACAGGGGTCTCAAAGTAGCATGAATGAACATGTCACCCAAGATCACCACATAGAAGGAACTATTCCACCCTTCCTCCAAAAGGTCAGACCTGCATATATGTTTGTAGGTTTTCATGACCAGCAATAATCTAACAATTTAGCATATATTTATTCAGGTGAGAAGACCATGGTTGTGTCAAAGAATTAGAATCCATGTTGTTAAAAAGTCCCACATTTCATTCTGTTTTTTCAGAACTTCATCAGGGAAAATGCGCCTAGACAGGACACGTTGCTAGAGAGCAAGCCAGAAACAGCAGTTAAAAAACCAGTACCCTCCAGGTGCTTAGTGTTCCATTTTACTGCTGCATTCTTAAAGCAAACTCAAGTCAGACATGCATTCATGGAGCTATGATTTCCCTCATAAGAACGCTGTGAAGTTATTTAGGCTGTGAGATATAATGACTTGCCCAAAACTACTCAGGAGTTCCATGGCTGTGTGAAGATTTGAACTTGGATATTCTTTGTCCAAGTCAAACTGTGGGTGTGCATTCTACAAGGTGGTATACTAATGACATGTGGGCATCTTGTGTTCTCCACCATGTTTACCAACACCATAAAGTAGATTTATATTTTATGGTGATAAATTATCTAATACAATTTAATGCATCTCCCTGACAAAAGTGTTAGATGGCTTGATTCACTGGTGACTGGAGTTCTATGCAAACTGAGAAAGTTGCATTTGGAACAGGCCATGTTTTAAAATTCATCTCTGTTTGTTTATTTTAGTGCAAAATGAACTAGCAAGGGGCTCAGCGATGGCCAAAAACAGGCTGCCAAAATGTGCGGTGGAGCTTCTGTGCACTTGTGCTGGCTGCTGTTTTTGCAGATGGCTGCCAAGTTTCAGGTGGAGCTGCAACATCTCTTTTTTCACAGAGAGCCTGGCTCTGCTTGGCTTTGTTAAGGCTGACTGCCAGCTTCGAACAGTCCAGTAGTAACACAAAGCCCAATTTTCATATTTCATTGTGTAATTATTCTGAATTTCCTCCCCTCTCTTTTCCTCTCCCTGGTTGGAAACCTTTTAACAGATGAACTCTGGAGATCAGATTTTGTATTTCTAACGTTTTGAGGAACATTTTAAGCCAGTCAAAATGGCTTTGGCGATGTAGCATAAGGGTCCTGCCCTTGGCATTGTCCTTCCATAGGAAAAGCAAACTTTATTTATCTTGCCCCATTTTTTTTTGTCTTATGCCCGTTTAAAGTGCAAGGTCTATAGTAGTGTTTCTCAGACTGTAAGTCAGGACCCACTAGGTGGGTTACAAGCCAATTTCAGGTGGGTCCCCATTCATTTAAATGTGTATTTTATTTTTAATTTATTAGACTTGATGCTATCATGGTATGTGACTGCATTTGGGGAAATGTGACAGATGTGCTTTTAACAGGCTACTATGTGTATGCTTCTGACAATGATAGTCAATGGGGCTTACTCCCAGGTAAGTGTGGATAGGATTGCAGCCTTTGGGATGTTTCGGGAATTTTTTTTAAACAGATCAGCAGCTGCTTAGGAGGGGTAGGAGGGTTCTTTTTAGTTTAAATAATTTTTTTAACTTATTCTGTAAACTTTTAATTTATTTACTTACCTGCTTAATTGATTTGATCATATAGGGATATTAAAAATTTCCTGCTTGAGGATGTCACTTTCAGCCATGACACCACTTCCAGGTTAATGACATCACCTCTGGTGGGATCCAACAAATTGTCACTCTAAAAAGTGGATCCCTAAACAAAAAAAAGTGGTGCTAAAGTGGT
The DNA here is from genome assembly GCF_035046505.1 of Tiliqua scincoides. NCBI lineage: Eukaryota > Metazoa > Chordata > Lepidosauria > Squamata > Scincidae > Tiliqua > Tiliqua scincoides. Next base: position 171,502,172 of record NC_089823.1, read on the forward strand.
GCTAAAAAGTTTGAGAACCATTAGTTTATGGGATGAAGACTAATATAGAACTTGGCATACCTCCCCTGCCCCCCCCAATTTTCCTCTTCCTGTAAATTCACAGGGAATACAGATTTCTCATGCAGAAAAGGCAGTTCTTGAGTACTCGAAGGAATAAACTCATCAGCATCTCATTAAATGGCATTTAGCTCCTCTCACAGTGATTCTTCTTTGTGAGAAATTTGTGGAAAGAGCCGGAAGAAGTGACTTGGAAAAAAAATCTGAACTTAAAAGCAGATGTCTCTGAAAAGGTTTTATGTGTAAGGTGTAAAATCTTACATTTAGTGGCTGAAGTGAGAGCATATACATTTGATATTTCCTGTCTTTGCATCAATCCCTTTGCTGCAGTGCCCGTATCTCCCTTATTTATCCAGTCACAAGCTCCAGCTTCTCAAGATCATGCATATTCTTTTTTTTTTTCCCCTCCAAGCTCAGGGGCATACACAGTGTGTTTAATGTCCTTTCATGGTATGTCAAGAGGGCACTTTCTTATGCTTTCAGCTCCATGATGTTGGATCAAAGAGTGGACCAGGAAAAGCCCAAAGATTCAGCCCACCATTGCCTTGTTTGAAGGCTTGCCTTTTCTTCCCTATCAGTCCACATACGCTTGACCTACATCTCTCTGATGGATTCTGGCTTTCTTCAGCATCTGAGCATATGTCTTTGTCTACATACTGCCTTCTTCTTGAAGTTTGTACCATACTGGTAATGTCATTATTGTGTACCATCCAGCCTTGCCTGGATGCAGTACAGTTTCTTAAGGATCCAGAGGGAAGTGAATTCACCATGCTCAGAAATGTGTTCTCTCATCTCTTGTAAGCCTAATGTAAACCTTCCCCTTTCTCTTCAAAGTAGGCATGTGTAGCTACTGCACTGCATTCTTTCCCTTCTGTTATACTGCTGCTGAAAAAAGTAAATATGAGACTCAGTATACCTTAAGAATCAAAGTATAGTTCTGGTTCCCAAGCTGGAATTTTTGTGCATTTCAGATGTGCTCGTTAAATCAACCCTTCCATAGGTGAATTCAGATAATTTCTGTTTCAGATTTCTTATGCCCATGTCCTGTTTACTTTGAGATTGTTTGTTTCAAGACAGAATGTTTTCAGTGACTCTTTGTGCTTTCTTTAGTAAATAGTTAATGTGGTGCTGATGTCAACTGAGGAAACTGGTGTCAGGAACAGGAAGGGCCAGAAACTGAATGGCTCAATTTCTTCAAAATAGGAAACAGCTTGAAGTTCCTTTTGAGGTGGGGAGAAACTGCACCAGTTAATAGTGATGCCCTGTGGTCACTAGCTAAGAGCTCTGTTGTCCCATTGATGAGCACATGCAATTCATCAATGAGTTGATGTATGACTAGATCTGTATGACTAGAAGTATGACTAGATCTGCCTGCATGTGGAGAGAAGTGCGGGACCATAAATACATAGTGTACTTTGTTGAAATATTTTCTGATTAATTACTATTTTTCTCACATAGTGGTTACTGATACAATATTTGGGTGGTTCAAATCAAATGAACCACATCCCGTTCTGTTCTGTACAAGAGTGAAGGTTCAGCTGAACCTCTCACTAGTTGACCTTTTACAGGTTCAAAGATTTCTCACTAAGGAATGTGACTAGTTCAGATATACAGCACTTCCAGTGGAGGGTGTTGTTGTCTAGAATGGTGGATTAGCAGTGACTGCACAAATTAGAAGCAATCGCTTATATTTGTTCAGCACATGAAAATCATCCTGATGCTTCCCAAATGATTGACATACATTGATGATTACCTATATTGTGTTGTTATTGATTCTGTATTTAGATTTCGTCTTGATCTCTTCTAAGACATCAGAAAAGGTAATCATATACAGTCAGATCTTGTCATACGCAAATTCGCTACCTGTGAATTCGCAGATCTGCGAGGGGCTGTTTTGTGAACTACCTTGCATTTTTCATGACCTTTTCTCTTGGTATTCACAATGCAGCAGATCTCTGGCTGCTTCTGGAGGCTTTAGGGACCTTCAGAATGGCACCTGTGACCAGTTCGGAGCACTTTAAACTGGCTAGAGGAAGCTTCTGAAGCTTAGGATTGCAGTCTTAGTTACTCCTCCAGCTGACTTGTGCTGCAAAAGTTGGGTTTCTTCCCTGCCCTGTCCTGCCTGCCCCCTCTTAATTCATGCCTGTGCAAGAATTCTTACACATGTCCTGAGGTGGCTGTGTAGACATTAGCAGGTCCCTAATTTTGTGTGGAGAAAAACCATAGAATTCATGGGTAGTTGGGAAAGGAAAAGTAGCAGAGGCATTTAGAAGGTCTAAACAAGCGATGATGTGCTGCATTGAAAAGAGCAGCATGGCCATAAGGAGAGGGGACCACCTGATGGCAACTATGGGATAGTGGAGGACACTCACACTATAGCCATCATGTTAGGTGATGGAAGGAGTGGTTGAGCCTTAGCTTCAGCTCATGGAAGCATGCCTGGAAAAGATTATGCTTCGTTGTAAATGAGACCTGAGCAAGGGAGTGGGCAAAACTCTATTCCCTAGGAGAGGCATCCTGACATTCCCAAGAGTGGGAGCAGAAGAGACTGAGGGTCTGGCTAACGGTTCAGAGCAGGAATGGTATGGTGGCTTCACCAGGGAACTCAGGGATCTTGCTCCCTTCTCCAGTTCCCACAGAGGGAGATTGGAGGAACTAGGGACACCAAAGTTGGTCCAGGATGTAAAGGGATCTTGCCCAAAATAAAGTCTGGGGTTTTTGCTTGGCTTGTTCCAAGAGGCAAAATGTTCTGGTAGTTTCAGAAGTTGAGGAAAGCTGAGCAGACGGCCTCTCATTTAAATTGGTTCTTTAAATGCCACCATTCCTCCCTGTTTCTCAGTTCCCTTCAATGAGTGAGTAGATGCTAAAAAGCACTTGCAACATGGAACTTGGGGTTCCTTTGAGGTCAAATCCAAATGCAATCCCGCTTGGTGGTTTTCCTGCCCAGCTAGACTGCAAGAGGTGAAGTGGGCAGTAAAAAGAGCACAGCGGCAGGCATCTTTTCTGTTGTTTCACACAAGGCGCCACTGCAGCTCATATGCAAGATCAGCGCTTCAAAATTGTTCAGGAGGAGGGCAACATGGCAGGGTAGAGATGGGCCAGGCAAGGGCAAAACCTGCATGCTTTACCTTGAAGCATCCACTGCTTCCTCAAGCACGCCTGAGCCAAGCCTAGCTTGGCAGCTGCCTGAGCTGTCGTGCGTGACAGGAGCCACAGCAGACTGCAGAACAGCAAGGCAGGAAAAGCATGGGCTTTTGCTAAACGCTTGCTTGGCAGCAAAAGGGATCATTTCCAGGAACTTAACTCTAGCAAATAACGAGAACTGACCTTATATTATCTTGCCTTGCCCTCTCCCCAACAACCCTATCAAGTAAATTAGAATCAAACTAGACGTATGCTAAGGCTGCAGTCCTCACGCTTTCCTGTAAGAAAGCCCCTCTGAACACAGTAGGACTTATTTCTGAATAGAAAGCATAGGATTGTGTTGTAAGCGTGCAGCATGGCCCATTAGTGGATGGGAGTGCACAAAACTGCAGTAATGGATGGGAAGCTTTAATACTTCTCTCTTGTTTAGATATTGATCCCAATTGTGGTGAACCCCCCCCCCAAACACTATTTTTTGTTTTATAAAAAATGGCATCTCCAGGTAGGAGTAGGAAAGACCCTGGACCAACAGTATGGAGATCCACCGCCATTCAGATAAGATAATGTTGATCTAGACTGACCAATGGTTTGATTAATTATAAGGCAGTTTCATATGTTCAATATAATAAAATTAACTCATATGGCTGAGCTGATGACTGGCTCCTTACATGTTCCCTGCCTTCAAATCAAGACTATTCTTGGCAGGAGTTGCCACTTGGGGTATCTGGAATGAAGCTCATATCTTATTCTGCAAGGAAAACTTCTTACCATTTCATTTCTCATATTGATTTCCCCTCGATGCTCATATTTCACGCACCTCAGAAAGTAGATTATTTCTCTTAGATGCTGTCAATATGTTTAAAACATGAACGTTCTCAGAGATTTGCATATTAAGCAGGCATGCTGTGTGACTCCTTTTGTCAATGTACGGAATGGTCCTGACTTTTGCAAGTGACCTATGCACACTGTGCCCCCTTATCCCTGGGGGTTCCGTTCCAGAACCCCCTGCTGTTGTGAAAGTGAGAATATGAGGGAACCCCCCCACTCTCTCGAGCGTTTCCCCAGCCCTCAGAATGCCTTTTAAAAGGCATAAAAACGTCACTTCTAATTTTCTTACGAAATTCAGGAGTAGCATTTTTTTTTACCTGTAATCGTCATTTGGAGCCCAGCAGAGGCCACAGGCAGGTGCGCATGGCCTCTGCTGGGCTCAGAAGACTTTCCAGAGGTGAGGGGAGTTCCCCTCACCTCCCGAGGGGGTGCGCATGGGGAGGCCCCATGGACCTGATCCACAAATAAATGAAACGGTGCATATGGGATCTGCTGGTTTGGGGAGCCCCCTGTACTTCTAAAACCCAATTTTTAAAAAAATAATAGTATTACACTCTTATTATAGTATTACAGTACTGTCTAAAAACCAAAATCCAAGCTTGTAGCATGGAGGAAACTCTTATGCAGGAATAATTTCTGAAAGATAATTAGAAGCTAATTAAATTCTAAAGTTAGGTAGCATTTTAAGGTCTAGTGTTGCTTTAAACGTACTACTTAGAATGCCTGATAATTCTTTTTCTTTAAGTAAAGCTATTCCCTTACTTAGCAACTCCAGATACTGCCTCCTTCTCTGCCTGCAATATAAGAAATAAGTATTGATTCATTAAACTTTCTAATTTAGCAGCGTGGGACTTCTGTTTACTATCTTATTTGCCTGTTTAAGATTGCATCCTGTTCTTAATAATATATGATTGATGGAAGATATTTAGGGAACAAAGCCCAGTCATTATCGAACTGGCTCCCTACGCAGTCATAGAGTGGAATTGCTGCCTGAATACAGAGAGGAAGTGAATAGGTTCAAGAGTCTAGGGAAATAAGACAGTTTGCCTTTTATTTGCCAGATGGTTGTGATCCAGATCTAATGTAATCACAAAGAACATCCCAACAGAGCTGGAGTGTGCACTTTGGCATCCTCTCTGGTGTCTGCGACGTGATGTCCTCGCTAACATCAAGATACAGCTAGCTTTGAACTGAATGGAGCTCAGGGTTTTGATTGTGCTCAAAACTAACCAAGTGGCAAGAGTCCAGTGGGAGGACAGAGAATACTTCAAAAAAAAAAAAAAAAAAAAAGGTTTATAAGACAGATTGACATCACAGAAGCAGTGTGTGCTATGGGATACTTTTCAAATATTTAGGCAGATGAGTGACAATCAGTAGCAGACCCACCCTGGTAATTTGGCTTTTCCCTCCTCTGAGGATACTAGTGCCATCTTCTGTATTGATCTCACTTTTATGCTACCTCGCTACAATTGCAGCTCACTTTCTACTCCCCCTGTATTGTCCCATTACCTTCCACCAAGGATCTCTTTTTCTTCCTACTGCAGAATTCACTTTGGGGTATTCAAGGCTTAGTAATGCAATATCAAAGGTTGTTTCTATATGAGAATATTTGAACTGGACATATTTAACAAAGCTCTTGAATGTAGTGTTATGTTTTGTCTATTTTCTATTTTTTTTTATAATTGCTGTTATCAGTATAGTAAGTGTTGCTTTGGGAAACTTTAACAGCTATCAGAGCCACAGCAGCACAACCTAGAATTTCACCCAGTGCCACCTCGGGTATATCACCTCTGCACAATTACCCCCCCCCCCAAAAAAAGGCAGTCGAATACTGTGCTCCTTCCATGATTTCTTCAGTTGCAGAAACACAGGACTGTAAGGAACCATGTGAATGAAGGAGTGCCTTCATTTGTGTGGTCTCTTTAAATTAAATTGGAAGCCTTCACTTCCCTGTCTCAAAAAACTGCTCTTGGACTAAGGTAAGGAGTGATCCACTTTCTGCTCACTTTCAGTGGGTGGAAAGCAGATCGGTATGGGTTGCATCCACTGCAGGTTGGAAAGAGACAGTGGCAGGGTGAAAGACACTCTGAACACCCCACCCTCTTGCCCCCATAATCTTCCGCATCACTTCGCCTAATGGATAAGCCACCCTTATGTTGAAGGGCCTACTAGTATGGTGAAACTTGGTCCCTTCATGTCTTTTCTTGCAATATATGTTGATGAAGTGGTTGAACTTGTCTTGAGATGTTTGCGTATGGAATGACTTAATGGAATTCAAACCAATGATAACATCAGTCTCTTTTTCCCATTTTGCAACCGAACCCTGTTGTCCCCCAGCTACCCATTTCCCATGATGTTTAGCAGCTGCAGCAAAAAGGACCTGGAAAACAGCTTGGAAAAAGGAGTGGGGATGTGTCTGTTCAACCTTCCGGAAGTTAAGGAATCATTTGGTGGCCCAAAGTGTGGGAACGGCTATGTAGAAGAAGGAGAGGAGTGTGATTGTGGAGAACCTGAGGTAGGATTGTTGTCATTGTTTCAAAAAAGAGAGAGATTGGAAGTTTTATTTAGAATATCAAGCTACGTTGTTACCCAGCTTCCTCCATTCTTTGATCTCAATATTTTCACAACTACCAATCCTTCAGAACTTGCCTAAATTTAAACATTAGTCCTATTAAAAGTCTATAGCTATGTCATCCTACTAATTTAAAATTCTGAGCAGTGGCGCCACTAGGGTTTGCATCACCCAGTGTGAAATACCAGCATGTCACCCCTATGATGACACCCCTCCTCCCTTGCAGTGGGTGCATCAACGTCCTGGGTGGTGGGCATGGTGATGTACCATTTCCCTGCCCCACTAGTTTTTAGGCTATAACTTTTGATAGAATAGAGATATTTCAGTGTGGTTTGTTTCATTTCATTACTCATCAAATGATATATAAATTGATGTTATTATTTGAAAATACCAAGATTTAAAAAATTTTGACCAGTGGTGATGTCACCCCCCTATGCACATCTCCTGGTGCAGCCCACACCTCCCTAGTGATGCCAGTGATTCTGAGGAGATCCTCAGTACTTGTGAAACTAAAGAATGCATGAGTCCATGTGTAGAAATGAGTTCCCTGAGATATTCTGTGTCCAGGATATGTACTGACAGCAGATTTGGGAAGTTAAGATCTTGGTGCCAGTACGTCCTTTGCACTTTCTATGGCAGCAAGCTCTAGCCTGTTCTCCAAAATTCCGTGATCGTTCTGTTTAATGAGGATATTCTAGTACTATAGAAGACATCTAATGAGATGCCGTTACCTCATTTAGGCCTTGGCATCCATTGTTCACATTGGACTTCTCCCAAATTATCAGAACTAAATATATCAGTGGAAGATGGATGGGTTTCTTCAGATATATATAACATTGCATACAAAATAGACTGAAAGATATTGAAATTGCGCTAGCTTTTATGTAGAGTTTATTGACTTGATCCAAGCCATAAGGATTTCCTGACAGTTCACTCATTCTGCTGGGTAGCAAGGTTGGAGAAGTAGTCTTATCTCCTTGTTTTATTTATTTATTTTATTTATTTTTCACATTTTTATACTGCCCTTTCTCCAAAGAGCTCAGGGCGGTGTACACAGCTGCCCCGCTCCTTTTGTCCTCACAACAACCCTGTGAGGTAGGTGAGGCTGAGAGAAAGTGACTGGCCCAAGTCATTAGAGTGTCTGAAGCATGCAAATTTGTTCTAACCCAGTTATCTTTCTCATTTTCACTCCAGAATGTTACTGATGCCTTCTAAAGTAAAAGCCACTTAATTTTGCCATGAAGTAGTTTCATCTGTGGCTTCATCTTTGTTTTGTTAAATGCCTTGGAAAACTGTGGCTCAGGTGCAATTGATTTCAGTCCCAGTCTTCTACTGTAATCTGTTTGGAACCAGCAAATCCATTACATTAGTTAATGTTATATTAGCTAGGTAATTTAGACCAATATTAGTGCATCAATACTACTCTAACCCTTGAAGTCATGGAGTTCTTGTGTACCTCCATGTGAAGCTAACAGGCAAAAGCCATTTTTATTAACTGTCTAAGAACCCATCTTATCCTTGACCCACCCACCACCACTGCTGCAGCCATGCCTAATATGAACGTGCTGTATCCAGCGGGGTGGTGGTTTCAGCGGGAAAAGGAATTACATCCTTTTACTCCTCCGTAAGCATCCCATTCCACAATGGGTCTCTTCAGATCTGTGCCAGTCCAAGCCAGGCCTCTGTAGGTGGCACCAGTCCAAGGACGCAAAAGCGGCAGGGAGACTTGCAAAACGGGATAGGATCCAACACATGCCGTTGCTGCTGGATCCATCCCCCTCTCGCAGCCTCCATGCCCCCATTCCTTCCCCCAACCTGCTCAGGTTCACACCCTTCCACCCACCCAACCCCTACCACTGCCTTACCTTCCCTGGCAAATGCAGCAGGATCCAGAAGCGAGGTGGAGCTGCCAAAGTCTTGCAGCACCACTCCAAAAATGGCCACTGACAGAGCACTTCTGAAGTGCCTTCTACTGCCACAATGTGCTCCGCAGTATGCCTAATCCTGGATAAGAGTGGGCTGTAAAGAAGGCAGTGCTATTCAAAAATTCTAGCAGACATTTTGAGTCAACTTCACTTTAAAAAAATTTGTGGATCTTGATAAGCCCAAGGTTATTCCCCCAAGAGCAGGGAAGAACTAACCCTTACTGACCCATGTTCTTGATAAGCCCAAGGTTATCCCCCCAAGTGCAGGGAAGAACTAACCCTTACTGACCCATAATTATCTCTGAGGAAAAAGCTTCACTCCCAGAAGATGGGATGAAGAAGCCTGTTTATTGCTACTGATCTTCAGGTATTTAAACCACTTTAAAGAAAAAGAAAATGTAAGAACTGCTGTCTTTATGTCCTTCTTACAAGCTCATGCCCAGTACATTTTTGTCTGAGGTGCATTCATTTCTTGGGTAAGGTCAGCAAAATGTGCTAGTACAGTGGTTCCCACCTGTGGGTTGTGACCCAATTTTTGTTGGATCATGAAACTGACAAGCTGATAGCTGACAGGGAATGTATTGAACCCTATCGAAACCAAAACGGAGAAGCATGTGCACATTTACTCATGAGTAGGCGACCTTGGCTCGGTCCAGCACAAAGGGGAATGCAAGGCCACCAGAATGGTCCCAATCCAATGAACATGGAGCTCAACAATGCGTTAGGAGGTGGTTCCCCCCCCAATATAAAAAAGAATCAAACCAGTGGCATGAGTGGTTGGTAAAGTAAAACTTGTTTTTAGTCTCATAAAGCTAGGTGGGTCCCAACAGAGTGTCATTTTGAAAAATGGGTCCTGGTGCTAAAAGATTTAGGAACCACTGTGCTATATCAGGGGGAGGAAGCTTTTTGTCATATCTTCCTACTCCTGGCAAGAATTGAGATTTGCCAATTAAGTCAACATTTCCTGCTAATGTGTCATGTAGACTTTGAGTTCCTACTGGATTTTATTTGGGCAATCTGCACGTAGATATTTGAAGGACAGCAATACATTACATGCTTATACATTTCAGAGCTACTTTGTCCAGAATAAAAACAAAAATGCTTTAGAATTTTTTTTACAAGATTGTGTTTTTGTTAGCGATGCAATCCTAAGCCCTCGGGGCAAGGCTTCTCAAACTGGGGCGTCAAGATGCCCCAGCCTGAGGGCCCTGGCCTCTGCCGCCTTAAGGAGCGGGGGGAAAGGCAGTGACGTGATCCCCAGGATAGTGTTGCTAAGGTGACTGCAGGGACTGGCATTTACTTACCAGTCCCTGCAGCGGCGTCCTGGAGCTGTGGGGATCCCTGCGTGAGTGTCTGCAGGGCTCCCCAGCCTCCAGAAAGTGAAAGAGCACCAGGGAGGGTACCAGGATGCAGGTCTCTTGCTATCTGGTGTGCTCCCTGGGGCCACTGTGAGATACAGGAAGCCGGACTAAATGGGCCTATGGCCTGATCCAGTGGGGCTGTTCTTGTGTTAATGTGGAGTGATTGCGCTCCACCTCCGCAAAACCAGAGGTGGAGCACGATCACTCCGCTTTCACTTTCTGGAGGTAAGTAAATGCCAGTCCCTGCAGCCATCTTAGTGATGCAATCCTGGGGATTGTGTCGCTTTCTCCCCCCCCCCCCGCCCCTGCTGCCTTCCCCACTCCCCTGCAAGGACTTACTGCAGTCAGCAGACACCCTGGGAGTTTGAGAACCGTAGTCTCAGGGTATAAAACAGAAGTGCCCATACACAACCTTTGCGGTTTTTTTTAAAATTGGAATTATCACTGCTGCTTTAATTACAGTATTTTATTTGCACAGATGCACTGATTTGAACTTGGAAAAGTCCCTGAAATCCCAAGAGACACTCTCCGTTGTGCCTGTGCTTTTGTTCATAAATATCACCCATTAAGAGTTTTACGTGTATAGACAAAGGAGCGTTCACAGAATAGTTCAGCTCTGACATTATCTTCCTTCTGCTATTTTGGGAGGCAACAGCAGTCTCTGTATCTTTTTCTTTTAAAGGCCCTTTAGAAGGAAATGAAGGAGTAATAACTTGTGAAGATCACTCTGACCTAGTTATCTTTCCTTACGTTCCCATTGCAGCATTGGTGATTCCTTATTTGTTACGTTAGACATAGTTACCACTGCTGAGAAGCATTTGTATCTGTTGCTATTTTGGGTAGCCCTTAAGGGAGTTGTAGTTCAGGTTCCATTGATTTAGCTTACTCCTCCTGACTGTAACCTCTGAAGTAAATCCAATATTTTCCATGAGCTCTTATTGGCTCAATCTACATACAATCAAGTTTTTACAACACCCAATATGTGGGGAAGTACCATGATTAAACTGAGCAGCCTGAGTCATGGCTGTATTAGTTAGCAATAATGCTGTTCATATTTGTTCCCAGTCTTTCCATTATTTCAGTACCAATGTATAAAGCCACAGATCTGTAATGCAGAGTGCTTTTCGTGACAGAATGAGCAGTTTGTGCCAGGTGTACAAAATTACTGCCATTTTATGATAGTAATTTATGCAAATAAATAGATACAGCCTGCAATCAATCTTTATATAGTCACAATACCATTATGTCAAATACAACGTGAGTGGAATTTAATGTGTGTATTTTCCCCCATTTTGTTTCCCCTTCACTGCCTTTGATTTTGCAAGAAACCTCTAGTCTAGGTGAAAATTATCTCAGGGGTTATATATCATGGTGGGCAGCATGTGACGAGACTGGAATTTTGCTTCAGGTTAAGAATAGGATGAGAATCTAATAGGCTGTGGACAGGGCCTCTGTATGAATGACAAAGAGATCCAGAATGGTAACGGTTCATGCTATGAAACTTGTGGAAACGATACCATAGAAGATAATCTTTGAAGCTTTAAAGTTTTCATTTCAGGATTAGCTGGATCTCTTCTCCTGGGCACTTCAAGTGCCATGCACAGTGGTTTGCTGCCTTCCAGACACTGGTTACTGTTGAAAACTAGGATGTACCTAAAAAAATCATAGCACTGCAGAATAGGAAGAACTATGAAGATCATCTGTTTAAACTAATGTTTACTGTTCCCTAACCATTTCTATACAATTCATACCCAAACTGCTTTTCCACAATTACAAAGCAAATGTGATTGTGAATCTTGCAACCATCTTGACAAAACTCCTCACTTGCTGCTGAAGCTTGGCTCCAGGAGGAAAGCTTCAATCTGTACCTATAGCAGCTTTCTCCTTGGAGCAAATAACAACTTCAGAAGGGCGATTTTCTTCAGGTGCATGGGAAAGAAGTCGAAACTCTCATCCCAATATACTGTGCTCATAATCAAGATGGAGGGTGGCAGCTCTATACAGCGACTTTGCCAAAAAACCAAACAGAAGGAAAAGCAAAGCTGTGTTTGTCATATCTCATTTGACCCAGTGATGGAGGCTGAGAACTTCCCCTGCATCAGACAGTTTCAGCTGTTGGGAAATTAGTGGTTTTCATTTCTGTTTTTAACTTTCACCTTGTGTGATTGCTTCTTTATGAGGGCAAGATTAAAATCACATGAACAAATCAGTCTCAGATTATCAAGAGAAGGTGTCTGTTATCCCCTCTCCTAACTGACAGTCTGAGATACAGATTTTGTGTTTTTACTTACCTTAGTTCCAGCACAGCATTGGAGAAATAATTCTGAGGGAAAAGTTTAATTTCAAAACCTCCTACATGTCTATAACTTAAGCTGCTACATAAGGATGGGAGGATCTAGAAGGGTCTAGAACAGGGCTTTTCAAACTGGAGTGTCACAACCCCCCAGCCAGAGAGCCCTGGCCACTTTCCCCTTAAGGGGTGGGAGCAGGGTGAGGCAGCAACACGATCCCCAGGATCATGGCGCTAAGGGGGCTGCAGGGAATGGGATGTACTAACCAGTCCCTGCAGCAGCCTCCCTGTGGTGCGGGGAGCCCTGCGCGAGTGTCTGCAGGGCTCCCTGCAGCTTAAAAAGTGAAAGCACAGTGATGGTGCTCCGCTTCTGGTTTTGTGGAAGTGGAGTGTGGTTGTTCCACTCTCACTTTTTAAGCTGCGGGGAGCCCTGCAGACACCCAAAAGGCTGCTGCAGGGACTGGTGAGTGCATCCCATTCCCTCCAGCCCCCTTAGCGCCACGACCCTGGGGATCGCGTCGCTGCCTCCTGCAAGAACTTACTACGGTTCAAACTCTCCTAGAGAGTTTGAAAACCACTGGTTTAGAAGACCAGTGATGGACAACCTAGACAAGTGGCCCTGCTGTATCTCAGTGGGCTACAATATTGAAATCAGGCACTAACCATTATTCTATAAATATTAGGGGGGAATGGGCTAACTTTTTGTGGCAGTGATAAACAAAATGTCTTGTGGGCACCCACAGAATCCTTGTGGGCTTTGGGATTACCACCCTCTCCTTATTTAGCAATCTGAGGTGCAAACACTTTGTGGGTGTGTGTGGTGGGGGGTGAATTTTATTTCATCTTTGTAGAATTGGAGAATTGCCTGTAAGTTGGGGGAGAGGAGAAGGGAGACGGGTGGGTGTAACAGGGCAGGGAGGGGGCAGAAGCGACAGGAGATATGGAGGAGGGTGGATTGAGGCTAGGAAGGAGGCTAAATCACTGGTGCAAGTCTGAGTAGGCCCAGTGGGGCAGTGAGGCCTTACTCCCAGACGAAGGAACAAATGTTCCCTTATCCAGAGGAGGCCACCAGGACCGCCTCCCTGCAGAAGGCAGTGTGTGCTTCAGTGGTGTAGCAGCATTGGTGGGGCATTCAATAGGATTGGGCTGTTCATACACCACCTCCGGCACCCTGATATCAAGGGGGAAAGGCAAAATAAACATTGTTTAAAGCAGGGGTGTCCAAACATTTTGGCAGGAGGGCCACATCATCTCTCTGACACTGTGTCGGGGGCCGGGGAAAAAAAAGGAATTAATTTACAATTTAAAATTTGAATAAATTTACATAAATGAATATATTAGAGTTGGAACTTGTGTGAATGAATGAAGATCTTGCAGTAGCTTAAGGCCTATAAAAGGCTTTGCACAAAGAAAAGCCAGCCTTTCCTTCACTGCCACTGCTGAATCACAGACGAATCACTGCCCTTGTCCCGCAGCTCAAGTGAGAGGTCGAACAGTCTTTCTCTTGCTGAGAGACCAGAACGGGCTCCAGCAAGTCTTTGGAGGGCCAGAGGCTCATTGGAGACTGGGGGCTCCCCGAGGGCCTGATTGAAAGGCCCCAAGGGCCGCAAGTGGCCCCCAGGCCAGGGTTTGGGCACCCCTGGTTTAAAGAAATACATTCTCCTAAGAAAATGAAATTTTATAAGGAAAAACAAACGGTTATGCAGTGGAAAGAAGAAATTTAGGGGAAAGAAAGGAAAACCTATATACTGAATATAAATTGTGTTGTGCAGGATCGAAAGAGACCACTGACACCAAGCTAAGTTTAAGGCTTTTTATTAGGAGGAATGGAACCTGAACCAAACAAATCAAAATGACCTTGTTCCAAATTCCCTGAGGCAGGCAGGCTTGAGGCAGGCACAAGGCAGCAGGACTTGAGGCAAGCCAGGCAAAGGCTGGATGGTTGTTCCCTTGTCTGGTTCTCAGAGGCTCTCCCAGGGGCTCCTTCCAGCAGCTCTCTCCTCATCTCTCCCTCAGAGCTCAGGTTTCAGCTCAGCTCTGCAGCTCGGTCTCTCCCAGCTCGCTCCTCGCAGCTTGCTCCTCCAGCTTCTTCTCTGCAGACACTCCCCAAAGCGCCTCACAGCAGCTCTGTGGCTTGGTCTCTTGTCCTGCAGAGCCCAGTCTTGAAGCTCCTCTTGAAGCAGCTCTTCCCTGGTAGCCTCTGAGCTCTCTGTGCTGGTGCAGCCCCTTTTATAGCCTCAGTGGCTCTGCACACAGCAGCCCTCTACCTTTCTTTTGATGGTACTGCAGCCTTTTTGCACAGGGCACTCAAGTCTCCTGCTCAGCCCCTCCCAGTCCTCCTTCTGTCTCTCCAATGCAGCAGTTTTCCATTTGGTCCTCCAACTCTCACGGGCTTATTACAAGGTACTCAACAAGTGAGCCTATTGGCTCAGACTTCTTACTATTGGCTCAGACAAACTCAGACAGACTGTCTATTGGCTCATAAAAAGCACAGCTACGATCCTACCAGGCCAAGTTACAGCAGTCAACGGAGCCCAGGTTCTACACATATCAATTGGAAGCTCTGCAGTGGTACCTCTCTTTTTGCATATGAGTGGGACCTCTCTTTTTGCATATGAAACTCTCTGTAGAACATCCAATGAATGGATGGTACAATACTTAAATAATAAAAAATGCAAATGAACTAAATGGACAAGTATGAAGATAGGAAATAAGTTCTGAAGAACATTTGGAGGTTATAGTGCATAGCAAACTCAACAATGTGATAGTGTTCAGGAAAAGCTAATATCCCTTCACGTTGTGTTACTGGCTTAAGTACCATGCCAGTTCTGATCAGCACAAGATAAATTGAAAACAATTCAGAGGAGAACTATAAGAGAGAGAAAAACCTCACAGCAGCCCACAGTTCTCACTGAGGAGGTAAACCTGTTTTCTGGACAGCTCTACTTCTGATGGTAGATAGGGGCTTACATTATTGTACGCATACTGAGCATTTCCCTGCCTGTGAAAATAAAATTTCATTCTAACCTAGCCTTGTATTTGCATGAAAGGCCCCACATGGAAATGCTGGCTCATATCCTAGAATTGGTGCTCCCATGCAGCTCCACCAAAAACTCACCAACAACCCTGCACACCCCCACAGATTATCACATTGGGGCTTCTAAATGTATAAGAGCTTTGACCTGGGAGAGGCAAATGTCAAGGATCCTCCTGGAGCTGGATCTCCTGGTGGGATATTCAGTGGGGCCTTCCTAATTCCTAAGAATATCAGTAGCACTTGCAGCCTCTCTAGACAGTGGCAAGGAACAGAGTACTCTGTTCTCCTTTGCTGTTAAAATTTTCTGAAGAACCTTGTCTGGCCATGTTTAGAACTATGATGCTTAGCAGAACCGTAGGTGAGCAAGTTAGAGCTGTTCTTGCACACTAGTTGCAACTGTTGGTGATCTCAAATAACAGTCACTGGATGTTTATGTTATTTATTCATCCAATTGTAACCAACTCTAGCATGGAGTTTCCAATATGGAAATTCATACACATTCAGCCGAATCAGAGGGTTAAATTTCCCACAGTGCTTTAACTTTGCTCAGGTGTTTCTGAGGGCGACAGGTGTGCTTGCTCATGTGCTTCCAGTAAAATGTTGTGGATACTATGGTCAGTGATAGGGTTGGGTTCTGAGGGGCCCTGGAACAAAAGCCTGTGTTGAAACTCCTGTTCCCTCCTCCTATGATGTTCATGTGCACTCACACACAGAAACTCACCAGTTAAAATGTGGGTGGAGACACTTGTCCCACAGCTGCACTGGGTCACTAAAGGAGGAGTATCCAATTGTATACATTTCCTGGATGACTGGAAAAGTTTAATAGGAGTGGCCTGAGGGAAGAGCATCTGGCAGCCAGCAGGGTCTCACCCTCTGTATCTGTGAATGGACTTTTTAGATACCCTTTCATAATCACAGGAGCTTCTAACAAGGTCCATTTGCAGATGCAAAGAGCAGAAGAACTCAGGGTGCAATCCTAACCCCTTATGTCAGTGTTTTCCAGCACTGACATAAGGGCCATGCAGCTCTGAGGTAAGGGAACAAACATTCTCTTACTTTGAGGAGGGCTCTGTGAGTGACATCCAACTGCAGGATGCAGCACATGTCCCATTGGCACCGCTATGCCAGCGCTGGAAAACACTGGTGTAAGGGGTTAGGATTGTGCCTGCAGTGTCTTAGCTAAGTGCACTTCCTGCTACTGCTCAAAGAGGTGGGATTCAGGGGTCAATTAGATGAACTCTCAGGGACCCATGAACTCTCAGGGGCCCATGGGCCATAAACCCAGTGTGGCCCACCTCTGACACCACCAATGATTATGGTTGCTAGTTCATATCTACCAAAATGGCTGTGCCCATTTTCTCAAGTACATGGACACTTTTAATACTGGATGTCTGCTCAATGTGAGGAGGCAAATTGCTGTTAACATTGTAGAAACATATGGAGCCCCACAAAAAAGTTTAGCACAAACCCCATATGTTCTTTAATCGAATCCCAGTGGTTCAGGCCATCTTGTGGATTCAATCCATTATTTCTATACAGACATTCTTGTTTGGTGCCACTCTCAGGTTCTGCCATCATCTCCTCTTTTAGGAATGTACAAACCATTGCTGTAATGCTACTACCTGCACTTTAAGACCTGGAGCAGTGTGCGCCCATGGACTTTGCTGTGAAGATTGCAAGGTGAATTTTCATGTGTGGGTTGGGCAGGATTCCATGATCATTTTTGCATTTTGTAGTTCTTCACAGCTATCAATGTTGCCTCTCTGAGCCACAGTATATTTTCAGATGCTTTACTGCTTAAAAAGTGACTGATATCTGGTCTATAACTGTACCAATGCAAACTTCTTCAATATACCTTAAAAAAAACTCTGCATGTCTTTTACCATGATAATGTGCAATTTTTAATGCATATATTGTCAAAGTACTAAAGAATAAGTCTTAAAAGTTTATACCCAGTTAAATAATTCCACCACTGCAGAGTCATCTGTGATTTTAGTTGTATGGTGCTGTATATGCAGAGTGACAAAGCTTTGCACCTGATCTTAGAGAGGAATGGAGGAGGCCCTTGCTTTGGAAGTATGTCATAAACCATCACACGGTATATTAATGAGATGCATATAAAGTGCTGCATCACCTTTATACTGTGTTTAATGGCCTCTTGGTGCAAAGTCTTATAGAGAGAGAAAGAAGCATTAGTCTGGAGCATAAATTTCACTGTGCGATAACTTTTATTGATTGGAATTACAGCTGCTTCTTTTTTCCTGCAGCTGAAGCCAGCAGGGATCTCATGCAGGCACTCCAGTAATTCCTGTGACCTTCCAGAGTTCTGCACTGGAACCAGCCATCACTGCCCAGCTAACGTGTACTTACATGATGGGCACCCCTGCCACAGGGTGGATGGATACTGTTATAATGGCATGTGTCAGACCCATGAACAGCAGTGCATCACACTCTGGGGACAAGGTGAGTCTGGATTCCTGGTTCAACAAAATAAAACAGATGGCATGTGATTTCTGGAGTCATCAGAGACTTTGGGATAGGGTGTGATTCTAGGTTCATTATTTTTATATTTCTCACCTCTCATGGTTCAGTGCTGCGGGATATATCTTTCTTTTTGCATTTCTTTCCCCACCCAACACTTTCACATCAGGTGATCTGTTCCCATCATGCACTACTATAGTTTTACGGGCTATCAGGCAAGATATGCTTCTCTTGATGGAAATACATTCATTGATGGTGGGTTGGAAGATTGGAGATAGCACTTGTAGAGGGGTCCTCTGCCTATAACCTTCCTCTTTTGTTTATGTGGCCTGCAGTTTTATGGGCTCTCACCGAACTTTCCAAAGTTTGGCTGCTAGCTAGCCTCATGCTTCCAGAAATCCCAGTTGAAGCCCAGTGCCCATCATCCCCCCCCCCAAATGGGGATTGTGCTACTGGGTCAGTTTTCAGGTCATATAATTACTCCTTAGTTCAAGCTACTTCATGTGCTTAAATGCATTGAAGAAATGAAGCATTACAGGCTCCTTTCAGCAAAGGATTGCCACTGGAGCCATGTCTGCTGGGGGTATTTGAGCCCTTTCAGGAATTAGAGGTTGACTTGACTCACCTCAGTTTACTTAACTGTAAAATGCAAATACTTGCCTGTCTCTCCAAAGTAATTAATGTTTGTCTAAAGCACTTAAAGAGTCTGGGATGAAAGCCATGATGTAAGTGCATAGCATTAACTGTGCAAACATCACTCCTAGTGGTTGCTGAAACAAGAAGAAATTGTGCCACCAATTGTATTTCTGTTGGTATGGGAATTGACTTGGAACAGTCATCTGATTTCAGCTGACACTGTATTCTAATCAAGGATGGAGGACATTGGCTGGGAAACATGTACATCCTCTTACTCCAAACTTAGTTTGTTGTCCTATGTAACTGTGTCTTTTCCTTCCTCTAACTACTGACATCTCACTGGTATGATGTGTTAACTTTTCCCAGGCTAGGCGCTTGTTTCCAATGCCTGTGCGACTAGTTTCCTTCTCTCCCTAACATGGCCATGCTTGAATTCTTTTGAAGGACAGCTCCATGGGGAACGCATTGTCAGAATAACTACAAAGGGCAGGTTTCCAAAAGGATTATCGT
Source organism: Tiliqua scincoides (assembly GCF_035046505.1). Taxonomy (NCBI): domain Eukaryota; kingdom Metazoa; phylum Chordata; class Lepidosauria; order Squamata; family Scincidae; genus Tiliqua; species Tiliqua scincoides. Next base: position 171,521,013 of record NC_089823.1, read on the forward strand.
TGATGAATTAAAGGCAGTTGATCAAAAAGCACTTCTGGCCATAGTTGTCTCTTGGATTTTTGGTTCCCTCTAAAGAGAGACTTCAGACCAACTTGGTAGATCTTCTGGAAATGAAAAATGTAATTTCTTTTTAGGAAAGTATTCAGTAGATCTTCCTGTATCACTTAGCTTCTAATCTGGTAAAGATGAACTATTTAAAGTAGTTTTTATTGATAGTTGTTTAATCTTTGTGTAATGATGTTTTATAATTTTTTTTTTTTCATGTATTGAGTTTTAACTGTATGCTGCTTTGGGCCTTATGGAGGAAAAGGGATAATTGTAATGAATTTACAGATACTATCAGCTACCAGACATTGAGTAGTTATAAGTAAAGAATGCTGTTCTTGGATCTGTTGGAAAAAAGGTATAACTGCTGTCACCTCACTCCAGCCTGCTGGATGATCTCACACAGCAGCTTCATATAGCTATTAAGTAAAATTAGAGAGAAAAGCAAAGAGAACCCCATAACACCCTGCAGAAAGGTCTCTATAAAGCAGAGAGAAAATTACTCATTGTTTCTTTTTTGCGACCATTCAATGAGATAAGAATGAATAAAATTTTGCAGTGACCAGAATCCTCCATAGAATTTGCAATAGCTACAGCAGTATAGATTGATCTATAACAAGGGTGAAAAGACTTTTGGCTTCCAGAAGCTACCTTTCTTTTATTGTTTGCTAGAGCTTTGGGAACTATCAGTGTGAAATAGTTGCTTGAGAAGGCAGAGCTTATCACAAAATGGCAACTTATACAATAATTTACATGTTTTGGTTGAGTTCTGCTGTAAATGCTGTCTTACCTGGGGGTAAGGCTCTGCTGTCTGCATGGGTCTACTTGGACCTGTGCCAGACAGCGAACGCAAGTCTGAGTGGGCCCAAAAAGGCAGTTTGAGGCCTGGAAGGAGGGTAGGATATTGATGGCACTGCCGTTGTCGATACTGCCCCCTTCCTGGCCTTGATCCGCTCTCCTCAATGTTCCTCTCCTGCCCCATTCTGCCTACGCCCCACCTCTCTCCCACTTCACCCCCATGCTAACTTACCACCACTGGGGTGTGTGCAGTGGTGTAGCTAGTGGGGGCAGGGGGCGGTCCACCCCGGGTACCACCCTTGGGGGGGTGACACCACAAATGCCCCAACATCGCTAACATCGTGAAGGTTAGGAGTAACCCCATCATGCCATATACCGTGGATGCAGAATTTCCAGAGGAATGCAATGCACAAAACCAGAGTGAAATAACTCCTTTCCATCAAAAGTTATGGCCCAAAAAACAGAAACCAAAAAATGCATGGAGCCCTATGGAAAGGGAAATCGAGCCATATTGCACGTTTACTCGCAAGTAGGTGGACTTGTCTTAGTCCATCAGAAAGGGCAGGTTGAGAGGAATCCAGCTACACCAGAATGGTTCATATCCAATGAAAGCAGCCCCCAAAAAATACCCAAGAAGGAAGTCCCACCCTCCAAGCTGAGGAATGTATTGAGCCCTATGGAAAACGAAAGGAAACCACATGGTTGCGTTTATTCCCGAGTAGGCAAACTTGTCTTGGTTCCTGGTCAAGTTGGGCACAGGGGAGTGCAAGGCTAGCTGCATGGTCCCAATGTGATGAAAGTGGAGCCCAACAAATGCTTCAGCAGGCACCCCCCCCCCCAAAGAATAAAACAGAGGCTTCAGCTGTATGTAAGGTGAATTTTTACTTGTTTTTAGATTTGCAAAGCTGGGTAAGTCCTAATAGTGATATGCTTACTCTCCCCCCTCCAAGTCTGGATCTCCCCACAATCTCTCTTTCTCCCCCCTTCCAAACTTGGATCCCCCTACAATCTCCCTTTCTCCCCCCCCCCCAAGCCTTGATCCCCCACAATCTTCCTAGTGACCAAAATTCTGGAAATTGTGGCTTTTAGGAATAATATCATCATGTTATATACTATTTTATGCAGAATTTCATCCATTGCTTGTGGGGAAGTATTCACTGCATTTATTTTCTGACCATTATTATTATTTATTTCATGTCATGGCTATTATTATCTCTGTCTCACCTACCTCACAGGTTTGTTGTGAGGAAAAATAAGGGGAGGAACCATGTACACCACCCTGAGCTGCTTAGAGGAGGGTGGTACAAAAATGTGAATTAATTAATTAATAATTTAATTAATTAATTGCATCATATGGGGTGACAAAATTTTATGGGTCCCGGGTGTCAAATGACCTAGCTGCGCCTCTGGGTATGTGGATGCACCACTGCCATTTCGTGACAGCCATCAAGAATGCTATTTCTGACAGCGTAAGGCTCTGTTAGGATTGGGCTGTCAGTAACCTACAGACAGTCCTTAAAATAAAATAAAAAAATACTAAGGAGAATATAATGTGCTTTCAGAAAAGTGTCATGCAGAACAGAGAATAGTGATCTAGCTGTTAGAAATATATACTGCTGAAATATTATATAATATTTCTCATCTCTGTGAGATGAGGCTGGTTCTATTTTGCATAAGAGGGTTTTATTGTTAATTTTTGCAATGTGCGTCATCTTTTCATTTTGAATTATTTATTTTAATAGTTTAAAGTCACATAACTATAGGTGTGACCATAGATGTGTTCTTTTGACAGTGATATGATTGAAAGTTATGGAGAGAGTAAAGCATTAGGATATTATCTGCCGTCTTTGTTGGCATTTCCGGGAGGTACTTAGATATGCAGAAGAAAAGTATTGATTTTCCTGGAAGAAGGGAAGCATTAACCTTTAAAAAAACTAGAACATTCTAGCTTGCTGAAGAAATCAAGACTTTAGGTAAATAATCCTATGCCGGCTAGAAAGATCCAGCTCATGTATGTGAAGGAGTGCACATTTTTGCATGCACATTTTTTAATGAAATCAGTTATGATGATGAAGATACACAGCTGAGCTTCATTCAAAATTTGGTATAAATGATAGTGTCTCCTGGTAGATAATTTTTCTTTATGAAATCTAGGTACACTTTAACCTTGAAACTGCCTACCTGGAGAGCAAGCCAGAAGCTGATTATTTAGAATGCCTCTCACATAAAACAGTGCAATTGAGATCTAGATGGGTTCAACAGATTTCAATGGTTCTTGGACACACGTCTATTAAAGGTCTATTAAAGGTTGTTGTTAAGCCAGTAGTATCCAACATGGATCTTTGTAATTACAATGCAAAAGGGAGCTTAAGGAACACAACTTACAGCACAGTTCTAGGTATGTCCACTCAGAAGTAAGTCTCATTGTGCTAAATGAAGCTTACTCTCAGGAAAGTGTATTGCAGCCATTTTCAACCATTGTTGCCATGGCACACTGGTATGCCAAAAATGGTCTGCAGATGTGCCACCGGAGTTTGGGAGAGGGTCATTTATTAGTTGGGCCATTAGGGGATGTGAGCCCCTACCAACAGCACAGTGTGCCTTGTCAATTGTCAAAAGACTGATGGTGTGCCTTGACAATTTTAGTACCTTGTCAGTGTGCCACAAGATGAAAAAGATTGAAAATCACTGGTGTATAGGATTGCAACTGTGAATTACCTTTCTTTTGCAGATCTTAGAACATCACTTTCATGTACTTTTTCCTGGTTGTTTACCATAGAGCAGTGGTTCTCACACATTTAGCACCGGGATCCACTTTTTAGAATGAGAATCTGTCAGGACCCACCGGAAGTGATGTCATGACCGGAAGTGACATCATCAAGCAGGAACATTTTTAACCATCCTAGGCTGCAATCCTACCCTCACTTACCCAGGAGTAAGTCCCATTGACTATCATTGTTAAAAGAATATACATAGTAGCTTCTTACTATGTAAGAATATACATAGTAGCAGTACAGGTCTGTAACATTTCCCCAAATGCAGTCACATACCATGGGAGCATCAAGTCTCATATATTCAAAATAAAATATAGAAATGAATGGGGACCCACCTGAAATTGGTTTGCGACCCACCTAGTGGGTCATGACCCACAGTTTGAAAAACACTGCCATGGAGAATTCTTTCTGTTTTCCTTTCACCGGTTAGATGGTGTCACATCTGGTGCTTACCATAGGATGTGCTTCTACCCCAGAATTATTAAAATGTTCTCAGGAATATTGTAAAGATTTTATAAAGAGTTAGTCCTCTGCAAATTGGCAAAGGGGCGCCTTTAAAATGATGATTCTCATATTTTTAGCTAGTGGTGAGTAGCTATTCATCCTAACTTTGTGTCTTTGTGGCTGTTGCTGGTGCTGCTTTTTAGGTTGTGAGATCTTTGGGACAAGCAGTGCTGGTGCCAGGTTACCCTGGACCTTGGGTCAAAACCCTGCACTGGGTTTCCATGTACTTGATAGTGCATTGGGTGCTACTTCCACCACTGATATTGAAGGTTCTGATGGATATGAGCCTATGGCTAGGGTCTCACCTGGCTGACATATGATGCTATCGCTAGAGAAAGGGAACTATCCTCTTATTCTTTTGCTATGTAATTCACTTTCAGAACTTTTTGTTGGAAAGTGGTATGAATATTCTTAATAATTATGCTTTCCAAGGCCTCTGAAGTTCACTAACAGAAAGTGTCAGCTTTGACCAAGATCTATTCACATGTAATTTACCCAAGGACTTCTGTGCTTGCACAAAGGAATTCTTCCATATCCTGTTACAGTCACCGTTCCTCACCCTGCTTTGTTGTCTACATCTGAGCAAATTTCATGAGCAGTTCTTTGTTGGGCACTGTACCTGAGTGGCAAGAATTGTAATGCTCCACTACCTGAGGAAAGAAACCTACGTGGGTCTTTGGCCTGTGACTGCAGATGTATGTCTTTTCAAATCACACTGAATCAAACAATTGTCAACAAAGACAGGCAGCAGTTCTAGGGTTTCAGACTGGGTTCTTTCCCAGTTCTACCTAGAGTTTTCAGGGATTGAACCTGGAACCTTCTGCGTGCAAAGCAGCTAGCCTATCACTGAGTTGCAGTCCTTCCCCTGGTTCCTGGGGGTGCTTCTCATGCTACACCAACCAGTGTGGGAAGTGAGGTTGAAAAGAAGCAGACACTTCCTTTCTCGCCCCCCCTCCCCCGAAATTCTTGGAGTGCACACAAGGCTATGTGAACTGCTCAGGAGAACTGTCTGGGCTCTGGATGGCCTTTCCGTTAGTGTGAGCAACAGGAAAACTGAGTCAGGATCAATTACATGAGAGAAAAATGAAACCACTGAATAAGCCCCAAGGGGAATTGCCAGGATGTTGTACAATTCAGAAGACTTGCTCATAGATTCCAGACTGCCGCTCTGTCTGCTCCTCTAGGTTTTTAATTCTCCTTTCCTGCCCTTTGTAAAGCTCTAGGTCAGATCCTAGAAGCATGTGAGGCTACCCGAGAGCTGTTCGTCCCCCCCCCTCCCCGCTATATAACATCTAGAAAAAAAGAAACATTCTGGTTAACACCATCTCTGTTATATTTTAACCTGGCACAATTTGAAACAGGCAATATAATTCTTTTTTTTCTGTGTGTGTGTGGGGGGGGGGGGGTTTGGCTGGAAAGGTTGACAGGGCCTTAATTACTGGGGCACCACACTCTGATTGTCAATAGCAAAGTAAGATAAACTCTTCTCATCCGGGTCAACGAATTTAATATCCATTGGAAATCTTTCACAAATCATTTTGTCTTTGCCTCCTCGAGTAACAAAATTGAGAGAGACAAGGCTTTCTGCTTCAGTTTATCTCCAGGAATTATGATAAATGGGCTCCCTGAAGAAACACAACTTCATGGTTTTCTTCCTTAAGTGTCTTTTGAAGTTATTTTTTTTCTTTTAACTCCCTAGTTCCATCTGTTCTCTTTACTTTTACAAGACATGTACCTAGAATGATAATAGCATCAACACAGTGTGATAAAAGGCTATTCAGATGGGCTGCCTTCTAAGACTGGAAACAAATTAGTATAATTTTTCAGAATTGAAGGTGGTTTAAAAGAAGGAGTCAATGCTTGTGGTCTCTGGCAAACAGGTTTGGTAGTTTTTTTTATATTGCTTCAAAAACCTGAAGAACTTGTTTGACCAGAGACAATGGTAGGACAAAAAAAAAATTGTGAGCATCCCATAAGAAGTGGTATTCATATCAAACCAGATTCAGCTCTCTTAACAACTTTTCTCTGTCTCCAGCCTGAGTCAGTATTTGGAGCTGTGATTCCAGTTAGGCAATAGAAATGTAGTCACTCTGAAAGATCTCATTTCTTCTTGGGATAAAATATTCCCACTGTGTAAAACAGTCCCTCTTAGAGATGTCCTTTCACAACAGATTGCATTGTGGAGCAGGTGAGGATTATGACTGAGAACCTGGATCACTCAGAAACCCCTCACTCCAGTCTGCAGTTGGAGTGAGATTGAAGAGGTGGAAGAGCACCTTGACAAATCCATTGGTCGGGGTGACAATATGCATCAGCTCTCAAAGCCCATCATTCACTCTGTGGGATTGGAACTGGGACTGGGAATGCCTGAAGCAATGGCCAAGCTGCCTTCTATTGGATGTGCTCTGCATTATCTGGAAGTAATACAGGTGCTATTTAACATCACAGCCATTTAAACTGGGGCAAGACTATAAAGTGCCCTATCATTTGAAAGGGAGGGAATGGGAAAAGTTTTTTTTGAACAATGCATGGCTGTACAGTGTCTCTCATGAGCATAAATAGCTTTGCTGGCTCTTGCCCAACATATTTGCAACTGGAATGAAAGCAAGGTTCTCGCACTCTCCTGGTAAAAAGCCAGATGGTAGACACTGAATTGATCTCATTCTTCATGCAGCTCCTGACCCACGTTTAGTACATAGTTGTTATAATGTTGAGGAATGACGATTATTGAAATCGATACTTCAGGCTTGTTTTAAAACCAGGTTCTAGTACTGCGTACATCTTTAGGATTTGTGTTCAGCCCAGTGGAATCTACTATTATTTAGATCTGGTGATGAAAGCCACTAGCTCTGATGGCTTAAAAATGGATTAGACCAGTGATTCCCAAACATTTAGCACCTGTTTAAAATCCACTGTTTAAAATAGCACTCTATTAGGACCCACCTAGCCTTACAAGACTTTAAAAAAAAGTTTTATTTTACCAGCCACCCAAGTCTCTTTTTTACCCTTTTCTACTATAGTGGGAAAGACCACCCACTCTGGAGCATTTTTTGAGCACCATGTACATTGAATCGGGAACATTATGGTGGCCTTGAATTCCCCATCAATAAGAGCCAAGGCATGTTTGCCTATTTACAAGTAAATGCACATGTGGCCACTTTCCATAGGATTCAATACATTTTTCCTTGTTAGCTTGGAGAGGGGGGACTTCCTTCCGAGTGCTTTTGGGAGGACTGTGTTCATCAGATCAGGACCATTCTGGTGGCGGGGTGTTCCTCTTGATCTGTCCTTCAAAGTAGACTGAGGCACAGTCACCTACTCTTGAGTAAACATGCACCTTCAGCTCAATTACACTTTTCATAGGGCTCAATACATTTTACTTGTCAGCTAACAGCTTGTCAGGTTCATTTTCACAACCCACTATCAGTCAGGTCACAACTCACTGGTGGGTCCTGTCCCACAGTTTGGGAAACACTGGATTAGCCCATTTCATGCAGGATAGGTTTATCAGTAGAAATTACCCATTATAGCTGAATGGAGCTTCCATGTTCCAAGGCAATATTCTTCAGAGTACCAAATACTAGGGGATAAACAGCAAAGGATGATTTTCATGCCATCCTTGTGATTGTCCAGAAGCATCTGGCTGAAGATTTTGGAACAGATTGACTTCTGGTCTGACTGAGTGAGGGCCCAATCCTGAACAGTGCGCGCTAGCTTTCCACCATTGTGCACTGTTGCAAATGTGCTGTAAGTCACATTTGCAGTGAGTGCTGGTGGTAGCCCAGTGCTGGGCTACTGCTGGGCGACCACCAGAGCTCTGCCACTCGGCAGTTGCGTGGACTGCTGAGCAGCAGAGAGGTAAGTGAAGGTGTTGGGGGGAGGTGAGGAGGAGGTGTTCCAGGGCGGCGAACAGAGGACGGGGAAAGGGCGGGGAGGAGGCATTCTGGGAAGAGGGCAGGAAAGAGCCATGCTGAGGGAGGGAGCGGGGGAAGGGAGGCAGGACCGATGGAGCGAAGCTCTACGGCATCCAGAGCCTTCATGTTGGGCTTGTTGTCCTACAGAGGCTCTTGATTCATTGCCAACGAAAGTTCCCTTCTCCCAAGGAGTCGCTGGCGGCTGCCGGGAGTGCGCAGTATGCAGTGGCAGCCATTTTTTGTGCCGCTGCAGCCCCGCAACCTGGGTAACTCAGGATTAGGCTATGCGGCAGTTATTAGGTTAGCTATTACATAAATATATTCAGGTGTAAGGTTTTTTTTCTTTTTTGGGGGGGGGGGCGTTGTAGCCAGCTGTAGAACTCTGTCCCCTGTCAAATTCTTTCAACCATGTAGGTACGATAAAACTCCAGTTAATGTGATCTTACATACTTAAGGTGAAAAATCAGTCAGAAATGTGATCCCAGCCTTTCAGTTTCCTCCTTCTTCCTCTGCCTGGTTCATTAAAAAAAGTGCCTATAGGATTTTGCTCAAACCCATTTCCTTTTCATTCAAGAACAATTCCTTTCAACAATCAAGAAAGACATTTCAAATGGGGGGGGGGGGAGATTAAAATTCACTTTAAAGATTTGTTTCCCCTGCACATTTTATTCAGCGCATCAATAATTATAATTATTGCTTATGGTTTAATCTTTTTACAGAGTTAAGTTTTTAATTGTTCCAGATGTAAGAAATGTTCTCATTTTAAGGATGATCCAATGATCCATTGGAGATCCAATGATATCCAAGTCTTTTTGATATCCAGAAGATACCAAACTTTTGTCCTTCTCAAGACTAGTTTATAGTGCACCAAATATGTAGCTATTCATGACTGGATGAATAGAAGCCAGACATCTACCTTCAAAGAATCACTTACTTTGTATTTATCTCATTTACAAATGACTCAAACAGTAATACAATGTCTTGTCCTTCCCTACTCCTGAGCAGTTCAGGGCAGCCTCTCTGTTGAAGAAGAAAGCTTTGAAGTCTTATAATGAGATGCTTATTTAGAAATGTACCAGTTGAATAGACATTAACAGGGACAGAATCAAGGCAAGCAGTAGTAGAACTTAGCATCCCTGTAATTAAAAAAAACTGACAGACGCTCTCTCTCTCTGACAGACAAATATAGTCTGTCTAAATGTTAGCTTGGAAGTACTATCTGTGGTTTGACTGTGTTTATATGAGTGCAGCTTGTTTTATTTATGTATGCATTAATTTTATGCAGGACACATTTCAATAACATTTGAAATACAACATGATAAACTCCTTCCTTCCTTCCTTCCTTCCTTCCTTCCTTCCTTCCTTCCTTCCTTCCTTCCTTCCTTCCTTCCAATGCAGATAGGGTCTCTCCATGATTCCCCAGATAACTCTTACTTTTGACATGAGTTTGCAGCACAAAGACCAGCAAAATTGTGCGTGAATAACATTAAGGCTGCAATCCTAAACATGCTTTCCTGGGAGTTAGCTCTATTGAGCACAACGGGACTAACTCTCAAGTAAATATACATAGGTTGTGCTATGTAAATATAAAAAACTTCTTTAAAATGTAATGTCAGTTTCACAGGAGTCTGTGCTGGTCTTAGTTGATCCTGACTCTTTTCCTGTAAGTCATGAGACACAATGATATCTTCACAAGGAAAGGCTATGGGATTGGGAAGGAACTGGTCTAGCATGACCAGCAGCTTTCCAAAATCCCAGTTTGGTTCAAGGTTGACAAGTGCCTAGGGCAAAAGGCAGGTACCATCAACCCACCCAAAAACCCCTATGAGAAGACTTCACAGTATATGAACTTGCAAGTTCCTTTTGAGACCCCCAAATTATCCAGAAGGCTGCAGTGAAAGAGATGCCATATCTGGTGGAATGTTCCTTCTGAGCAGTTCGTTAAGGTAAAAGAGTCATCATAGCTCTGAACCCAGCAAGCCAAAATGGACTTTCTATCCATCACTGATCTCTTTAAGCTACAAGGTCCTATGGGAGCTGGAAGATGCTGCAACATCCAGCAATGAAGTGCTGAAACTGTCAGCCCAATCCTATTCTTACCGGCTGACATCCTATTGCCTCTTCCGCTGGCATCATAAAAGGCACTGCTGCTGCAGCAGCACACTCAGTAGTGCACTGCCAGGGATGCTGACAGGAAGGCCAGTGCCTCCCCGCCCACATTGTTGGCTCTCTGGCAGCACACTGGAGCAGGTACATCAGTGGGAGAGACAGGGTGGGGGAGGGCATAAGAAGGTGGGGTGAGGGCGAAACCAGGGGAGGAGGGGGCATGATGGCTGCAACTGGTTCTCTGAAAACCTTCTCTCAGACTTGTGCTAGTGAAATCTCTAGTGCAGGTCAGTTGAGACCCATTATGGGTCAGGAGGCTGACAGAGGTGTAAAGGGGATTTAAATCCCCTTTTGCCTGTGAAGCTTCCTGATTCACGCCTTCCCCCACATGACGCAGCACACCCATTTTTGGTGTGGCTGCACCAGCTGGGGGAAGAGGATAGGATTGGGCTCTGTCCCTTATCCCTGAAGTTAGAATCAGCTAGCTGACCCTTAAGCACTGGGCTTCACAGTGAAGCAGGTCAACTATTTGAAGGAAGCTGGAATCATCCTTGGAAGTAGCCACAACTTCCCTTATGAATCTGGAGCTAAGAGCAGCTTTACTGTAACTCACCATGTTTCCCCAAGTCTTTCCCCAACCAAGATGATGTTTCTCAGGTTCTGTGTCATTTATTAAAGTGCTTTTGTTTCTCTTTTAGGTGCTAAGCCTGCCCCGGGGATATGCTTTGAGAGAGTCAATTCTGCTGGAGACCCTTATGGAAATTGTGGCAAGGATTCCAAAAGTTCTTTTGCAAAATGTGAACCCAGGTATGTGTCTCTTTTGTACCCACTGGAAAAAACAGCTAAAGCAATTCAGATGGTAGTTGCTAACATTGTTGAAATTATTTAAATTGTTTCTCCTCCTTTAGAGATGCTAAGTGTGGAAAAATTCAGTGTCAAGGGGGAGCAAATCGACCTGTAATTGGTACCAATGCTGTTTCCATAGAAACAAACATCCCTTTACAAGAAGGAGGCAAAATTCTGTGTCGTGGAACCCATGTCTACTTGGGGGATGATATGCCCGACCCGGGTCTTGTGCTGGCTGGAACAAAGTGTGCAGATGAAAAAGTAAGATTTAGGAATATTTTCCCATAAGCCTGTCAATGTGTCTAAAAGAAAATACATCCCTGGTCTTTCACATGAGTCAGTTTTTCAGTCTCACTTTCTGTATTTTGAATTAAATGTGGCAGACTGAATGGTTATGCAAATGAATATCCTGTTTGTAAGTTTCCTTAAGAGGTTATTGGAAATGAATGAAATCAGATTATTATTTACCCAGAAGGCCTATCATTGAATCTTTTTATTTAGAAGTGCTGAAACAAGAGTTTATTGCACTTGTGAAGTGCATATTGTCTGCAAAATGTTTCATGCTGCATCCAGTTACATCTGCTGGAATTACATCTTTGGAAAATTACATCTTCCACTATAAATTACATCTGTTGGTAAAAGCCATATTAAGCAAGTGAGTGAGTTGCTTGTGTGCAGGGCTCAAGGAATTACTGGTGTGCAAAATATTAATGTTCAGAGATTTACAGTGCAAACCTATGCATGTCTACTCAGAAGTGAGTCCCATCGTGTTCTATGGGGCTTACTCCCAGGAAACTATGCATAGGATTGCAGCCTTAAGTGCATAATTTGAAGCCTCTTTGTAGTTGTAGTTTGTGTCAAGATAATGGTAATACATAAAGTATTTCCTATGTCCAGCTGAATCAGCCCATTGAATTTGGTGGCAGGGCTTGAAAGTGAATTTGACCCAGCCAGAGCCTGTGTGAAATGACAGGGCACAGTCTTGGGACGTTTGAAGAATAGGATGTCTCTATGCTCTCACTCAGTGACAGAGTGAGTCTTTGCATGTAGAAAGCTGCATGTTTGGCCCTGGGACAGGTCCCTGACTAAAATCCTGGAGAACCAGCTTCCCATGAAGACAGCCTTTCCTTCACAACTGTATATGTCTGGGATTTGGAAGCTTCAGTGCTTCCAAGCCAGAGAGCATCTCTTCTACACAGTTAAGCCGCACTACCTCTTATTTCAGAGCGTAACCTCATTTAATAGGTGACCAAATTGATTCCAGTATCTTCTTATTTACTGGAGTTGATGGCATTTCCTGATAGGATTGCAGAAAACACCTTGGCCTGACAAGAACATAGGAATGGTGGTCTATTTGGTGGCTTTTGACTAATACATCGATCAACTTGTTCATTTGCTGTGTCTTGCAGCATTTATCAAAGGTGGGGAAGTTGCTGAGATAAACAAAGCAGCTTCTGCAATGTGAAAGAGAAGCATTTTTGCATTTAGGAAGATGTGAAGCATACTGCTTAATGTATCAATGCACAGATTTTGCCAGACATTCTTTGCACAGTGATAATCCAAAAAGAGAGAATGATGAAAAGATGCAATAAAAATATTTCTAAGAGGTTGAGAGACGACTTTGAGAGTCCTCTAGGCTCCTAAGAGTTCTTTAAAGGAAGGTGACATATATCTTAATGGCAGATCAAGAGAAGACATTTGGATGAATTTTGTCAAAGCCTCTGAACATATGACTACTTCTGAGGTTTTGGAGTTCCTACATCAGTTAGACCTTCCTGGCAGAAAACTTTAAAATCATTTTGATTGTGAGTTCGGCTGCATGTTTCAGTGCAATTTCCCTTGAAAATGAGTTGCACAGAAGCAGGCCACCACACTTTTTGATGACAACAACAGCCTAACACTAGAAAGCATCTTTCATAAGATATGAAAACAATTTCTTGTTAAATATCTGTATTTAAAGCTGCTGTTTAAAAAAGACTACTAGAGGGAGTCCAACAGTCGAAAAACACACAATAGCTATGAATTATGGCCATCAGTGTGTGGTCCAGTGGACAAGTGACAGAACTGATACATGAAAAAGCCACATTCCTGTCTGTAAAATGGGAATTACAGCAAACTACCTAGAGTTATTGTGAAGAAATATTTTTCTCTGATATTTAGGGTTTGAGCAGGCTATATATCTTATCTAATCTCCCAAAAATTCATACAGGTCGTGCCTCGTTATGCGCTGGGGTTCCATTCCAGTACCTCTGCTGGATAAAAAAAATCTGTGGATAAAAAAAACAGTGGAAAAATATATTTAAAGACCACTTCCAGGTTTCTTGCCCCTCCATTGCTCCTAATAAGGTCATGACATTCACAAGGGTTTGATTCAGGGACTCCCTGCTGATACCATAAAATGTGTTAAATAAAAGCAATTTTTAAAAAATTGAAAAGCGTGTCCCTTTACAATTGTGGTTTAAAAATACAGTGGTACCTCGCATAACGAATGCCCCGCGCAGCGAAAAACCCGCAGAACGAAAGAGTTGTGTGAAGTTTGGTAACTCGCACAATGAATTTTTATGATTTATGCTTCGCATAACGAATTTTTTTTGTTTTTGTTTTGGTTTGTCTTAAGGGGGGGATCTTCATGCCAGTTTATGCTCACATTCACCCTAAGGAAGGGGGAGGATCGTCATGCTGGTTTATGCTCACATTCACCCTAAGAAAGTTCTTGGGGTTTCCTCGTGCAGCAGCGGGTCAGTCAGCATCCCTACCTCCCTCTCACACACACACTTACGCTATCTTCACCACTCACTCACTCACTCACTCACTCACTCACTCACTCACTCACTCACAGGGCAGGCTCCTGTGTGCCTGTCAGGGGTTGCTTGTTCTTGCTCCTGCCCGTTTTTGTGCCCCCCCCCCCGCAAGCCTGGAGCATCCCAGCCTCTCTCTCATCCCATCCTAGGGAGTGAGCCCAGGGAGTGAGCCTAGGGAAGGAGCCCAGGGAATGAGCCTAGGGCAGTGGTGGCGAACCTGTGGCACGCGTGCCAGATAGGGCACGAAGCAGCGCTGTCTCTGTTGGCACACAGCGCTGAACCAGGCAGCCTGGGGAGGGGCGCTGAAGCGGCGTGTCCCTTTAAAGGAAACTGAGGCTTTTTCTGAGCCCCTATGTGTTGGGAGGGCGGGTTGCTTCCCTCCGCCCCCTGTGCTCACTGCCCTCCTCTCCCTTCACCCCCACCTGCCCCACATTTGTTTCTGTTTTCAATTTTGCCCATTCTGCAAGCTTGGAGTCTGCTCCTGTGCGTGTCTACTCAGAAGTAAGCCCCATTAGAGTCAATGAGGCTTACTCCCAGGAAAGAGTGCCTGGGATTGCAGCCTTGGAGCTACTGCTGTGCGTGTCTACTCAGTAGTAAACCCCATTACAGTGGATGAGGCTTATTCCCAGGAAAGGGTGCCTGGGATTGGAGTCTGCTCCTCCTCTCCCTTCACCCCCACCTGCCCTGCATTTGTTTCCGTTTTGAATTTTGCCTATTCTGCAAGCTTGGATTGGAGTCTGCTCCTGTGCGTGTCTACTCAGAAGTAAACCCCAGTAGAGTTGATGAGGCTTACTCCCAGGAAAGAGTGGCTGGGATTGCAGCCTTGGAGCCCACTCCTGTGCATATCTACTCAGAAGTAAGCCCCATTAGAGTCAATGAGGCTTACTCCTAGGAAAGTAAGCCATGTTGGCACTTTGTGATAAAAAAGTGGGTTTTGCATTGCAGTTTGGGCACTTGGTCTCTAAAAGGTTAGCCATCACTGGCCTAGGGAGCGAGCCCAGGGAGTGAGCCTAGGGAAGGAGCCCAGGGAGCCCAGGGAATGAGCCTAGGGAGTGAGCCTAGGGAAGGAGCCCAGGGAGTCCAGGGAGTGAGCCCAGGGAAGCTTCTCTCCCGTCCACGCATCCCTGGAGTGAGCCCCATTGACTCTACTGGGGCTGACTTACCTTTCCCCTGTTTTTGCACTGGTATGTATGGCGATCTGCCCCCCCCCCCAACTTCCATCTGTTGGTTCTGTGTGCAAGGGGTTTTGCACTGGTCTTGCTGTGATGTCTATTTAGAGATCTTCCCTCCCCCACATCTTTCCCCTGTTTTTGCACTGGTCTGTATAGAGATCTGCTCTCCCCCCCCACTTGTATTGGAATCAAGCTCCCCACTCAGCATCCCCCCGTTTTTGAAATCCTCAGTACAGTATGTATGCCTTTAAAGAGCACTTAATAAACACTTTGTAAACCAAATTTGACTGTTCTGACTTTTCTTGCCCATAGGAACGCATTAATTAAATTTCAATGCATTCCTATGGGAAAACTCGCTTCGCAAAATGAAAAACTCGCACAACGAAAGGACTTGCGGAACAGATTAATTTCGTTATGCGAGGCACCACTGTACCTTTTCTTACTGTTGTACAGAGGCAGTCAGCAATTAAAAATGCAAAGGACCCCTTGCCTTTGCTTGGCTCAGCTGAAAAATGGAATGATCACTTGCATGATTGTCTCTCTACAGCAGTAAGAAAAGCAGTTTTTAAAACTGTGATTTTAAAGGGGGGGGTGCATTTTTTCCCGTCTCCAGGGATCAGCACATTCCTTCTCATTTGCAGGGGCCATTCGTGTTGAGTCAAATTCGTGTATAAAAAATTCGTGTATAACAAGGTTGGACCTGTATTTGTTTTATGTTTTGTATCTCACTCTTCCCTTCAAGCTTCTCTGAGCAGCTTCTGTAACGGCCTTTAACTTCAGAACCATCCCAGCTAGTGATAGAAACTGACCTAAGCTAACCTGTGAGCATCATATAGTGTAGTGATTCTCAAACGTTTTAGGAGATTTACTCCTAAAGTAAGTCTTTGCGGGAGGAGAGGGCAAGGTCAGCAACGTGATCCCCAGGATCACATCACTAAGGAGGGTGAGAAGGAGGATGTTTTCACTTACTTTCCACAGAGTTAGGGCTGCAGCAGGCTCCAGGAGATGTGGGGAGCCCTGTGCAGCCCTCTGCAGGGCTCCCCAAGGCTTGGAATCTTCAAATGGAGTGATTGCAAAGCACCTCCTGAATGGGCCTGTTTGAAGATTCAAAGCATTCAAGGGACAAGGGGAAGCTTTGCACAAGCTGGTGAGTTGCGACCCACCAGTTTAAGAAGCACTGGTATAGTGCATAGCCAGTTTGGACCTGGATTAACCATAGAGGCCAATGCTGTAGCCTAAGGGTTCACAAATATTCCTTTGGCTTCCTAGCTAAACCTCTTAGCTAACTACTAAAGCATCAGTGTGTTCCCCACAGCCCCCTAAACTCCCAAAACACTTTCTAAACCTGCCCCCCCCCATACACCTCAAATGAATACACCTTCCACCAAGCTGTCTCCAAAGCATATTCTCAAGATACACACATCCCCTTTTGCCTCTACCCAGAGGAGACTTTTTAAAACAATGTTGGAGTCACTGCATCTGCGGGGGGGCACATATCATCAGAGTGAGCTGTCACTAAGCATGGCCATTATAGTAGCCATTTTAATATGAACAGGCTTCTGTGGGTGCTGCAGATTTCTGGATGTTTTGTCTGTGAACCGTGCTCTAATAAGAGCACGTCCCTTCCACACAGTTGTGCTGATGCTGATTCATACTCATTTCCTTCCCATTTTCCTCTTCTCTCTAGGGAATATCTGCCTTGATTAAGCATCTTTGTTGCTTTCTAATTCACTTTTTCCCCTGCTTGCCTTTATGACTCTGACTGACTTTTAGTTCTGCTGAAATAAGCTCCCAATTTAAAGAAGTGCAGATGTTATATGCTAGACTTCTGATTGTTGACCTGGCATGTAATACTAATTTCAGCCTCATCTCTTCTTTTCTCAGCTTGGATGATTTAGCAGCAGCCACCCTGTAAATGGGTCATTTCAATGCTCACTGTGCTCTGCTTTTATTATGGTGTCAATCTTGCTTTGTCTTGGCCCTTCAACTACAGTGGAATGATGAAGATAACTCTCAAATGGTTGCATAAAACAAATGAATGCATTTGATTACATGCCACTCCTTGTTTCGTTCATTTTCACATAAATATATTATTTTCTTCAGTCTGATTATAATTTATCTTTTCTGATGATGAGCTGAGCTAAACTGCAACTCATTGTGCATGCGATAACACAGGGAAATTCAGTTATGGGCCTGGCCTCTATGCCATCCCAGGGCACAAGCCTGCAACATGCCCCCCCCCACATCACGCTACCCCCCCCCAGGATACTTACCTAGGTGCATGGAGCTTTGCGCAACACTCCCAATAGTTCCAAAAGCCTCCTGAGGCTTCTGGTGCAATCTTAAAGAATAAGATCTTTAAGATCATTCCAGAAGCCTTATGAAGCCATTAGGAGTGCCACGTGTGGCTTCACTTGCCCACAGAACGGCTCCAACGGGCAAGCGGAGATGGTGTTGCAGGTTGAGGAGGCAGCAGTAGGCACGCAGCAGGCCCAGTGCTCAGGGATTTTGCCCCCCTTCCGTTCCCCCCAGACTTGCCACTGGGGAAATTAGTTCAGAAAGAATAGCTGCCAAGCCTGTCCGAATGTAGTCACAGGACTGAAATTAATCTCTGGCAACTTTAGAAAGTTCTAGTTACTCCATTCTAGGGCCAGGAGTGCAAGAGATTTTTCTGATTAATCTAAAGGTATACGCTTTGATATTTTTGACTCTTTTTTCCCTTTAAACAACATGCTGCCTCCTAAACCAGGCCAATCATAAACTACATTTGAAACTACCCACAGTTTGAAAACTGATTTGCCATTCGGTGTGGAGGACTAGTGTTTGAAAAAAAGGGGCTTCAAACATACTTCGAATGTGTACGGTATTAATAGCACAGCTCTGTGAATTCTGGCCTATGTTTGTCATTGGCCTGAATCAACATTGCACCATTTCCTTCAGTGGAGATGGTCAGACTTGCACCAGTCAGAAGCACTTTGCTGTGAAGATTGAAATTCAGACCATTTTGATGCACTTAGTGGAGTACACACTTAGTGGACCTGAGCTCTCAAATAATATTGGAGATTTTTCTCAACAATTGTGAAGGGGAAAACTCTGTTCACTCTATCCAGGCACTTCTCTTTGCATGTTGAAGGACTGGGAGTGTTCCCTTCCTTGCAACATGATGTCACATGGAAAATGGTGCTCCAAACTAATGCCCAATTAATAACTTTATTTATAATAACTTTATTTATACCCCGTCCTTCTCCCCAAAGGGACCCAGGGCGGCCTTTTGCAATTCATGCAGACCAGAGAGAAATTGTTATTCTTTTCAGCTGAATTAGAAATGTAGCATAGAAAATAAAACGAGATGCAATATAATTTTCATGTGTTCTCTGATAATATTAAATCTGCTTTTCTTTTCTGCTCTTATAGATCTGCCTGAATCGCCGATGCCAAAACACCAGTGTATTTGGTGTTCATGAATGTGCAACAAAATGTCACGGACGCGGAGTAAGTATTGCGGATTCAATTTTTACAGTCAGTCAATACCCATCTAAGCAATAAATCATTCATTGGTTTCAGCTTTGAAATCTATGATTCTTGCTAATATATCTGTCAAAACCTTCTCAGCATGTCCTTCCAGAGAGATCAATTTTCAGGGCCCGTTTCAGTGTCCAAGAAAAGAAGTGTGATTTTTATTTAACAAAGAAATATTTGGTCGTGTTGTCCTTATCTTATTGAAAATAGTGTTTTTTTGTTTTTAAAAGATTGAATTTGGTTATCGTTTACATTATTTTGAGTCTAAAATGTATTCATTAAGAACTTCATGTAAGTTTTTTTCAAATATAATGTGGATCCCTTTAGATCATGGCTTTGCATAACATGTCAATGAAGAGCTGAAAAACTTTTTTAGAAATTGTATTCTTTTAATTAAAAAAGCAACACCTTGTTGACCACACAGTTTATGAAGATTATATGTGATCTTTTACTAGAACTTTTACTAGAATAAATGTCCCAAGAGTACATAAATGTCAATATGGGATACCTACTGTGTGCACAAACTCTTTGCATCTCTCAAAGTTTTCAGGTTAGCTGGTCCAAGACTTCCCAGCATCTGGCAGTGTGTTAAATACCACCAGCCCTTCTGCAGTGTTTCGCTCTGCCAAATACCATCTCTCTCCCCAGTGGTGCGCTAGCAACTGACTCTGCTGCAACTCTTCTTCCTTCTGTTCCCTGGATTCAAAAAGGAAGAGAACACAGTGGAGACCTCATCTCCTCCACAGTTCCTCTTCCACTCTGTTCTGGTACTGACCTTCAGACCTAATCTGTACATGAATATGGGACTTAATATGTAGCCAAAAAAGAATACAGGTAGTGCTATAGAAGGCAAGTGTTCTCCCTGGCTCTGTGCCAATAAAGGTCTTATGTATGTATGTTCTCCCTGGAAAATTAGCTGCCTCCCTTTGCACCAGCCTCCATTTGTAGAGCAGAGCCAGCACTGGCAGGTCACAATGGCAAGAACTGCAACCAAACAAGAAAACAAGCTGTGTGCAATTCACCAAAATGCTTCTGCAGAGAAATACTATCAGAATCTTTCTGAGCCCACATGTGCTCTTGTACAACCATTGCTTTGTACATAAATTAAAACAACTCAATATAACAAAAACCTACTAAAAAATAAACACAAAATACCCCCCTATAGCAGCATAACTACAACAATCAACAAATAAAAGCATAGCAGCATTGCTGCAAAATAGATCACAGTTAAGCCATTTCTGTCCAACGCACATATGCAACAGGGACTAAATTGTACATCTATGGGCTGGGCAGAAATGGGTTAAAAATGCTTACAATGGTGCAATCTACATAACAGCATCCAGCAATACTCTTGCCTCAAGCACTGCAGTCCACTTCTAAGACACAACTTCAGGTCCCCCTCATCATCACATGCCTGATGGGTGGCTATGAGAGTCGGAGTCTTTTAATTGTGGCCTCTCTTCTGAAAGACATTGGACTAGACCTGCTGCTGCTCAACTTTTGGCAGCAAAATTTGTCTTCAGTGGGCTTTCTAAATTGCTGCAATTGTACTGTTTCCTAATTTCAGTTAGGGCTTATTGTACCCTTTTTTAGGCTTAATTTTTTGTTGACGTATTTTTGGATTTTGTTTTATTTGTTTTTATTAGGCTGCAGTTATCTGTTTTTATTACTGGAATAGAAGGGCAGTTTATAGTACAAATGCTGGAAATCAATAGATTAATTAAAATTGCCATGTTTTATTTACTTTTAATTATTCTTGCTGACTTGATTGATTGGCAGGGCTCATTTTTATGCAGTGTTTTCCATGTTCATATGTATAGGTGCTTTTTTATTTTTAAGGTCTGCAACAATAAAAAAAATTGCCACTGTGAGGCCCAGTGGGCTCCTCCCTTTTGTGACAAGGCCGGATTTGGCGGCAGTGTTGACAGTGGACCAGTAAGACAGTCCGGTAAGTAAATGATTTACTCCACAGCCAGCTTCACTATGAAGAAAAGACTAAAAGATGCAGTATGCTTTGGGCACCATTACAGAGAGATCCAATTTTCATGTGTCAAAAGTCCATTTCTGTGTGTCTTTTAAAAAAACGAGTTCTTGTCAAGAATGATGGGGCGTCATTTTTATTTTTCACCTCAAGTAAAAGGCTGACACTGTTTGACACTTTTCCTCACTCCTTTGTAGACAGTGACGTAGCAGGTTGTTCATTCTCCCACAGAACCTTTCCTGAAATACCACTTTCTTCATATTTCAGTGTTGCCTGCTGCAAATATGTCAGAATGCCAGATGCAAGGGAGGGCACCAGGATGAGGTCTCTTGTTATCTGGTGTGCTCCCTGGGGCATTTGGTGGGCCGCTGTGAGATACAGGAAGCTGGACTAGATGGGCCTATGGCCTGATCCAGTGGGGCTGTTCTTATGTTCTTAAATTTACCCTCCCCTACCCATCTTCATTGCATCTTTCTCAGGCTGTGTTGTCTCTCTTCACTGTCCTCTCTACTGGTTCATATTTCTATATTACTTCAGCCAGCTCTCCTGTAGATTGCAATTGTTCATTTGAGTGGTCTCCTTATGTGAGCAATGTAACATGGGGGGGGGGGGGGAATAGAACCCGAGCAAGATAAGAAGTAACAGCTCTTCTTGGGAAGCATGCCATGTCTGTAATCTACGCAGGCTACAATCCTATATACACACTTTCCCTATTGAACACCATGGGACTAACTTCTGAGTCAGCCATTTTCAATCTTTTTCAGCTCACGGCACACTGTCAAGGCACTAAAATTGTCAAGGCACACTCCCAGTTTTTTACTTACATTAAATTACTACATTACAATTAATTTTTAATTAATATAATCAATACAATTAAATCATTACATGACAAGGGCACAATCCTAACTAGGTCTACTCAGAAGTAAGTCCTATTTTGTTCAGTGGGGCTTACTCTCAGGAAAGTGTGGTTAGGATTGCAGCCAAAGACTGGGGGGCATATTGGGGGGTTGTGCCTAGTGGGACTTACTTCTGAGTAGACATGCCTATGATTGGGCTTTTGGTTGCACTCTTTTTTCTCAAATACAAGAGCAGGCAATTGGCACTTCTCTCTCCTCCTCTCCCCCACCCCACAGGCACATCCCCCCATCTCATAATTGCAGTTAGCACCTCTCCTACCGACCCTCCTCTCACTTGTCTGCACCTTTCAAAGGTCCAGAATCACTTGCCTCACATTCTCCTCCCCCCATTGCTGCTCCTGTATTTCAGAAAAAAGTGTGATCAAAAGCCCAATCCTAGGCATGTCTACTCAGAAGTAAGTCCCATTATAGTCAATGGGGCTTATTCCCAGGAAAGTGGGGCTAGAAGAGGAACCTGAGAGCCCAGCCCAGGCATGTATACTCAGAAGTAAGTCCCATTATAGTCAATGGGGCTTACTCCAAGGAAAGTGTGGATAGGCTTGTGGCCCAGTGCCCTTCCTCTGAAAGGCAAAGGCAAGGCAGGGAGGGTCGCTTTGGGGAGCTGCAGGCAACTGTGGCAAGGAGAAGGGACTTTCATGGACCCTCAGCCAGCCCATTCTTAGGCTGGTGGCCTCAGCAGACTGAGCTTCCTACCTGCTTGCCTGCCCCAGCTCCTTCGTTCTCACTCACGCTGCCCAGACCTCCTCTAGACTTCTCTCCCTGCCGGAGAGAAGGGCAAACCACAGACTTGATACCCAATCCTAGGCGTGTCTACTCAGAAGTAAACCCCATAATAGTCAATGGGGCTTACTCCCAGGTAAATGGGGATGGGTTGCAGCCTTCCTCTTGCTCAACTGCGGCTGCTCCTTTTAGCCTGCCGCGAGAGGGACAAAGCAGCCTCTTCTCCGCCCACGAGAGGGACAAAGCAGCCTCTTCTCCGCCCACGACTGCTGCCTGCTGCCTACCTCCTCTGGCCCCACGGCATACCTGAGGCTGCCTCGCAGCACACTAGTGTGCCGCGGCACAGCAGTTGAAAAACACTGCTCTGAGTAAACATGTATAGGATTGTGTTGTCAGACTAATCCACTGTAGCATCAATTGTTGCCATTATTACTAATAGATAACAATTTATCTTTCATTGGTGGTGAAGTAAAATGTTGGTCAAGCTAAATGTTTAACGTGGTTAAAAGCTGTGCTTTCTGCAACCACATAAAAGGCATTGTCCTGGAAGATTAGTATTTTAATTGCTGTTTCTTGCAGCCAGAATACCTTTATCTTTGTGTACTTTCATGCATTATAAAACAGCCCCTTAATAGAATGTTTACAGAGAAAACTTAGGGTCACTTCTCATACAATGTCTGCTGCACAGAGATCAGTTGAAACGGCCTTCATATATTGGCTGATCAATGAAGTGAATCATCCTATGTGCGGTGCCTGTCTACATAGATCAAATCCTGCCCCAAATAGTGCACAATTTAAAACAACCTCCAAATGGTTACTATATAATAAGAAGCATTCCTGAGGTTAATTAATAAGGTTAATGCAGTGGTTCCCAAACTGAGCCATGGCTCCCTGGGGAGCCATGGAAACCAGCCAGGGGAGCCACAGAATCTTTGCAAAAAACCCACCACCCTATACAATGTATAGGATTGTGATGATGTTTGTCCATTGTTTTCGAAGAACACCTTGACATCTAACGGGTTGTAGACTGTCCACGGTGTGTCCGTAGATGACTAATAAGGCCGATACAAGTACAGAATGTTCTGCCACATGTCGGGCAGACATGTGTAGGCACCACTGTTGCAGCATTTGCAGTTCTGGCTTTACGGAGTGCATGCTTCTCCTGTGCTATGGTTGTCCTTCTGGCTTCAGATGTCTGACAGCCTTGGTGGATCAGTATGCGCCATGTCAATCGGTCTTGTGCCAGGTTTTCCCAGGTGCTGGTGTCAATATCCAGGGACTTGAGAGAGGCTTTCAGTGTGTCTTTATTTCGCTTCTTTTGTCCCCATGCAATCGCTTTCCTTGAGACAGCTCACCATATAAGAGCTGTTTAGGGATGCGGTGGTCTGGCATCATTACAACATGACCTGCCCAGCGTGTCTGGGCTTTCATCAGCAGGGTGTGAACTGACGGCAGTTCTGCTCTGGAGAGGACTTCTGTATCTGGCACCTTGTCCTGCCACCAGATCCTCAGAAGTCTGCAGAGACACGTCATGTGGAAGTGGTTCCGTTGCCTAACGTGCCTCCTGTATACAGCCCAAGTCTCACTGGCATACAGCAGAGTAGTTAGCACAACTGCTCAGACTTTAAGCTTTGTAGCAAGGCTTATTCCATGGTGATTCCACACGTTGGTCAGCAGTCTGCCGAATGCAGAGCTTGCCTTGGCGAATCTGCTGTTGACCTCGATGTCAATTGTCACTGCGCGGGAGAGGGTGCTGCCAAGGTATGTAAATTGGTCCGCTGCTTGCAGCTTTTGTCCCTTCACTATGATGGTGGGCTCTTGGTGTTGGGCCTTCGGAGCTGGCTGGTGCATCACTTCAGTTTTCTTTGTGTTGATGAGGAAACCGAAGTTGTCACATGCTGCTTCAAATTTTTCCATGCTGGCTTGCATTTCCTGTTCTGATTCAGCATTCAGGGCACAGTCATCAGCAAAAAGAAGGTCTGTAGCACAGTCTCCTTAATCTTGGTGACCGCCTGGAGTCTACGCAGGTTAAACAGTTTCCCATTGGTCATGTATCTCAGGCTGACTCCCAAGGAACTGTTCTGAAAGGCGTCTGACAGCATGACTGAAAACATTAGCATGACTGAAAACATGACTGAACAGGGTCGGTGCCAGCACGCACCCTTGCTTGATGCCGGTTGTGACGGGAAAGCCTCTGAAGCTTCTCTGTCGTTCAGAACACGAGCCATCATGCCGTCGTGGAACTGACGCACCATCAGGATGAATTTGTCAGGGCACCCAAACTTTGACATGATGCGCTACAGACCTTCGCGACTGACAGTATCAAAAGCCTTGGTGAGATCAGGTGGTGTACAGTTCACAGTTCTGCTCTTGACACTTCTCTTGGAGCTGTCGGGCTGCAAAGATCATGTCCACAGTGCCACGCCCTTTATGGAAGCCACACTGTGTCTTGGGTAGTAGACCCTGATCCAGGTGGTCAATTAGGCGATTCAGTAACACTCGTGCAAGGATCTTGCCTGCAATGGAGAGCAGTGATATTCCTCTGTAATTATCGCAGACTTGTCAATTTCCTTTTCTCTTGTAGAGGTGTAAGATGGACGCGTCTTTCAGTTCTTGAGGGATGGATCCTTGATTCCAGAAAGACTGGAACAGCTGAGTGAGTTTATCGACAAGCACTGCACCACCATCTTTATAAACTTCCGCTGGGATTGCGTCGCATCCTCGGGCCTTGCCACTGGACAAGTCCTTGCCATTAGACTGGCCTTGCCATTAGACTGCTAATGGCCTGCAGGGTTTCAGTCTCTGATGGTGGGACATCCAGGCTGTAGTTGATACCTGCCTGGGGCATTCTGTCAATCGCCTCGTTATTGATGGAGGATGGACGGTTCAGTACAGATTGAAAGTGCTCAGCCCAACGCTGTAGAATCAGGGTCTTCTCAGTAATGAGAGTTACACTATCTGAGTCCAGTAGAGGGGAGCTCCCTGAAGGCTGAGGTTCGTACAAGGATCTGAGAGCTTCATAGAACCATTTGGCATCATTTCTATCAGCAAACTTTCATCTGCTTTGGCACTCAACCATGAATCCTGCATCTTGCGGAGCTTGCTCTGTACAGTCCTGCAAATGTTGTTGAAGATATTTTTCTTAGTTGTTGACGACAGGTCGTTCTGATGAGCACGGTGAAGGTGGTGCTTTTCAGCAAGTAGGACCTTGATCTCTTGATTATTATCATCAAACCAGTCCTGCTGTTTCTTGTATGAGGGTCCAAGAATCTTAGGTGCAGAAGAGTGCACAATGTCTCGGAAGTGTTCCCAGTCCTTCTCAGCATTTTCCTCTAATTTCAGCTCCGAGAGTTGGTTGTCAAGTTCTTCTGCTAGTGAGGCTGCTGTGATGGGATTCCCCAGTTTACTGACATTGGTCTTTTTCATCACAGCTTTGTTTCCCTACAGACGTCTCTTTGGCTTGATGTGAAGGCTTAATTTGGAGATGATAAGTCTGTGGTCAGTCCAACATTCAGCACTCGCCATGGCCTTGGCACCCTTACAAGGTGTCTGTCTTTTCTCCACACAATGACATAATCAATAAGATGCCAGAGCTTGGATCGTGGATGCATCCAAGACGTCTTTTTTCGAGTGGGCAGGTGGAAGATGGTATTGGTAATGATCAGATCATGAGTCGCACACGTCTTCAGTAGTAGTAGGCCATTGCTGTTACATTTGCCGATTCCATTTTTTCCAATGACGCCATCCCAGGCAGAGTGATTGGATCCTTGCATTGAAATTGCCAAGTAGAATCAGCCTGTCGGTGCGCTTCACAGATGAGAGTAGGGCATCGAGATCTTCATAAAACTTGTCCTTTATTTCATCGGGATTCGTCATTGTGGGTGCATAGGCGCTGATCAGTATGGCTTGCTTTCCTCCCAGTAGTGGGAGATGCAGTGTCATAAGTCAGTCGTTCACACCCCTGGGAAGACTGGCAAGTTTGCGGATAAGATAATTCTTGACTGCAAAGCCAACTCCAGATTCATAACAGTTCATCACTGTTATGTCCACATCAGAAGAATGTGTAACCACCTCCTGTTTCTGTAAGCTGGCCTTAGTTGGCTAGACGAGTTTCACACAGGGCCACAATATCGATGTTAAATCTTGCGAGCTCTCTGGCGACCAGGGCTGTTCTTCTTTCTGGTTGCTCTGCTGAGGGGTTATCTTGAAGCGTGCGAATGTTCCATGTGCCAATAGTGAGTGGTGTCACTTTGCGTTTGGAAGTTTTGTTGTTCGACCACATAAAGTGGGATCCCCTCCAGCCATGGTAAACTGGCCAGCGTTCTGTGAAGCAAACAATGTTTAGGGCACCTTTTCTAGCCCCTTCCTCTGCTACAGAGGTGAGCAGTGCAGTCCTAATGACGGCTGCTTAGTCACTCAGGTAGACGCTGAATCCAGCTGTTGCTTCAGTCAGCAAGAAGATGACCATTAGACCTGAGCTGCCTGTGCAGGTCTGCGGCTACAGTATATCCACACCTACTGCTTCATCACTCGCCCATCGCCATAGGACTTTAAAGTTTATAAAAGTTGGGGGGGTGTAAAGACATGCGCGTGAATTGGATTACAATGAGGGAAATGTGTGCATAGTCAGCCTCACTCTCTCTTCCCAGATTCCATCTTACTCCAATGGCAGGACAAAAGTCGAGACGGTTGGAGATGTGCTGGGTGCAGTGGTTGACCAGGGGGTCTTTGTGTCTTGCCGTGCTCTTAGTGTACCATGTCGCTTGCAGAAACTACCTTCATGACCGTTGGTCCTGTTCTAGTAGGACTCATTTGCTCAATCCACTGGAGTCTGCCTTCACATGCTCAGGATAGACATATCCCTAACTCACCGAAGGTGAGTTACCCGATGGATACCCTCAACCTGGTTTGGCCAGCCTGGCAAAGCTGTTGGGTGTTCCTTTGGGTGTTCCTGTTGGGTGTTCCGAAGCTGTTCCTTTATTTTATAAAGGAATAAAAATAGGATTGTAGGTCTAATGTGGAACTGCGGCCAATGGCCTAGTACAGTGATTCCCAAACATTTTAGCATGGGGACCCACTTTTTAAAATGACACTCTATTGGGACCCACCTAGGTTTATGAGCTTAAAAAAAATCTAGGAAGAAATAATTTTTTTTACAAGTAATAATAATAAGCAGAATAATAAACAGAAAAACGTTGCTCACAAATTTATCTCCCTCTATTTACACAGGCTTGCAAACTGCAGGCGCTGAGGTCTTTGCAGGGCAATTAGCAGCTATCTGATTTTTGAATAGTCTCAGGGCTTGCCGGAGTTAGTTATCTGATCTTTCCATCACTTGTTTTCATTGGGAATTCTGCTCTGTAACTCACAAGAAATTGGGTCACGATCGACCAGTGGATCCAAACCCACAATTTGGGAACCACTGGCCTAGTAGGAGCCTCCAGTCAGAAAGGTTTGGGTACCTCAAGGTTAATGGTTTGTCAATGTCAGTATTTCGGTTCTAGGAAGCCCTGAATTGTGTCAGTCCTCAAGATCCCCAATTTTCAGTTTTTCTGAACTCTGTGACTATAACCAGTGGGTAAATGGTAGTGCCTATTATTTCAGTACATTGCATTAGCCTCTGAAAACTTTCTCAGCCCTTCTTACAGCTTGTTCATCTGTACCTGAAATTACACAGGATTCTATTTTCCTCTTATAGCTATATTCCTTGCACCATAAAAGCCTCTGGCTTCTGTGGCTGTACATCTATGTTAACTGATATGAGAGTGGATCAGGCCTGCATTTGCATGTAGAGGTAGTGATGGGCTTGGAAATTGTATGGCTTTTTGTATGAATAGTGCTATTCAAAAGTAAATTAGATTGCATTTACTGCATAGAGTTCCTCTAATGAATTGTAATGCTGAGCTTATGACATCATAATAATTTCCATAACAATGAAATGGCATTACAATTTCACAGCAAGATGCAGCTGATTAGAAGGGGGACTGTAAAAGAAAAAAAGCCTTATTCAAATACACATCTCTGCCCAAAAGAAAAAAAAATCCAAATGTCCAGGGGCTGAATGAGTGAATTTAGGCCACAGTTCTAAACTTACGTGTTCTAGAACAGTCCTAATGACTCCTTTAGGACCAAAACTCACATTATAGCTCAATTTGGTAAAATCCTTGGATCATTTGGTTAAAATAATAGGGAAAACTCTTCTTTTCTCTGATATGGTCACTTTTTCCAGATGCAGCCTCTTTCACATAAATGGTACATTGTAAAAAATAAATAATCTGTTAAAGTTAATTAACATGATGATCCAGCTGACAGTAGGCTGTTTTAAATCTCATTTATTTCAGTGGGTGAATTTATCCTGTATTAAATTTGCAGCTCAATCTGATCTTTCTCCCCGCCATAGCATGCAGCCACACCAAAACAGGCTGTGCTGCAAGCTGTGGGGTGACAGCAGCGATTGGCTAGTTAAAGTGCAATCCTAAATTGCACTTAAGCCAGTGCCAGTCCCTTATGCAGGCTCCCAGGTGTCACAAATGTGCCATAAAGTATATTCATGCCGCTGTGGGAGTTGGGTAGGACGGTGCAAGGATAGGCGTGGGCATCCCCACGCCAGATAAAGCCCAGCAGAGGTAGGTTTCTGCAGCTGGCATGGGGGTTTGGGGAGGATGGGGAAGGGCATTCCATGGGTGTTCCAGGTTGGGGGGGGGGAACTGGTGGATGGGCTGGGCCCAGGAGGAGGGTGAGACTGGCCTCTGGCACTTAGGCCAGATCCTAACCCCCTCCCAAGCAACCTGGCCTAACACTGGACTGCTCAGATCTGTACCAGCGATTTAGATGGTGCAGATCCAAGTAGCCCCATTGTAGTGGCTAGGACAGTGCTCAGGGTAAGGGGGAAAATGCACCCTTACCCTAAATTGCACCACAGCACCTCCAACTCTGCACTGAATACAGCCGGCCTGCCTGTTGCAGTACAGGTTAGGATTGGGCTAAAAGTTAGTTAGCCAAGTGCTTGAAATGTTCCCCACTGGCATCTATATGCCACTGATATCATTGACCAAGAATCTGCAGACATTCACCAATGTGTATACTGCGATGGTTCCAGACATCTCTTCAATTGCTTCCTTTAGATGTTCATGTGTTTCAGGTTTTCTACAATGAAGTATGTATGAAGGGCTTATTATAACGCATACATTTTTTGAGACACCCTGTACATTTAGCAGTGTGACCTAACTGGTGCTAAACTTTTCAGGTATCTCTTCCAAACTTTTTCATTCTCTGTGTGCTGGCAGACCCATTCTTATTGCCAAATGTCTGCCTGCAAAAGGAGCCTCAGTTAAATCCCAGCTTTCCAATAGTACTTGTAAAATGCTACAAGTATTTGTAACATATTTGTAAAATACTTGTACACATGAAAATGAAATGAATGTGACAAACATATGTTGATGCTTCTGTCATTTGTCATGCAATAATATACTAGAAGAATCTAGTATATTCTAACCAATTTAGCCCAATCCTAACCAACTTTCCAGCTCTAATGCAGCCTCAGGATAAGGGAACTTGCGGTGGCCTCCCTTAGGATGCAGTACACGTCCCCTTTGCACGTGCTTTGGTGCTGAGTGTTAAGGTTAGTTTTGAATGGGATGATTGGTGTAGGATCCCTGTTTTGTCCCAATGTGAGCAGGTTGCAAGAAAAACAGCAAATACAGCAGAGTACTTTCAGCAGATGTATTTGAGCAAGTATATCACAAGTAGAGTAGTCGGTTAGCAGTCCAAGAGTCAGCACAAAGAGCAGTCAACCCAAGTATAACAAATCCAGATCAGTTTCCAACAATACACAGTCAAAATTTCAGTCCATAAGTCAGTAATAACATATACATACAGTATCCAGCCTCCTCAGTCACTGGCAGCCATTCCTCAGTTATCTCCAACAACTCCCTTACTGCTGCACTGGAAGCTCCAGCAGACTAACCTTATGTAGTCAGCTTAGCCAATCAGTGCTGGCTTGGTCACACCCAGGGTGTGTCAGTCCCAGGTGCCTGCTGATTCTGCTGACTCAGCAATCTACACCTGCTCCCTGAACCAACTTGTAAGCTGTGGTTCTGCTTCCCTCAGAACTCAAAGCTAACACTGAGGGCATTGTAACAAGCATCCTTGATCATAGGTATATGTATTGGAAACAGAAACCAGTAGGTCTAGGTCAGGTGTGCATGGTTATCATAAGGTTTGCATAAGGTGGATTATCATAAGGTGTGCATGGTTATCATAAGGTAGGCACAAGGTAATCATTTGATTACTGTAACATCATGTGATGCATTGCGTTCGCCAATAGGCCATCATGGCTATAATGCCACAGAGAAATTTTTTGATATAATATCAAATGCAGTTGAATAAAGTCACTGCGGTCAGCTGCCAGGTATCAACTGCACAGAATCAAGGGTAGGGAAATCACATGATGTACATGCATGGGTGAAACAGCACTTATTTGCAAGTAAAAATGCATTCAGGAAAGATTAACATCCTTCTCATGGAAAAAGAAAATCTACTGCAATCTGAGCGCAGTAGCTAGAAAAAAGAAACCTAATTCATGTAATTCGTAAAGTTGAAGTGCCGGCCTTCATTTTATGTTTCGTTAAGGACACAATCCTAACCAACTTTTCAGCACTGACCTAGCCGCAATGCAGCCCCAAGTTAACAAACATGCCCTTACCTTGAGGAGGCCCCCTTGACTTCTACCCCACTGCATGGTACATATTGGTTCAGCTATATCAGTGATGGAAAATTGGTTAGAACTGTGCCCTAAAAAAACTACATTTCAAAATAAGATATCATGATGCTTTTAACATTCTCTACCCAGTGACAGGACTATGCTTTGTAAACCACAACAGAAATTTCTAGCGGTGATAATTGTTTTGCCTTAATACTTGGCTTTAAACATAAACCCTTAATAGAGTAGCTTGATTGATGATTTTAGTAGTTTTCACATGAAACTGTGAAAGATTTGCTCAATAAAGCAAAGACCATTCATCGTGGGAAAATATAACATGCAGCTTGAGTATTCTTTAGTAACTCAAAGAATTTCACACAAGCTATGTGTGCCACATATTCTCAACATCGCTTCAAGCATGAACCTCAAATAATATGCAATAATATTATGTGAAGATATTTCTAATTATTTTAATTTCCAGCCAAAAGCTTTAGGTTTTACATTGGAGATATTTGTTCTTCAGCTTTGCCCTCAGATTAAGTGCTATCAATGTGTTGTTGGCATCTGTTTCTTCTGTATCAAGTCCATTCAGTGCTGACATTTGTCAGCACTTGGTCCTAGAAGACAGGACCAAGGTATGCATGGAGAGTGTCAAGATGCTAAAACTCAGGGCCAATTCTTGTCAGTGTAGCTGTCATTCTTTCATACCTCATTACCGTTCCAGTAATGTGGGGCTATAGCATCAAATGAGAAGCATGAGCTCAGGCTGGAAAAGTCAATCCATTAGCAGAAGTTGGACAACAGTTCTGGCATGGCTCATTATTAATTCCCCCCTCCTTATCACCTCCACACTACTGAAATGCTATAGGATGGAATAATGGCAGAGCACCAATCATGTCACTGCCAGTCAGCCATTAGCCTGATTAAAACCCTAAGATGTCATTTTTATTCAGACTGTTCCATACCATTGCCAAAAACCAGACAGTGCTACTTTTCATTGAACAGGTCTATCAGTAGTTTTGGTTTCTTTTTTTCAGATAACAGAAGCTTAACAATAGGGCTACTCATAACCACCCTGTGCCTTATAGTTGCTGGATCACTTATGTACGTCAAAAGGAGAGTCTTGATTAGATTGTTCCTTATAAATAAGATGACAACAATGGAGAAACTAAGGTACGATATTTCCTAAATTTTCCTCCTGTTTTAAATAAGAGCAACAATGGCAACTAGATAAACCATATCATTCTCACATTTCAAAATGTGCTTTTTATCATGTTTCTTTTAATATTAATCATGGAAAAACAAACATCACAGTGTAGCTCAGCTCACAACCCCTTGAGCTTCTGATGGAGCATTGAGAGAAGGATGCTTCTCACATTGAACAAAGATACAGGAATCTGCTATGTGGACACATCCTAAATGTTGTTGTTAATTTCATCTTACTTTTTTTCTTCAGCAATTAAAAAGTAATGAAAATCTGCCTTCATTTGAGCCTGCTTGAAATGTTGAAATATTGGGTAGCCTCTTGTCTCCACTCTACCAAACAAACCACAATATACATAGTGGAGGTCATTACTGCTTAAATAGCAGCTTCATTAGAAGAGTCTCCTGGGTGTTATAAAGCTGCACTTTCAAAGACTGCAAGAGCTAATTTAACAGACTAGTAGTTCCCAACAACAAAAATCAATATTTATTTTTATCCTTGCAAGTATGTTAGAAGGATTTTACTTTCACTGTTGAGTGAAGAAAGTAAAGATAAGCAAGTCCTGCTGGAGCGTAACTCTGAAGCAACCTTTCATAGGCAATGGCTACTTTTAATGTTTATATTTCTGTTTCAGGTCTGTGAGTCCAGCAAGGCCTTCAAGTTCATTTGAGCCCAATCATGTTAATACTTCAGCCCTCAGTAAACACCTAGTTAAAAAGCCACATCATTTAAACATACACAAGGTGGGTCCTTGCACAATGTGTCATTGATTAAATCTCATCTTTGTTTCCCCCATGTTTTAAGTATTTTTATCTGAAGTGAAATCATAGAGTATTTATATTAACAAGTGAACAGAAGCAAAACCACCTAGGCCCCAAAATACACTTTGGCTCCCAAGTTCTAGACAGATGGACACTTCAAATTATGGAAAGGAATTGGTCTCTGGATTGCAGCCAGCCATCTCAGGCAGGAGCAATGTTTTCCAGGCATCTAAGGACTTGTGTTTGAATAAACTGTTAATTGGTTGTTCTTTGGCTTCAGAAAAGGTAAAGTGGAAAAATTAAAAAGGAAGAGCCAATTGAAAACAACCTTGAAAGCAGCAATGTTTCTATCTATTAGTTATAAGATATGCCTTAGAAGAAACATATGGACACAGTCCAACCGAAATTAAGTATTTTGGGTCCAAATGGATTCAGTGGGAGAGTTAATCACTTGCTTACCTCTCTTTCACTGAAATCAGATGAACCTGAGAATGCTTAACTTGGTTGGATTATGTCCAGTAAATTTAAGCTGTTGTTGACTTGAAATGCAATTGTTTTATGGGTCTGCAGAGAAATGATCCACTAAGAGTGCTCCAATATCAGACAGCTGATATTAGTAACCCAATGAAGACACAGGATATACGACGGTCAAGTCAGCCTGAACATCGTTTGGCAGTTCTCTGTGAGCCACCATGTCAACAGACAGTTCCCATAAAACTGCTGCCTGCCAACCTTTCCTCCAGGCATGACCAGGTAGGTGTTACTGGTTTTCAGTTCTGTTACCTATAGAGGTTTAAGATCTAAAGCAGAATGGGACCGAGAACTTTCCAAATCTAACATGAACAGATGTTTTACTGAGTGTATTTATTTCTGTTCCATTATTCCTTCTTTTAAAAAAAAAGATGGAATAAACTGACAATGATAAAAACAGCCAATAGGGAACAAGATTAGTTCTCCCTTCCCCTTAGTGAACTCTCAACCCTGATTTCAGTTTGCCTGCAGCCACTTTTGGATTAAAAGAAAGAACAGAATATATAGGTACAGCAATGATGTATTTTTAAAAATGTAATAGATACATTAAGATTCCTTTATGCATGTGTTCTCTCTGTCTGTCTCTCACTCTCTCGCTCACACACTCTCTTGATCTCTCTCTCTCGCTCACACACACACACACACACACACACACCCAAGATATACCCCAGACAATGTCCCATTGTCCTTGGATTTCAGGACTTATATATACCATACGCTTATAAATAATGAGATCTAGTGCTGATATTTTTTTCTGCTTACATGTAAAAACCTGACACATTTAAACAGTTCTCAAAGTTACAGATCTAAAGCTGAAAGAATAAATTCATCTCATCTATAAATACTTTACACGCTCTGGGGAAACTGGGTCAGAGAAAAGGCCTTGCTGGCACAGAGAGCTTAGCAATAATACACATTTGTGGCTCCAAGGACCGTGCTGGCAATAGATCAGCAAAGAGCTGGAGCCTATTTTCATGTCTATATCTGTACATTGACCTGATTTTATAAACATGATGAAATTAAACACGCAGTGGAGTCCCCTTTGGTAGAAACTGCCCTGTGCATGTTGGGTGGAAACAGGTTTTGCTTCCCATGGAACCTTATCCCCCAAAGTGCAGTACTTTATTGGTTCTCATAGAAAGTGAATAGAAGCTGTTCACTTTTAGGGGAAAATCTCCCAGAAGGGAAACTTTGCTACCTAGAAATGTTTGGTGTCATCCACAAATTTGTCATCTGCAAATTTGACCTCACTGCTTATGACCAACTCCAGGTCATTTATGAACAAGTTGAAAAGCATCAATCTGAAGACCGATCCTTGGGGCATACCATTTTTCACATTTCTCATTGTGAAAATTGCCCATTGACATCCATAGTCTGTTTCCTGTTCTTCAATCAATTCCTAATCCATAAGAGGACCTGCTCTCTTATTCCCTGACTGTGGAGTTTCCTCAGGAGTCTTTGGTGAGGGCCTGTGTAAAAAGCCTTCTGAAAATTCCAGATTTATAATATCAACAGGTGCACCCACATCCACATGCCTGTTGACCTTTTCAAGGAATTCTTGAGGCCTTCCTGAAGTCTTCCTTTTGGACTTTTGTGCTCCTGTTAAATCACTACCCAAAGACACTACTAAGTAGACAGCTCCTGGCTCTTTGTTCAGGAGTGGCTTCTGGGATGGCTTCCTTAAGCTCTCTCCCTCAACTTTTCCAATGATCATAAGCCACAAGCCTCTCTCCAGAATTTCATGCCATCTACCTTTTCATCTAGGCAACACTGCCTCTTAAACCCCAGCTATAGCCACATCTCTTGCTGCCCCTTTTATCCTGCAACCTCTATGACCAATCATAAGACACACTCTCTCAAAGCTACTGTTCATTGGTCCATAGTTAAAAGCGAATGAGAACCTTTGAAGGGAACTTTGAATAACCAATTAAAAGTTACCTGTTCACCAATCGGAACTGAGTGCTTATGCTTCTGAAACATTTAGATCAGTGATTTTTGATGTTCTTCTTCTCACAGCACATTGACCTCTTGTCTTCACCTCTTGTGATGTCAATTCCGAGAGACTCTTCTAGGTTCTTTGGCTGTTTCAGTGATTTTTAACCACTGTGCTCCAAATTCCCATGGCACTTGCAGACCTTTTGTAGCACACCAATGAGCCGCAGCACACCAATTGAAAATCACTGATTTAGATAGTCCTAGCACACTGAGACCTCCACTGTTCTGTCATCTTTGAGTAACTGGTGTTCATTGCTGTGACTGTCGCAATTCTACCTTCCCCCCACCCTCACTCATGCTGTCAGCAATAAGGCAGATAGATAG
The DNA here is from genome assembly GCF_035046505.1 of Tiliqua scincoides. Lineage (NCBI taxonomy): Eukaryota > Metazoa > Chordata > Lepidosauria > Squamata > Scincidae > Tiliqua > Tiliqua scincoides. The sequence goes on from NC_089823.1 coordinate 171,556,626, forward strand.
ACTCTACCAGCTCAGCATTAACCTTAAACCTCTTTGTTTACTTTGTCCAACAGAATACAGTGGAGGCCATTAATCCAGCAACCTTTGTCTGTATAACTGAACCTGACTTTGTTCCCTGATGTGACAGTGTGGTGTGACTGAACTTTGGCTTTTAATACATGTCACAAAGAGAAAGAATGTTGAACACGGACTGTGGTTTCTGTTTACTTAAAATTACAGCCAGTGATAAAATGTTGTCTGTGTGGCTTGAATCTTGCACCCACTAGTAAATACAAATGTTACTTATTAACTTTACTTATATAAACTGTTCATATAATGGGAGTAATGTAATTGTCATGCATAAGTGCTGGAAGAAGGCCACAGCTTCTGTTTTCTTAGACCTGCAGGCAGCCACAGCCAACCCTCTCTAGAGCGAGAAGTGTAATTTTCATCTAATTACTAAGTGTCTCAGTAATACCGTGTTTCAGGTTATCTTTTTGCCATTTTCATTTTCAGAAAAGCTATACTAACTGAAAATCCCCACGTTACAATGATGTAATAAAACTGAGCACAATTCCCCTTGCAACAAAATACAAGGAATTTTTTTTAAAGTATCTATTACAGCTGGAAGCTACCAAAAGAAAAAAAAGAACCCATAATTTATAACCGAGTATAGTGTTTCAGTAATATTTCTTCTCCATGTGTTTCAGCTTCAGTCTTTCCTTAAACCGTCTGCTTTTTCTTCTTCTTGTGAAATTTAGAGAATTTAAAGCTCCCTTACTGCATATGTTAAGAGCAGTCTGTCCTTCTTAAAGGATGCAGCTACAGACAACTTTAAACCTTTGTAGATTGTCTATAGTTGTTCATTTACAGTTAACGTACTCTGAACAGCCCAGACTTAGCAAACACACTGTGTCAATTGATTCATATATCAAGGTGTTGTCATCATTCTCAGGAGTCTTTACACCAGGGGTGCTCAATAGGTGGATCGCGATCTACCGGTAGATCGCGAGGCAAAATGAGTAGATCGCGGAGTGCCGACCCCTCCCTTCAGGTGCCTCTGGGAGGAAACGCCGGGAGTAAGGCCCATTGTACTCAATGGGGCTTACTCCCAGGTAAGTGTGGCTAGGATTGCAGCCTCACAGCCTAATCCTAGGCATGTCTACTCAGGAGTAAGTCCTGTTATACTCAGTGGGGCTCAAGGTACACCAACATACATTGTACACATAAATGTTATATGTTATGATGGTGCGAACATTGTAAAAAAAAACTGGTAGATCTCCGGGCCTTGCTGGGCTTCAAAGTATCTCTCGAGCCAAAAAAGTGTGAGTACCCCTGCTTTACACAAAACATATGTTAATTCTAACACTTGCTAAAGCAGACTACTATTTCTGCTATTTGTAGTATGATGAACTTATTTATTTCTTCATTTCTCACATCTGTTTGTTGCATATAACACTGCATTGATGAATGTTTACTTACTCCTATTCTGACCCTTTCCCCTGCACATGCCCAATTTCATCTGATCTTAGAAGCTAAGCAGGGTCAGGCCTGGTTAGTACTTGGAAGGGAGACCGCCTGGGAATAACAGGTGCTGTAGGCTTATACCATAGTCTTTCGAGACTGAAGGTTGCCAACCAACCAACCTATTCTATCATGGAAAAAGTTGCTAAAAGCTCAGAACTAATGTGATTACCTGTAGCTTTACACAGCAGATTCACAGCCCAATCCTATCCACACTTTCCTGGAACAGAAAAGCCCCATTGACTCTAATGGCACTTAGGGCGCAATCCTAACCCCTTATGCCAGTGCTCTCCAGCTCTGGCATAGCGATGCCAATGGGACATGTGCTTCATCCTGCAGTTGGGTTTCACTCATGGAGGCCTCCTCAAAGTAAGGGAATGTTTGTTCCCTTACCTCAGAGCTGCATTGCCCTTATGTCAGTGCTGGATTGCGCCCTTACTTCTGGGAAGATGTGTATAGGGCTGTAAGAGATTGAATTCCTTTGAGAAGCTCTCCACCCAAAAAAAGGCCAAATGGTGCTCACTGCTCCTGCCTTGAGTCCAGTAATCATCTTTACATATTGCCTGCAACAAAAGAGATGGGATAAAATTGTTATAAATATGAGGTCTAAATGCCAGGTGTACCCAACAATGAGCTTTGTATTTTTCTCCTTTGCTCTCAGCATGTTTAGTGGGAATCACCTTATGTTCCTGTTTTGAAAGAGCAAATTCATATAGTTAAAAAAGTGCAAAAGATTTGCTTAAAAATTTTATTTTTCCTTTTTAGGTTTTTAGTATTTTAGGTTTCCTTCAGGAATAATGTAGGCACCCCTTTGACTTTTTGTCATAAGAACATAAGATCAGCCCCACTGGATCAGGCCATAGGCCCATCTCGTCCAGCTTCCTGTATCTCAGTGGCCCACCAAATGCCCCAGGGAACACACCAGATAACAACAGACCTGCATCCTGGTGCCCTCCCTTGCATCTGGCATAGCCCATTTCTAAAATCAGAAGGTTGCACATACACATCATGTCTTGTAACTCATACTGAATTTTTCCTCCAGAAATTTGTCCAATCCCCTTTTAAAGGCATCTAGGCCAGATGCCATCACCACATCCTGTGGCAAGTAGTTCTGCATTCTAACTACATGCTGACCCTTTGGTTGGAATGACTTCTAAAAAACCTTCCTGTCCTTTAATTTTGTACCTTCTCTTCTTGCAAGTAGAACTCATGGAGAATCAGAGAAAGTGCACTTTTGTTTCCACTGAAAGTCTGTTTGAGGGATTCTGGAGGACAAATTTTACTTTTATGACTGAACTAATAGATGCAGAGCCAAAAGTTGTAACTCAATGTTTGGTTGAGCTACAAATATCATAAGCTATAACCAGAAGTGGTCAGTGGATCTGCTGCCTGAGTAGTGGCAGATCCACTACCCTGTCAGTTTGAACCCCTCCCCTTTAACATAAGCAGGGGCTGCCCAACCATGAGACCACCTTAAGTGTTTGTGCGGCAAGGCGTGGAACAGATGAACCCCCAACCTGTCTGTCCACTGCTCTCTTCAGCTCACCACTCCACTGGGTACTCTGACCCTCCTCTGATTTGCTCGGAGCAAGTCAGAAGAGAATTGCAGCAGCAGCATCCTTCTCCCTCCAGCACTGGTGGGGGAAGAAGGGGGGGGAAGCTGCCTTGGCTCCACATAACGTTTCTTCCTCCTTGGTGCTTATGCAATTGCAGAGAAAGGCACTTTGGAGTTCGACCATCCCTTGCCTGAACTAAGGAAGGTTACTGCTCCATACTCTTCTGTTTGCAATGAGCACTAGCCTGGAAAGCTGGATTCCCAGCATCCCCTGTGCCTATTCATTTCAAACAGAAGAAACATGGACCAAGGAGGCTTCAATGCGCCCACTTCGGAAGGGAAGGAGGATGGAAGCACACCTGCTCTTTTTTGCCCACCACCCTTCATAGGAGGGGGGCCTGTAGCCATGCACAAGCAGAGGGGGCTCTGGGTGGCAGTTTCAGGCATGTACTAGCTCTGAAAACATTTTAAAAAAAAACTTCTCACCTTCTTCCTTGCCCACCCAGCTGCTTAGGGGCAAAGCACAGCATAGCACAGCAATCTGGAGCCCCCCACCACCCTGTGTTCTTTCTCTTACTCAATGGAGGTCCTCCATTAATTGTCAGCTTCTCTTGCTTGCCTTCACTGGATGTGTTGAAACAAACAGGATTAGCAGAGGATGCCAAGATGTAAAAAGGAGGAGGTTTGTGGGGGAGGGGGGAGGGGGAGGTCCATATCCTTTTCTTTCCTGCCCACCTCGCCTTCTTTCTGGGCATGCAAGAAGAGTAAGAAGGTGGGGCCAAGCAATCCTGATTACTCATAGAGTGAGCAATGAGAACAGGATCATCCTCCCGTCTCTTCTTGCAGCTCTGGAGGAAGAGGTGGGTTGCTGCTGCTACAGTCAGTGGATTGGAAAGCTGGATGACTGGACTGAATGGGCAGAGGGTCATGAACACAGATGTGAAGTGCACATCACCCCTCATCAGTTTGCTGCTCTCCCCAACCTGCCACTCAAAGCACCTGCTTCAATCAGCCTCAAGGCTGGGCCAGCCTGGCTGTAATAAAAATCCTAGAACTATTACTGGCTTTTATCATGTTTATAATACTTCTCACCGGACAAAGTGCCCTACAATTCTTAGTGATTGCAATCTTTTATGTTGGAGAAAAAACTATTAAATTGTTCATTGTTAAAATTCTATAATCTTGTATCCCATTATAGGAATCTTGCAAGCCAAGTCCTCCTCAAAAGCCTTTGCCCGCTGATCCTCAGAAGAACAAAACTGTTCAGTTTAATGGTGTCTCTAGAGCAGCTCTCAGGATTCCAAAACCTGCGCCTTACATTGCTCCTGTCAGGTTAGTTTGGTTGTCCCACTGTATGTTTGGAACAGCATATGTTTCTCTGAAATCTGGTATCCCATTTTTTTTCTAATGGAAAAAAAACTTTTTTTTTAAAGACTTTTTTCTAATGTAATGACTTAGCTCAGTGGTTCCCAAACTTTTAGAGGCCCTAAAAGCTGCTGCTTAATTTATAAATGCCATGGGCCGTGGCTATAATGGTGATTGGGCAGCAGTACCCCCACCCCCAGTAGCAGCTTGTTTAACTCTTGATACACATAGCCTCATCTGCCCTGTCAGTTTAGCAAACCACAAAAATAGGGTCACAACCCAATTCATATTCACACCCTAGGAAACAATGTGTTTTCCTAATAGCCATAGAAACATAGAAAGCTGCTTTATTCTGAGCCAGCCCCTTGTTCCATCCAGCTCAGTATTGTCAACAGTGGCTGGTGGTGGCTAAAATCCTGGACAGGATTTTTTCTCTGCCTTACCCAGAAATACCAAGGATTGAACCTGGGAACGTCTGCATGTAGTGCATGTACTCTGCCATTGAGTTCCAGTTACTCTGTTTGTCCTTTGAATATTCTGTTTACATGTAGGACTGGTTCAGATGATACTCCTCATTCTGAACTGAACCCACACAATGATAGACACGCACACTCAAAGTATACACCCATTTTGGCCCCTCCCCTTGCTTCCTGGTTACTTTACTTAATCATATGGGGCCAGTTTGAGACGAGAAATAATCTAAACTGGTCCGAAGTGATCACTGAATATATATAAAAGGAGGAATTTGCAAAACCTCTGTTGCCAAAATGGATGGAGCTGAGTGTTCCTGCGTTTCAAGATCAAACCATTCCTTACAGCAGAATGTTAATGATGCAATGTCTGTTGCTGCACAATGAATATGCTTGCTAATTAATAGTGTTAATATGTTTTTTCCCCTTGACCCTTTCATTCAAACAGGCCTGCACCTAAACTTCCACTCCCCGTGCCTAGATCCTGCAATGGTGCCTATATGAAATGACAAAATGAAACTTTTTTATCCTGAAAAGTGAAGACAGAAGTTTGCACTATTTTCAACTCTCGTTGGAGATCAATATTTTTATATCAATAGGTAGAATTTTTAATGTTCAAAACCCCATTATTTTTAAGAACTCTGAGCTACTGCCTTTGGTGCTATGCTGTGTGAAGGTGGGCTGCATCCTTGCTCAGGTACTTGTAAATTATTAATTTATATTGCATATTTATTACAGTGCAGAGCACTGTAGTAAATATTGTTTCACCGTAGCTGAGTTTTCCTAGGAAGGAAGCCATTTTTCTTACATTTAGGCAGTCTTGAACAATCCTTCATTTCAGATTTCTCAATAGGCTGTATGCACTCTTTAAATGTATTTTCAAGTCAAATCTATTCTTTACAGCATGCTGGCTAGGGCTGAAATGAAACTTAACGGAAATCAAGGGACTGACGAAATTTCAAAAGTTAGTAACTGATCTATTGATAGTGGAATCTGAAGGCAAAATGTGATTTTATAATGAACTTTGGTGGAACCCAAAGTAAACAAGGGCCTTTTCCATGACCCATTCACATCCGTTTAGAACAATTGGAATAGGGATTGTGAGAATCAAATAAAAGTAATTGACTGAATCTAAGCTTAGATGTATCTTAGTTTAGCTATTGGCTCAAAGAGTATTAGGTAATTGTTTCTGTATGAAAATTCAAGATACCAAATGATGGAGTCGCTCCTCTTGCAACATACAGGTGTTCCCCCATACCCGTGGATCCATGTGTCTGCTGTTCTCCACAGCCATTACCTTCCTTTTTCTTTTTTTCTGTGGCACCACACACACTTTTTTTCCTTTACAGAATGCTAGAAGGGGAACACAACAAACAGGCAGGCAGCTTGAACGCTAGAGGGATACAGCCACAACGATAACAGGAAACAAGAAACTTTCTGCTTCCTGTCACAGTCTGCTTAGTCTCCTCTCTTTAGCATTCTGGCTACCTACCTGCTTATTGTGTTTCTCTTCTAGTATTCTATAAAGGAATAATGCATGCTTGGTGCCACAGTAAAGTAAAAGGAAGATGATGGGGGTGTGGAGAAGTAAGTACTATACTTCTCTGTATGGGGTTCCTGCTTATCTGTGTGTGGGGGGGCAAGAACATATCCCCTGTGGGGAGATATGGGGGGGACACCTGTATAAGCTTACCCTAAGCAACCAAAGGTTTATAGTGCTTGCTGAAAATGGAAATTCAAAATGGCAAAATAGTGTCTAGAAGTGGGTATAAGGGTTCTTCTGTTGATACTCTACTTCAGGAGTGGTTGGGGGCTGGTAAGCACACTTTGTTGCCATCCACATGGTGGTTCAGGAAGCGACTCTGCCTCCAGCATAGTGTAGTGGTGCTGTACAGGTTCCTTGTGTTGTGCTGCTAGAGATGGAGAAGAGGTGAACCTGTTCACAAATCTCTGGATGCAGCATTGCATTGTCACAGAGACCACAATGACCCTTATTCAGGTTCAAATGAGGCAAAAAAAGATGAGGAAAGTATTGTAACAAAGGGTGGAGCCTAATGGCCCTGTTTCCCTTGCAGTTGACAGTACTGCTTGTACTGCCACATCTGCTACAAGTTCTTGTTTACTTTCTTTCATTGCTGTACCAAGAAGTAACTGGTGCATTTGCCCCTAAGCAATGAGCAGGTCTACATTTAAGCAGTGGCTACCCCTAGCAAAATGTGTAGATGGATTGCAATTGCTTTGGAGAAAATATTGAAAATACATAATGCAAAAGTCTTTAAGCTGCTGCTTGTACCATCTACATCTATTGTTCTGGTCCAGAATGATCAGTATAAAAGAAAGGCTTTATACCAATTTTGAGTCTTACATGCTGATCCCAAAATCACCGTTCTCATTTTGATGGGAAATCCAGCCCCGAGTATCTGGTTTCCAAAGTCAAATTCATAGAAGGATTCGATCAGTTCCAATATTTGTTCTCCTGGATCAATAATCTGATTCAAAATCTAGTGCTCTCACTAGATGTAAACAAACCTCTGATCAGATTGCAGAAGTACAAACCATTTAATGCCCTGATAATGCTCTTATAATACAGTGAAGCACCCCGGTATCTGCTCATAGCTGACTATCCTATCTTATTGTACTGTAATCAAGGCCTGCTATAACTGTTTGAAATTAGTTGAAAGCCTGTACCAGAAGAGTGTAGAAGTTTTCAACATGTTTTCTTAATGGAAAAAGTACTGTATTGCTCTACAACAATATTTCTGTATTAATTCAGGTATCTGGGTTTCCAGTATCCTTTTTTGGTGCTTTAGTAATCTAGTTTCAATCAGTCCAGCACAAGGTACTGGCCTTTTCCTGTGCTGTGGTGCAGTAGACTATGTGGCTGCAATGATAATTATGGGTATTTGCACACATTGTCAATATATATATCCAGCTCAGTTCTCTAATGGCCAACTTTTCTATGTTAAGGAAGCAAAAAGCAGGATATTTATCCAGGTGGAAAAGATGACAGTCCTTTTGAAGAAATGATAATTATCCTAGCTGTTCCTCTGCTATTCAATCATCAAATTTACACATAACTACTGATTTTATAAATCATTAAATCAGCCCCTATGTTGGGCCAGTTTTTTGCATAAACAAACCAACAAATCCCAAAGTACTCAATGACACATTCTAAACAGACTTGACACTTACATTTGACAAAATACATCAGTCTTCAAAATAGGCAAAATATTGTTCTCTGCATATTTAAAAGCTGCATTTTACACTTTATTGCTAGAATGTATTCTATAGATGAACTCTTATTCCAAGGTTTGGTTTTCCACCAGTGGGTTTTTCCTTACTTTGCTCTACAAGCTTTTGTGCAGTTTTAAGTGGTAAAATCCTAATGCATTTATAAACATAAAGTAACAATGTATCCAAGATATCCATATTACATAAGTACTGAAAAAAGCTATAAACTATTTCTCCTCAATAAAACGAAGGGTAGGAAACATCAGCTAATTGTTCTGTTCCCTTCTACACGCCTGATGACCTATTGCAGTCTGAAGCCACACACACAAATATATATATATATATCTTGGGTAAAAGTCTTTACATACACACACATGCACGTTGATTCTTGTTGAATAAGGTCACAATCTTATACATACTTACCAGGGAGAAGTCAGTGAGGCTTCTTTGAACTCAGTGAGGCTTACTTAGTTATGAGTAGACATGCATAGGATTGTGTTGTAAATGTGTACCTTTACAGATTCTTCACATACAAGAACACTCCTAAAGTCTCCAAGATGTGGATTAGTTTATAAAGCATTATGAACTTCCTAGGGCGAGGCTGTATATTGCAGAGGAAAAAAAAATGCAAAGCTCAGCTGAATGATCTGTTTTTGAGGGCCCATAGCTCACTAGTAGCACTTTGTAGGCATCAGGTTCTCAGCATTTTCTGCTATAAAGTATCTTGGGTAACAGGACTGGGGAAGATTTGCTCAAGATCTCTACCATGTCTGAACCAATATCTGATTCTGAACAAGACAGCTTCATATATGAAAATGCCATAGTCACATCATAGTCACCTTGCCATGTCGGGCCTTTGGTCCATCCGTGCCAGTATGGTCTATTCTGATACTCTGGTTAGCTGAAATCCTTTCAACTGGATATCCCTATAAGAATCTTGGACCTTTGATGTGTCAAGTGGAGGTGGACCATCCATGAAGCAAGGTGCTATAGGTTGCATCAGTGGCTGATTTGGGGGTAGGGGTGGGGTGAGAAAGCAAGCAGAAAGCAGATTCTTACCATGCTCCTTGCATGATTTCTTTAAATGTGGAAGTGTAGGACTTCTGGGATGACTTACAGGGGCTGTGTGAGCAAAGGAGTTCATTCATTCATGTAGTCTCTTTAAATAAAGCCGGGAGTCCCACACTTCTGCATCTGAAGGAGCCACACAAGGAGCATTACAAGAGGCTTTTCTTTTCTGTTTTGGAGTGCTGCGGTGGCAGTGGCAGACCTGAGGTGACATCAGGTGGCATTCCAGGTTGTGCCACTCCTTGTGCCATGCATTGGCTCTACCTGTGAACAGGGGCATCTCCCCTATATGATGAAATTACCCCTGCTGGCTTTAAGTCCTTATAAACTATTGACAATTTAATCATGTCCCCAATGTGTTCCCATGCAGTATTCCACCATGCACTATTCCATACAGTGTCCAGGAGGGAACTGTACATATTTGCCAACATGCCACGTGTACTAGCTAAAGACCCTGTTCAAATGTGAAGCCACTTCTTTGGCATGCCTCTTGACAAAGTTTTCTTACTCACCACTCCAAACCAGTTATCCAGGGCTGAATTTCATGAACTGCAGAGACAAGCAATTGACCCATAAATGCAAGGGGAGCATGTAAAGCAGCCCAGCTGTAACCCAAACATGACTTCCTTCCATTGCTTGTTCAGCATCTTTATGAAGCAACTTGCTGCTTGTGATCACTGCAGATAAGAACTAGCCCAGTTTCTCTTTTCTTCCTTCCCTTTATCAATATTGAAACAATTCACTGCTGGCATTGGTGATATGCCTCCCCATTTCAACCCTGCTAGAAAAGGAGTCCACAAGTGATCTCTTTTTGCATTGTCATAATGTTGACAAATAATTTGTTCAATTAAATACGTATATTGTTTCCAACTCCCAGATCTCTAGTCATCACTGTTGTCAGTGCACTGAACTAATATCCAAAGAGTGTTTTGTGCTTCTTCAGGCAGAAAGGCAGAACTTGAAGACCTTTGGACTTTTTCCCAGTAAGTAATTTAACTTTCCCAATTACTCTGCCCTGTATCTAGGCAACCACAGTAGTCATGCTTATGAATAAACCAAGTAAATATATCCACATCACAAACAAAACTGATAGAGCAAACGAATCCTCTTTAGAAAACATTTTAGCTTCCTAAGCTTGCTTATCTGTATGTGAATAATTACTGATGCCTTAATTTATAAGACATTTTGGAAAATGTTAATGTAATGTTTATGTTAAATTAGAACAGTTGCAGGACTTAACATTTTCAGACTGGATTTGGCATTTCAGGTGAAAAAGCAGGTGCTGTTGGGACCCTTTAAATTGCCTCTTTAATTTAAATCATGCATCTTGAGTAGCTTGTTGTTTTTCTAAGGGCATCTTACCTCTGCCCTCCAAAAGGTCTTCAGTGACTGCCATTCAACAGGAAATTCCTACTTATTATTAAAGTAGTATTGCATATTATTTCATCTAGCAGAAATCCTTATTAGTGACTTCAAAAAAAAGGAAAGAACATAAGAAGAGTCCCGCTGGATCAGGCCAAGGGCCCATCTAGTCCAGCTTCCTCTATCTCACAGTGGCCCACCAAATGCCCCACGGAGCACACAAGACAACAATCACAATTTGCGTCCCGGTGCCCTCCCCTGCATCTGGCAATCAGAGGCAGCCTGCCTCTAAAACCAAGAGCTCGAAAATACCTACTATGACTTGTAACCAGTAATGAACTTTTCCTCTAGACACTTGTCCAATCTCCTCTTAAAGGCATCTAGGCAAGATACTATCACTACATCCTGTAGCAAGGAGTTCCACAAACTAATTACACGCTGGGTAAAGAAATATTTTCTTCTGTCCTAACTCTCCCAACACTCAACTTTCGTGGATGTCCACTGGTTCTGGTGTTATGTGAGAGGGAAAAGAGCGTCTCTCTATCCACTCTGTCCATCCCCTGCATGATTTTGTATGTCTCAGTCATTTCCCCTTTTCCTCCTTTTATTTTTGGTAACAAACATTTCTTCTTCACATAGCTTTCTGAGTTTGCATTGGATTGTTTGCATTCAGTTTGCATTGGATCCCACTGCAAGTGTACTGTGCGCAGAAGAGCTCAGATTGGTGAGGATCAGAGATATATTGCAGAGGTGGCCCAAACTTGCTTAACATAAGAGTCATGTATGGTAAAGCTCAGATTTTTTAGAGCCGCAATATTTAAGAAGCACTGAAATTCTTAAATATATTTTCTGATCATGAACATTAAACTTGCATTTTAACTCAGTGAACTCTCAGTTTATAACCAGTAAATATGCATTTACAACACTTGAAAACTGTAAAATTTACAACACTTGAAAATTGTAAAATTTACCTTTTATATTAACTGTGATGCAAAAAGGAGCTCAGCCAACATATTTTTGCGAACCACACATTATATATCAAAGAGCCACATGTGGCTTGCGAGCCATGAATTGGCCACCTCTGCTATATCGCAACCTGAACTGCACCTGCTCCAACCAATCTGATCCTGATTAGCACGACACAGTGCAAATAACAACATAGGTTCCTGTCTATATGTATCGGGTGCCTGCACTGAGTTATTATGGGTGGTTCAACTATTTCTGGACAGAGCTACACAAATTCTAATGAAGCTACACAACGACAGTAGTCACTGCTATCAATTTATTCAGTACTTTTAACAATCTTTCCCTCCAAACAAGAAAATGAAGTAAAATGCTGCGGGAAATAAAACAGGAAAAAATGACTACAGTCAATTCAGAAAAATTACTAGAATATAAGTACATCTAATAAAATACCTCATTTTATTCCTGGTTATCATCAACTCTATCATTCATGCCAAAACTATAGCTAAGGCAGTAAGTTGAAGATACATTGTCAATGCATTGCTGAGCAGAAATTCAAGCCCAGGTCTTGCAGGGCTACTGGATATGCGTCCAGGTATCTAATTCTCAAATGGTGACAACAAATGCCCTAATTCAGCTGAGGGTATTCACATATTTAAGCAGGCTTCTTTGCCGGTATCATTTCCTGCATTAGAAGCTGCAGTCATAAGGTGCATCCAAAAGCACATTAGAATGTGCATTGGACTACAGATGCCATCCATCTGCACTGCAGTGCTTTTAGTAGGATGGGGATTCTAATGTGCATCCCCATCCAGGTACTAGTAATGCATAAATATCCATTTAAAGCATGAACGTTTGGATGAAAGTGAAAACAATTAATTAGTGTATACCAGCAGAAGAGCTCAATTAAAGATAAGAACATAAGAAAAGCCTGACTGGATCAGGTCAGAAGTTCTTCTAGTCCAGGCTCCTGTATCTCACAGTGGCCCACCAAATGCCTCAGGGAGCACACAAGACAACAGAAGACCTGCATCCTGGTGCCCTCCCTCACATCTGGCATTCTGAAGTAGCCTATCTCTAAAATCAGGATGTTACACATACCCATCACAGCTTGTAACCTGTGATGAATTTTCCTCCAGAAATTTGTCCAATTCCCTTTTAAAGGCATCCAGGCCAGATGCCATCACAACATCCTGTGGCAAAGAGTTCCACAGACTAATTACATGCTGGGTAAAGATATATTTTCTTTTGTCTGTCCTAATTCTCCCAAACACTCAATTTTAGTGGATGTTCCCTGATTCTGGTGTTGTGTGAGAAGGAAACGAACCCCCCCCCCATCCACCCCTTGCATAATTTTGTATAGCTCAATCATTGATTGCTCCCCCCAGGCGCCTTTTTTCTTGACTGAAGAGCCCCAAACACTGTAGCCTTTCCTCATAAGGGAGGAGCCCCAGCCCAATAATCATTTTGGTGATTAGATGCAATATGCTAGTCAGCATGTCATAAAAATACACATATTTTATTACATCTTATCCTTGAAAGGAAAGAAGGAAAGCCCATGCTTCCACAAAGGATTACAACATGCCTTTTAAATAAGGTAACTTTAAAGTTGAGTGCAATGGATGCTTGCAAACATGTTTAGTAGCCCTTGGCAAATATCAGGTTTTTCCATAGGTTTCAAAAGAGTTTGCTTTCTCGGGCTATTTTTGTATATATCAGCTTCCATGCAGAATTCTGTACACTATAGGAAATGCTGTTAAACTGCTTATTGTGGGGTGTCAGCAAGAGGAGTCTCCTGTTGTGAAGTCAGAAAGGAGATGGAACATGTAGCATATTAAACAGTTTTTTCTAGGTATCATTCAACAACTGCAAGCCTGCATGCCGAAATATACATGATGTTAGTAGCACGTATGGAATCAGTGAGAGTTACATATTTGTTAACTAGTTTCCAGGCAGTGGAAGTGATCTACAGAGAGTTGTGCATACTTGTGCCCAATAAAGCCAAGACACACAGTGGAGCCTTTCAAAGCCTACTGCATTCACAGCCCAATATGATGCTCATGAAAGGCCAGTGTAGCACTGGGTACACCACTGCAAAGACAGTCCTGCTGTTGCAGAAGCCCCACTACCAGCAGCTGCTGCAGACAGCAGTTATACAGCAGTCAGAAAGCCATGTACAACTGGCACCGGAGAGCGAACTGGCCGTTGGCACACTCTTACTAGCAGAAAAGCAAGAAAGGGGCAGGAAGCAGAGCGGAGGCGGAGGAGCAAGATGGAGCTGGTGGATGCCGGAGCCCAAATCCCCATTCTGGGCCAGCCATGCCCGAGCAGCTTCTCAGAGCTACTCCATCCACAGAGCTGCCATAGCTCTGAGGAATCCTACAGGGGACTATGAAGCAGTTGGGATGTTCAGGTATTTCCTTTCCCAGTTTTCATCCCTCACAACCAGCCTCTCCATCAGGACAGCACACTAAATGCCACAGGCATCCCCACATGGGTTTGGGCTGTCAACCATATGCCTCAAACATACTTACTTGGGAGTAAAGATTAATTCACACTTGCAAGTTTTTCACTTTATATTCCATTATTTCACTGCCTACTACTTCATGGTTCTCAGCCAAATATGTGAACTGTCTCTTCTCTGTTGAAAACTGCTGTGTTTCAGTTGATTCTGTACAATCAGATTTTCCTACTTGTGAAGACTTAACCACATGTGTAAATCACTTAATGTTACAGCCAGTGAGTAATGAATGTGCATACGGAACCAATGGAACCTAGATTCCTTTGGAAGCAGCAATAGTATTTATTTCCAAGTAACTGTGTTCAAAATTAGCATATTAAATATTTTTAACCTCCTCTGGACTGCAAACCACACAGCTCCAGAGATGTTCTTCAATACATGCATCAGGGTCTACTTTCAACAGAGGGGACAGATCTCTGTGTACCTCCTTTGCACATGCAGTCTGAAATGGTTAAGAAAGGCATTTAATGTCAGAGAGCTTTTGTAAGCATTTTGGAAAAGATGAAAGAATTGGGGGAAGGCACATTTGTGGGGTTTGCATTTTTTCATGATTTTAATATGCTCTACAGATTTCAGTAAACTCTTAACAATGCCACCCTATGCTGAAATTGCATGATGTCTGTCATATCTTAAGCCCACCCAGCAGGAGAATGGAAAAAAACAGCACAGGTGACTCCAAGCTGGCACTGCTCTCCTAGTGCCCACATCAATGGCAACCCAGACACATCATGGAGCGATAGGCTGACGTCAGCCCAGTGTCAGTGTGATGATGTCCTGATGTTGACATGTAAGAACCAATCACCACATCTACCCACAGTGGCCACAGAAGTGCTGCCAGAGTGAACCAAGCAAGGGGTGAGGACAGGTGCAAGTCCAAGGAGTGGCTCCAGCTGGGATTACATCCCCCTTCCGCAGCAACCCCTAGAATGAGTACCACAGAGTCACAACCACATTGGGAGATGTCCCAATGACACCCCCAACCCACATGATACAAGGATGCCATAATATCCCCACCACCCACAGGAAACAGTGGTGCAGGCAGCAAGGAGGCAAAAGCTAAGTACCCAGTATTCCGGTACCCAGGACTTATGCCACCCATACAGACACTCTTCCAAGAAACACTTTTTTGACTACAGAACAAGGGAGGGCAAACAGCTCCCTTGAAAGAGGACAGTCATGTGATAGAAATACACAAGCTTCCCGATGGCAAGGGTTCAAGTCCCATAAGAGAGGAATGGTTTTGCCAGGGGAGGAACTGGAACAAGTAACAAGGGGAGCCTCACCAGCATTCCGGTAAGAGAAGGTGCCAGTAGCACCCTTCACTAGTGTAAAACACGTTCACGCCCAGCCAAGGGGCTTGCTTTAACCAGCAATGCATTCAACTTTTGCACAACTGGCCAGAAGTGCCCCTGGCAGGAACATACAAAGAAATTGAGGCAGGTCTAGAACCCACACAGGCCAGTTGCTACCTAATCACGCAGCTGCACATCAGACAGGCACAGATAGGCCCAGGTTCGTGGAGCATTTAGCATCTTGCACCATCCCAAGCAGGCACGGCATCCATGACACATGGTCTAATCAGACCACTCAGAGAGAGAGCACTGCATGATCAATCACTGGGCTTGCATGTGACACAGGGCTCCTACTCCAGCAGCTCAACTGTTTAGCCATATCCCATGTTCTTTGCAGCTTTGCTGGTACTTGCTGCATGCTGCCCCCCCCCCCCCCCGCAACTGGGCTCACACCGGTTACTGTAGGCAGGTAGACTGTGAGCTTCGCCTGAGGGTCTGCATGGTATCTTCACTTGTGAGACTCTTGGGGGGGGGCAAGGAAAAAGCAAGTGTAACAAGGAGTAGCACCATCAGTAACACATTCTCTGGATTGAGATGGGTATTTGGTATTTGTCGAAGTGAGCAGTACCACCAATGGCAGGTTGTGCCCTGTCAGAGAGGGCACCATGGTTCGGAACATTAATAGATGATGAAACTCTGTGAGGAATTACTGTTGTGTCCCATGTGGCAATGATGCAGTCCTATAATATAAAAAGGTACCAGATGGATGTTTGGCCAGTGGAGTAATGGTTAGAGTATCTGCCAATCACAAAGTGAGAGCAGACACATGTTGCTATATGTTGTTGCAAAAGGAAAGGATTGCTATAAACTGTGTTGCATAACTAAGATACATTTGACAGTATTGAAGGTCAGTATCAGGACGGTACAGCCATGAGACAGATATGCAGCATCAGTGTGTTGTGACATGGGATTCCCTCCACTCCTTGGCTTACTACTCAGCCTGACAAGCATTCTTTTCCAGCCCTAAGTTTAGCAATCAGTTAGGCCCTGGGCATGACTGAAGGTAATCTGCTGAGTAGTTCCCAAGGAACATTATTGTGGTTCAAGCTAACTCTGCCCCATCTCACTGTTTCCAGTTGCTGCAATTCTTAATAATCCAAAGGTAGGACACAATACCCAAACCATATACAGCTGCATACTGAACTTAAGTTTATGTTAGATTCTTGACAATGATTAAACTGTGATAAACATAAATTAGGCCAATTTCCAGTTTAAAAAATGCTAACGTGAATCACTAAAAAGGCACTGCAGAACAGATTTTGCACCTGCATCTGCAACAGGCGAGATCTTCTTTCAATTGATAACATTTTGCTCCTTCATACACACAGGTGAAACTTTTCTGTATTTCTTAATGTACCCAGTTGTTTTTTACAGTTTTTCTTTACAATCCTAGTTTTCGTCTCAATATGGATCTGCATGTGTGACTTTGGACATGTTTACACAGCCACAGGTGTCCAAAATTGTTTCAGAGGTTGTTGACAAGATAGCTATCCTGAAACAGTATCCTATGAGTTGGAAGGTCCCTGGTTCAAATCTCATCTCTGCTATGAACTCACTAGGCAAGCCACACTCAACTTCAGTCCCCCACTCTGCTACATTGGCATTACACAACAATGGCTGTGAAGATTACAAGAAGATAATTTAGGTGGAGTGCCTTAAACACTTAAAACATTGCTACATATTACTATATCAACACCTCTTGTTTCCATTAACAGGAAATCCCTATACAATGGGTCCTCTTTATCCACAGATTTGGGAGCTGCGAATTTCACCCACAACGGGTTCCAAACCCACAGCTGAGGACCTACTGAGAACGTCCCAGACACACTCGGAACCTTGTTCTGGTTGGGTCCGGGATGCTTTCTGACGCCCATATTTGTCGTGTGCGGCCTCCACAAGCCCCAGAAAGGTCCCCAGTGGTGCCAGAAGGCCTCTTCGCACATGACCTCCACAGGCCTCAGAACAGCTCTGGACATGACTAGAACAAGTCACGTTCTGAGGCCCTGTTGGTCCAAAACCCACATATTTAATTATCCACAGGTTTTGGTATCTGCAGGGGGATCTGGGAACAGATGATGATATAATTGATGATAATTATCTAATGATAATGATGTTGTGGATTTAATCAAGCAAATATGAAATATTATTGCACTGTTACCACAGTAAGAAACAAATAATTTTCTAAAATGCCACCATTTGATACATTATTTGATTCATTTATTATTCACTTGTTAATGCATCAATGCCAAACATAATTATGAAGTTAGAATATTTCTTTTCAATTGCAACCACATGGCGACATTCTTGCATGATAACTGAATCAATGCAATAAATAATCTTTGAAACCTATGCTGGCACCAGGCTGCTAGGGGCCCTGAGACAAGTCCCACTTCTGAGTGTCCAGGGATTAGCCCGGCCAGGTGGACCATTTGGCAAGCAAAGATTCTTGCCCAGTGCCTGATCTAGCCAACTTCTGATGACACCCCTGTTTGTCACTCAGTTAGGTGTACCTAAATGTGAACTCAGCTAGACAACAGAGTGAAGGCCAAAGCATGTGTTGCAATGAATGATTACAGTGGACATTTTTGTCCGGGTCTGAAGAGTTCTCTTTTTATCTAATGTTACATCTTACCATTCAGCTGTCTTTTCATCATGAAGCAGGACCCATAAACTGCAATGTGAATTGCCATGAGGACTGAATCTGGTGAACAGAAGGTGCTATTGTTCTTTGCAATAAGAATGGCAACTGATATGTAATTTTTACTGCTGACAACCTGATCCTTAATACATTTTTATGGAAGTTAAGTCCCATTCCGTGAAACCAGTGGGATTTACTTCCATACAATGTGTTCAGGGTTTGTGGTGACAGACTGTTAACCACAGACCATTTAGCATACTATGACCAGATATTATTGCTACATAAATCATTGCATTAATTTTCATGAACCATACCTTTATAACTCTTTCAAATTTCAGTTAGCAACCTTTTTCACATACTGCACTATGTAACACTTCGTACACATTCTCTGTAAGTTGCAGTATCATGTTAAAGAATACAAACATAAGTTTCAATAGGTGGACAATCTCATGTTAAAAGCAGGACAATTTATTCATTGTTAAGTATCTATGTTTAATAAACAGTAGCACATTCTAAGTTATGTACGATTTTGTGTTTTCTGCAATTACATAATTTCTTAAAATGGAATAATTTCTTGAGGAAATAAAGCTGATTTTAAAACATAACTTAAATTGTTTCTCAAGTCTTTAAGCCACGGATTAAAACACATTGTAGGATCTAGTCCCAATGTTTCACTTTCAAGCCAGCTGTGAAAGCCTTAGTATATTTGTAAAGCTGATTTTGTTGTTGAGTTGGTTTGGAATAATTTTATCTATAAGAACTGAGAATTTTTTTGAAAATAAGTATTATCTATAAAAACTTTTCTCCCCAAAGTGCAATTAAGGTTTTTTTTTCAAGTGAGTTGCCAATTGTTAGCACCCAGGGAAAAAGGAAAAATCAAAATGACTACATACATTAGGAGTTCGCCAACTTTTCACTCTTTGGAGCTCTTTATACTCCTAAAAGGAGTCTTGGGGCCACTGCCAGTGAATATACAGTCGTAAGGAGACCCAGAGTGTTGATACAAGCACAGGGTAATGCAGCACCAAGCCCAATACTGAAAACTAGCAAAGAGCTGGAACAGAAGGGGAATGAAGGAGAGTCACAAACAAGGGAGGTGGGAGGGACAGATGAACCAACCAGACAGGGGGCAGATAGCAGTCACTTATGGTGTGCGCATGGATCCCTGAAGGGGTAGAGGGGAGCATTTGGATAGGAGCACACTTTAAGGAACACTAACATATGTTATTAAAACGGAATGCTCTACAGGGTAAGAAAATGCATGCAATTCTGATTGAAGAAATTGTGCTGCTTATTATGGCGAGAGGAGTAGGTATTGAGATGAGGGCAAGTAGTCTCGGGGCAGTTCATATGTTGAGTGGAGAAACTACAAGGGAAGAACATGAAGAAGATCCTCAATCAATCCACCACTCCTCTAATAGCTCATCCACTGTTCCCAGCAGTGGCCAATGAGGTGCTTCTGGTAGAAGTCACAAGCAGGGCATGAAGGCAATCGCCCCCACCCCACCCTGTTCATTATTACCAGCATCTGATATTAAGAAGTATGCTATTTCTGAACATGAAGGCAGCTATCCTGGCTAACAGCCACTGATAGACCTCCCCTCCAAGAATTTGTCTAATCCAGGGATATCCAAACTTTTCCATATGAGGGCTGCATCAAATATTTTACACATTTTTGTGGGCTTAAAAAAAATCAGTTTATAAATGAATGAATGAAATTTAAATGAATGAATAAGTTTTATTTGGTTCTTTTTTGTAATCAGCATGGCATGATTCAGAATAAAAGAGACATGTAACAATTACAACGAAACAATGCCATGCTTAAACTGGGAAATGATATATAATGACTAGAAATGTCAAATATTAGCAAATGCGCCAACAAAAACTGAAAGCTGCTGAGGGCCGGATAAAGTCTTGTGGTGGGCCAGATGAGGCCCTCAGGCCATTGTTTGGAGACCTCTGCTCTAATCCATTTTGTCTAATCCAACAGCACCAGGTTCTATCCTAATCAGCAGCAGCCTCCCCACCCACTTTCTTTCCTTGGACTTGTGTCGGTGAAATCAAAGGTCCGAGGAGACCCATTACGGAGCAGGACTTGATCACACTGTATAATTGATTGAGACTACAGGTGCCAAAGAGAGACCTATAGCATTGGAAAAGGAACATATAAGTGCCTTGAGATCCCTGGATTCAAGAAATATGTTTACACCACTGCCATATGAAGAGGTAGAAAGATAGCCCAAAGAGGTAAAAAAGATTATTTTATTAGGAATTAAATGACACAAGGGCAACATTTGATTTGTCCCATTTACCAAAGAGTACTTCACATGTTCTTGTTCCTGCTGATTGCTGTATTCAAAACGGAGCACGAAAATCTTACAGAGCTCAAACTACTAGTCTTTTAAAACTGAGAACAATAAACACCCTTTCTGTGGCAGCCAACAAACTGTTCAAATCAAAAGATGAGAAATGATGAGCGCCTTTGTTGATGGGAAGACACAGAGCTGAGTTTTATACAATGTGAAGATGCTGATGTACACAGCTGGAAGACCAATTAAAATGTAATTACAGAGCTATAAGCCTGAAGAAAGAAAAAGGCATGTCAATGCTATTGACTTTGACAATTGCCATATTTTATATTGTGCATATATTTATTTCTTGAGCTTTATTTTTATTGATAAAAAACATCAAAAAAATTGTGTTCCATATAACAAGTTCAGAATGCATTAAATTATGGAAAAAAAGCTTTACCATATCTCCCAAGCTGAGCTGAAACCAATCTGTCATTAGTCCAGACTGTCTCATTTTAACACAGTAGGTTAACTTCACCATCTTTGCTGTCTCCAATATTTCCCTTATCCATTCATCGATTGAGAGTATCAGAGACCCCGCTAGCACAAGCTGTAAGCATCTTTAATTCAGTAATTAGATTAACTTCTTTAAAGATCACATCTCTATAATGTTTTCTTTTCTGTTTCTTTTCTTTATTCACACAGAGTAAAAAATAAAACATTAAAAAAATCTGCAAACTTTTCTTCTTGATTACGGGCAGCCCAATCCTATGGGCTGCCTGTGCCGCAAGGTACAGTGCCCCCAAAATGGTCACCACTGTATGACACAGGGCCAGAGCTGTCACCCAAGTCTCCTTGGGGTAAGGGAGAATTGGTTCCCTTACCCCGTGTACAACTCCGCCGGCCCCAGTGGGTCTCCTCAGATCTGCGCCAGTTCCTGAGCTGGCAACAGAACTGGGGAGGCCTGTGGTGGGCTCCAGAGGGAGCACAGAATTTGACAGCAGCTTCTGTTGCCATCCCTTTCCCGCTCTTGGGCCCAATCAGCCCACCGGCCTGCCCTCCTTCACCCAGTTCCACACCTCTTCCACCTTCCCCCCCCCCACCCCAAATTTCCCCATCCCTTGATGGGGATACTTACCACTGACTGTTGCTGGCCTCTCCACCAGCACTGGATGTCTCCCACCTGCAAGAAAGTGCCTTACGGTACTTTTGTAACACCCAGCACTGGCACTGCAAGCACAGCACTGGTACTGGGGAGCTTAAGATTAGGCTGTTAGAATAATCTCAAGGTCATATGAAACCAAACCAAAACGTATTGACAACCTGACAAGTCCACCAGCTATACAAGAAACTCGCAGATTCTTAATACCCTCTCCAAATCAAAGTTCTTATGTTCCAGACACTGGTTGTATCCCAAGGTCTCCTTCTTTCAGTGTTCTGCTCTAATAAAGTCCTGCATGCACCAGCCTAGATTGTTATATATAAGATTATTGCATAATTCTATTTGACTATATTAAGGGCATATGTCCTTCAACCCCTAGTGGCGGATTCTGAAAAGTAACTATTTATGCCTTTTTCATGGCAAGTTGCAAAACATTGCTATTTTTCCAGTGAAGGAAACCTAGATAAATGCACCCAGTTATAAGCACACGATACAGATACATCTCACTGTTATTGGGCTACATAGTATGTCTGCCATGTGGAGGTCACTGAAGCAGCTTGCATGTGGTGGCTACACCACAGAATAGTCCTAATTTTTCCATGCCACCAACAGCCACTGCCAGAAATATCTGGAGATTAGACAAAGTGCAACAGTAGTGAGGGCAATTCATACAGTTTTGGCCCAATCCTATTCAACTTTCCAGCACTAATGCAGCCATGCAGTCACTGAGGTCACCTCAAGGTAACGGAATGTTTGTTCCTTTGCCTCAAGGCTGCATTACAACTGCATCAGCACTGGAAAATTGGATAGGATTGGACCCTTTGCCAACTATTTGCCCACATTAAATTTTGTTACTACTCTTCCTAGTACCTGATCATTTTCCCTTGAGAGGCAAAAAGCAGTCAGAGTGATTTTTAAGCAGAAAAATATCATAAGAAGACTGGGTTAAGAACAACATTTGCCCTACTCCCTCAACCCACTCACACCAATTTTCTGCTTTAATCTGTAACTTTCACAGTTTAATTTTATAGAAAAAAGACCGTTAGGGACAAACATTATGCAGTGTGGTATCACATGTGATTTGGCCCGCAGTAAAAAGCTGCTATAATAGAAATACTGTTTCTAATAGAGAGACTGTGGGAAGCAAAGCTACATGGATATGGTTCCAGCTCACACAAACAACTGAATCTACCACTCCTGAGGGTATCTGGACGCCTAATGAAGAGTAGTGAGCAGTCTTGAACAGGAACTCAGGAAGTTAGCTGGTCCCCCATCTTGGATGCAGGAATAGCGATTGGAGACGAAATTACATGGACATGCTAGGCTTAAGGCAAGGCAATTTCACTCATCTGACATTTGGCAACCATTTTTCATTAACAGCTTAAATAAATTAGTTATTGGTTTGATCTATAAGTTGTGCTCTATCTTATCCCTTCTCCACAATACCTCTGCCTATTTCTCCTTCGTTAACAGCAGCTTCTTGGTGATGCAAAGCTGCACTGTCATAACAGCTTAGGGTCACTCAAACAATCCTTATGATGGAGCTCAAGGTTCAGTATTTCCATTCCCCCCACCCCCACATCTTCTCTCTCCACCTCAGTCTTGCTCTAGAAAAGCCCCTTCTGCTGCATTGCAGAGAGGGATCTGCCACAGCATTGGTACACCAGTGCCAGGGATTGCTACCTGGTGCATGCGGCAGAAACAACTTCTAGCACAACAGCAATGGGGATAAAAGCAAAAAGGGGAGGATCATTGTGTTAAAAGCAGATGTGGAGTTAAAAAAGAATATGACTCAATTGTGTTGAAAAAGAATTGAGTTGAACTCCAGAAACAGTACCAACAAAGAATAGAGCTAACATTTTTATACAGGTGTTCAAGTATCAACAACTAACAACCAAACAGGAAAAAAGAGAAAACCAGAATTCAGTCCTTAGGGTCTCACCTTCCTGGTAGAAAACAGCAAGATTTCATTTACTTGCATCATTCAGCTGTGTACAAGAGGAGGCAGCAAGTTCTTCCTCCAATTTTATTTTGCTCATTTTTTCTTCTATTATTTGAATCACACTCTAAAAAAAAAGGTTATACATTAGACAGGGATATATGCTAATACACAAGAAATCAGGAGATGGGTTCAAGCATAATGGATCTTTACCGTTCTGTTTAAGCCTCTAGCCATTTCAAGGGCACCTTTTCCAAACTGGAAAAAAAACAAAAAAAATAAATAAGTGACATATATTTAATTTGATCATTTAAAATTTGGGTGTTGCTTTTAGTAAAACCAGCAGCCTAAAAAGCTGCAGTTATTGCTCTTACCTCATTTTTAATATCCATGTCTGCTCCTCTGTCTAGCAACAATGCAACCAAATTGTCATGGTTATTTAGTGATGCAATCTGCAAGTAAAGTTAAAACAAAAAAGTTGTATGTAATTCCATGTTGGCTATTTCTCCACATTTGTAAAATCTAAAATCATCTTCAGATGTAAGGATCATCCTATGGGCTTTATGACCACATTCCTCAAATTTGGTTGTTCCAGATGCTTCACCCTTAACTGTGAAGGGCATTGTCAAAGGTCTAAAAATGCTACCTAAAAACTGAAACTATCAGAAGCAACTATGTATAAGCTTCAAACTCTTACAGATAGTAGGCCTGAAACAGAAATTACCCCAGCCAAAGTCAAAAAAGACCTTAAGTCTGGGCAATTCAATATAGAATCTAGCTCTTAAAAAAGCCCGCTCCTAACTGAATGTGGAGAAAAAGAGGATATTTATAACCAGAAGCTTCCGAAGTCTGATAGAATGTCATTTTAAAAAGTGGGTCCAAGTGCTAAAAAATTTGAGAACCACTGCTATACATGCTTACTAGGGAGTAAATCCCACTAAATTCAATGGGACTTATTTCTGAGTATACACACACAGGATTTTGCTGTTAGATAGCTTTAGAATAAAATCCCCAGGAAGGAAGTTTAAAAAAAAAAAAATCCAAACACCTTCCTGAAAGTTCCTGCCTGAGTAAAATTCAACTGGTCAGATAATAACCGCCCAGTCCTACTGGAACATTTTACAGCCACTGTATATGATGTTCCAGAAGTATACGGAGCCATGAGCTTCCAGATCGCTGCCAGAGGGGCCCTGGTCGCAGCAGAGGGGAAAGGAATGCCTGCCCATGAAGATGAGTTGGGGGGCGGAGTAGAACACAGAAGGGAAGGAGGTGTGTCAGTGGCACTGCTTGAGGAGACTTGCACTGAATGCTATCTCCTCCAGCAGTCCCCTCAAACTTGCCTCAGTGTTAGCACAGGTCTGAGGAGACCAATTTCCCTTTCTCCTCCCAAACCGCCCCTCATCAGCATGAGGGAAGCAGATTGCTTTCAGAAGGATGACAAATGAAAGAGGCCAAAGGGGAAAGCACAAGGGAAAGGTTCTAATGGATGGCTGCTATGAGGTCAAGCAACAAGATACATCTGCACTAGCATCGGAGAGGGACCAGGCCAGCGAAGAAATAATCTCTCTCATTAATAATGAGATATTATTAAAATATCTCATTATTTAAAATAATCTCTCTCATTAATAATACACCTATACAACTGAATACATTTCAGTCCAAATGCAGACTGTTGTAGGAACCGGGACCACTTACTTGAATCAGTGAATAGAGATGAGTGGCTATCCCCTCACATTATGGGCAGATATTACACTCATGTAAAACCTCTCAAGGCTTTTTCCGCTGTCTATAAGAATTATTCTGACTGCATTATTAATCAGCCATACACACATATAGGAGTAAGGCTGTCCTACAAAATAGCTACACAGCTGAACAAAAAAGCAAAGTGGGAGTTCTGGCAGCCAGAATTCAAGATCTAAGGGCCATTTCACACATTTAAGTGTCTTCTTAAAGGCAACCACAGCTCCCTGATTAGCATTTCTTGTAAAATACAAGTTTCCAAATTGTCACAGTCACATGGTACATTTTTATGTGTACAGTTTAAACATCTTAACTAGATAACACACTCAAGAAAGCACAAGATGGTCCTAAGTTATCTAATCCTGGGCAGGGCATGCTTGGCAAACAGAAGCAGGTACAACTGAGTGATCTGTAGCACATCATTTGGGCATTACATACATACATTAATACCATGGATTCCCATGGAGTTCTTTTAACATCTGCTTCTACTGCAGCTCTACTGTGGCATTGAAATATGCATCTATGTAAGGGATCTGAATACAAATCAGTGCTCAGAAATTGACAATAATAGGCCTGCTTTTGCAGACAATTAAAATATCATCTCAAACACCTATTTGTAAGTGCAAAGGAGTCTCTCTCTCGCTCCCCCCCAGAAGGAAAATATGACAGAGAGAGCATTTTGATCTTTATAGAATCTACAAATACGGCACTTCAGACAGATGAATTGCTATGTGTGAAGAAATAAGAGGATTCACCCTATTAAAGAAACATTTGAATCTTCTCAGTCTATGTACTTCATTTCATGCACCAAACGAGAAGAGATATTTTGCTATAAAGTGCCTTACCAAGAAAAATCAAAGAGAAAATAGATAGTTACTCTGCAAACTATCCTGTCCTCACAACACTGGTACAAGAAGCTCTTGAACTGGTACAGGTAAGAAAGGGGTTCCTTGCACTGGCATCATCCGTCCATCAGAAATTTTATCCCACTCTTCCTCGAGATGGCAAACATGCCTCCCCATTTTATCTTCACAACAACTTTGTGAGGTACATTAGGTTGACAAAAAGTGACTAGCCCAAGCTTACCTAATCATCTTTTAAGTTTAAAAAGTGGAAATCTGTACCTAGGTTTCCCCACCCTGGTAATAATACTAAATCCTTATTACATGCTGTTCTTGCGGGCAGCACTAGGACTATATGAAGTACATTGATCCCCCCAAACTTGCTCCAAAATCTGTGCAACCCAGACCTCCTTCAATGGTGAAAATGTCCATGGAAAGGCAAGTACTATGGAAGACATGCATGTGATCCCTTGTTACTAGAACTTTCTACCTTTCTCAAGGAACTGATAGACAGTGAGGAAATGATTACAGGTCATTTCAGATGACAACTGGTGGTTGAAGTAGATAGACAATTGACAGACAAGTGACAGAAAGACAGACAACTAGGTATAAGTGTTTTACCTAAACCTAAGCCATACCAGTACAAGACCCTGTACAAGGAAACAGACAGAAGCAATCTGTTACTTTTAAAATTTACCCTCAAAAGTTTATACTGTATCTTATCTCAATCCACTGGGCAGAAATATGTTCAAGAGACAATTTAAAACTACATATTAAAATACTTTTCCTTCATGGGATACATGCTAGCACATAATTTACTGAAAATGCATACCATTAAAGGTGTCTTGCCATCCTTGTCTTTCAAATTCACATCTGCACCAGCATCTATGAAGAGAGTGGCCACATCCACTTTTCCTGACATTGCACATAGTCTCATCAATGGAGTCCACTCCAAGCCTACGTCTCTAGTATCAACCTGTTCCAGAAAGGAAGCAGTTCAGTAACTTGAAATGTAAATGTATTTATTTAGAATATGTTTCTGCTGCTTTTTGGTCCCAACAAGGAATCACACCATGGTAACATATAAAAATAAGGAAACTAATAGAAATAAATTAATAAAAACAATCACTTAAAACTAACCACTATAAAACCAAAGGCTGAGAGTAAAACAGATAGAACAATTAGTGAGACCAAATAAACAAAAGGCCTAATAGAACAGAAAGATCTTTACTATCTTTTTGAAAATGGGTAGTGTCAGGATCAGCCAGATATCCAGAGGAGATGCCAGATTCCTGCCTTGATTTTATCCCTTGCTTATCCCCATCCATTATTTTGATTCCTCCACTTTTGAATAAATGTCTTTTATTTTTACTATTTGGTATAAGTTCATTCTGGAGGACGAGGGTTTGCTATTCCTATCGAATTGTCATGTTTTGCTACTGGTTACTTTTTTGGGCTCTCTGTTAAACTAAGAGGAAGGTTTCCTCAATGTGGCCTCCTTCTGTTGGGGTTTCTTAGCCTTGAGTGGTAGAATCAAAGAGACTACCAGTTCCCCACTAAATCCCAGAAGGATGAGTGGAGAGCAGAGAACAAGGTGCCAGTCACTAACTGCTAGATACCCTCTGCCCTCCATTCCTTTCCTTCACAAAACTGTAAACATATCCCCAAATCTGCCTCCTTACTGATCAACAGTACCTCTGTTTTGTCAGTATTTAACTTCCGTTTTCAAGCCCATATCAAAGTCTTTCATAGTCACCAGACAATGGTTTGGGACATCTGTAGCCCAGTGACATCAAAACGGGGGGGGGGGGCGACCAAGGGTCCTGGGCGCAAAGCTGCGGGGGGGGGGGGTTTGAAACCTCTAGTGACTAAAATAGCTAAAATCACCATTTCTAGGAATACTACCATTATGCTATATACCATTCAATGCAGAATATACAGCAGAATGCAATGAAAAAAACCGGACTAAAATATCTCCATTCTATCAAAAGTTATGGCTAAGAAACCCGGAAACAAAAACACAACTGTCTTATGTAACAAAACGTAGATATTCTTAACTCAAAATGAACCAATGAGACTGATTATTCGAAGAGTCAATGAGATGTTATTATGACACAGCACAGAACCAATAAGGTGCTAATAAGGTGACACCTTGGGGGGGGGGAATCACCCCACTAGTGACCGAAATTGTGATTTTTTAGGAATACCATCATCATATACCACTTGATGCACAATTTGTAGCAGAATTCAATGAAACAAACTGAATTTAAGTATTTGTTTTCTGTCAAAAATTATAGCCAAATAACCAGAAAAGGAAACACAATTGCCTTTAACTCAAAGCTGACCAATGAGCCTAAGTGTTATGAAAGTTAACAAGGTATTATTATGACACAGCATGGAACCAATAAGCATGGTTATCTTAAGTCAGCTCCCTTTTCCATGTATCAGAGCTAACAGTCAGTCTCCTATACAGTTATGAGAGTGCCATCTATTTGGTCACTTTTTTTGTTGGTTACTGATTGGTTTGGTAACCTGTACTGTTCTATAGTTAAGCAAATAAATAAATGGGGGTGACACCATGAGTTACCAGACTGCGTGACACCAACACTAGTGATCCCACTGGTGGAAAGGTTGAGTGCTGTTGGTTACTGGTGGGTAGCCAGTTGGTTACTGGCAGGTTGGTTACTGGCGGGTACAATTTTGTTGTATGGGGGGGTGTAAAAAATTTATGGGCCCCAGGTGTCAAATGATCTAGCTATGCCAGTGCTGCATCCTCCTTAGTGCCAAATCAAAATGAGATGGGTTGGGTAACGTTAGCATACTGATGGCACCACACTCCAAACGCTCTGAAAACTTCTTCCAGTTGTTTCACATACATGTGAACAGAGGGAACAAGTCAGAATCCTGTGGAAACTTCATCAGCAAACATCCAAGGAGTTAAGAAGTGGTTCCCCAGCCTGGTGCCTACCCAGCTTGTAAAAGTGGAGCCAACTCAGCACTGCATCTCTCAATCATATCCCTACCAGAGGAACAGAAAGATACCATGGTTGATGGTATCCAGAGCCACCAAAAGGTCCAGAAGAACCGACAAGGACCCCTGTCTAATTCCCCATTTAGATCGTCAACAGGTAACCTAGACAGTTTCAGTTCCACACCTGAAACCAGATTGGAAAGAATCAAGATAATTGGTATCGCCCAGAAAAAAATGGAGTTGAGTCACAATGACCCACTTAATTGCTTTGCCCAAGAAAATAAGTTGGGCACTGACTGATAATTGCTTAGGATGGCAGAATCAAGAGAAGACTTTTTTTTACAGAAGTGCAAATGACACTTTGTTATATTGAATACTTGCTGAGTTATCATCTCCAATATCTTCTTACTTGTTCCATTAGTTCAGTCTTATTCAAACTGGTGAGCTGTAACTGTGTAACAATGTCCATTTCCCTTAAAGGGGTGGGGAGAGGGGGGAAAGCAGCAGCCCCAACTTTCACTGTTTACAGACTGCAGAGAGCCCTGCAGAGTGCTCTGAGATGCTCCCCACCTCCCTGGACCCTGTGGCAGCACATAAGTTTAGAAATAGCCCCTTCTTCTCCAACAGTGGTGCAGTCCTGGGGATCAGGCCACTGCTTCCCCATACCCACAAAGGCTTATCTCGGGAGGTTTACTCCTGGAGAAGTTTGAGTAATAACAACAACAACAACAACAACAACAACTCCGTATTTAAATACCACCTTTCTGGTCATTGGATTACTCCTCTGACTTTATTCAAGGCAGTTTACATAGGCAGGCATTTCTGCCTGCCCTACACAGGCTTCGGGCTAACGGAGGCTCTACCTTCTAGACCAGACCTCCTGCCCAGTGTAATAGTTCATCCTAATTTTGCTTCATGGGAACTTCCTTGCAGTGTGCTGGACCCTTTAAGGCCTTTTTTGGTTTTGTTTGGCTTAGGTTAGTTACTCTTATACCAGCTGGGGCAAAATAATGTGAGTACTAGGGAAAACTGCTGGCCAGCTGAGGGCCAAATCCTATCCAATTTTCCAGTGCCAGTGCAACTGTGCCAATGGGGTGCATGCTGCATACTGTGGTGGGGAGGCAATCACATCCTCAAGATATGGGAACATTTGTTCCCTTACCTTGGGGCTGCATTGCAGCTGCACCGGTGCTGGAAAGTTGGATAGTAATGGGCCCTGACTTGGCTAAGGATTGAGGCTATAAAAGAGTGTGGAACAGAGAGGCAAGGAGCCTCACTGTCAGCTGTAGGTAAGCTCTAGGACAGGCGGCCCTCGAGGCCTCTCAATGTGGCCCTCAGGGAGCCCCCAGTCTCCAATGAGCCTCTGGTCGTCTGGAGATTTGTTGGAGCCCACACTGGCCCGATGCAACTGCTCTCAGCTTGAGGGTGACTGTTTGACCTCCCGTGTGAGCTGTGGGATGAGGGCTCCCTCCACTGCTTGTTATTTCACATCTGTGATGCAGCAGCGGCAGCAAAGGAAAGGCTGGCCTTGCTTTGCGCAAGGCCTTTTATAGGCCTTGAGCTAATGCAAGACCTTCATTCATTCATATAAGTTCATCTTTAGTATATTCATTTATGCAAACCTATGTAAATTTATTCAAATTTTAAATGTAAATTAATTCTTTTTTCCCCCCCGGCCCCCAACACTGTGGCGGAGAGATGATGTGGCCCTCCTGCCAAAAACTTTGGACACCCCTGCTCTAGGAGTAGTTTCTTGTGTGATTACTTTCCCTTTCTCTAGTTCTTGGAACTGTATGTTAATATATGCTTCTCTAGTAACAATTTTAAGTGGTCTTTCTGAAAACTTAAGCTTGTGGTTTTGATGTGTTTAATAAAGTGGGATACTCTGGAATCTGTATTAGCTTTTTTTGTATAAAGGAACTAAACACTCCCTACCCCATCCAGCCCTTTCTCTTCTTTTCCTTGGGCTTGAATTACCCAAGGAGGTAATTACCCAATAAGGAGGAGGAGCTCCAGCTCAGCAGACCAAAGGATGGGTATAGGACAGTAACAATCCCTCTCAGCCCTTTCATACACAAACCCCATTGACATATATCCCCACTTCAAAATCCATTTCTTCCACATATTATCTTCTAGACTGCTTGACATTGTCAAAGCCTCCTTCTACAAGCTAATCTACTTCTGCCTCATTTTACAACTTCCCTATCCTGTCAATGCCCTTCCTTCAACTCTCCCTTTTAGACTGACTTAAACCTTTTGGTAAGGAAGATGTCATTATTGTTCTTAGTACACAGCACAGCATGCTGTTAATTAAAGTGTAGCTGTAGTAGTAGCAGCAGCACTGCTGGTCAAGATAATGCATTTTTATTGCTTTTAATATAGTCATGGCTAACTTAGGCTGAAGCAATTATATTTACTAAAAATTAGTGCATTTTGCTTCCATAGCATTGCTTAAGCCAGGATGATTTGCATATGTAAATTCTGGGTTAAAATACAGTCACAGCAATTCCTTGCAATAAATAATTTGTGAGAGAATGTGTGTTTTAATTATGAGAATATATTTGAATGTTTAAAGCTGCAGATCTATGCACACCGTCCTGAGAGGAAGCTCCATTGAAGACAATGGGGCTTGCTTCTGAGTAGACAAGCACAGGTGTGAGCTCTAAATCTTTTTGCTTCAAGCTCAAGTATACCCTATTCCTTCATAAATATTGATCACAATGATAAATATTAATAAAAATGATAGGATTTCCAGTAAGAAAACTAACCTGGTGACATGTTGTGATACACAAGATTAGATTCAATGGTAATATCTATAAGCAGATAATATAACTTCTCCAGTGCATCTTCATCAGATTCAACAACATGGCTATGTACAGTAGCATATACACAATGAAAAACTTACTATAAAATGCTGCTTTGCTTGTGTTACACAGATAAACCCCATACCTCACAACCATCCTCGATCATCCACTCAATAACATCACTGTTGCCTCCATCAGCAGCCCAGTGCATAGCTGTACAGCCCCCAAGGTCTTTGGCTGTCCAGGAAGCTCCTTTGGATCTGAGGAATTTGACAATGTCCAGATGACCAGCAAAGCAAGCTATCATCAAACTGTAAAATAAAAATACAATTTTACATGGTTATCAAGACATAACATTAAATCATTAGCCAAATCCTACGATCACGCTGTGCTGCTGTAACTAGCGTTCCAGCAGCACAGTCCAACCTATGGTGTCATAAAATACAACACCAGATGCAACTGGGCTGCTGGCAGAAATGGCAAGTGGGGCCAGCTGTGCAGCAGTGGCCCACTTAGAGCCCCTAGTGCCAGTAAGTCAGTAGTAGGGATACACTGTGGGTCGGGTGGGGTGGAGAGGGAGTGGGAGAAATGGGGGTGTAACTGGGCAGGAACCTGGAAAGGAGGTGGTTCCAGCAGCAATGGTGCACTCCGTCCATTTTAAGCCTCCTCATCCCTTTATTCTCCTCTGACGTATGCCACCAAAAAAGGTCCAAGGAGACCTATAGGAAGTCCCAGGGCTTACTCAAAGAAGTAAATAGAAATGATTTTTACTTACCTCCTCAGTTGCCCTTGAGGAGTCTCTCTCCCCCGCCCCCCACACCAATGAATGCAGTGTGTACCTTTTTGGCATGACTGCATCGGTGGCAGGGGATAGTACTGGACTTAATTCTTTTATTTTAGTCTAAGTGCTATTTAGCCCTATCCCTGTGATGATGCAGTGGCACCACCGTGGCTTCCGCTGCATCCTGATGGGGAGTTTTTGGCTGCTGGAGGGAACATTTGTCCTCTTGCCCTGGGATAAGCCCCAGCAGTTGCTATCTCTCAATCACTGGTACAAGTCTGTGTTGATTCATGAAGGCAGATGAAGCCTAGGTAGGGGGACCCGTCCCCACACCCAGGGCTGATCCACCCTCCTCTCCACCGCCGTTACCCCCCCTGTTCTGACTGAGATGGGATTTACAGGAAACAAGCTGAGAATGCTTTATTAAAAATAATTGTATTGCTTTTCCTGTCTATTGTGTTTTAAATATCCTATTCTTGTCTAGAAGAAGCAAATTTGGGAACTGTTAATATAATGAGTAGTAAGACGGATCCCTTTCTAAAGAATATGAAAACAAGCTGTTAAGAGAACTTTCTTACAGGCCTAGAAGAAATTAATAGTCACAAGCAGCAATGGGAGTGGTGCCTAGTCAAGCATGTGCGCAAGGTACATGAACACTTAAGGGTCCATCTGTGGTCCTGCCTGGAGTTGCTATGCAAGTTGCAGCAACCTCAAACTACTGTGGGGTGACTCTAAGTTTTCTTATTTCTGTGTGTGAGATAAGAAAACACAGAGTCACTATGTGACTATATATTTTTCTGACAATAATAGTTGTAGGTTGCTACAACTTGTAAGGCAGGCAATAAGTTTGTTCCTAGGCTCCCCCCCCCCCAGTATGAAACTGCATGGAGCTGATCCTAGGAGCAAACCCTGTTGGCCATTGGGAAGGGAGAAAGAGCAAGACGTGGTGTACAAGTTGAGACTTGCATAGACTTTTATTTCAACCAACTGCCAATCGGTTTTCCTCCCAGGTCCTTCTGTGATCACATGGAAATTTGGAAGGAGATTTTTTGCCACTGTGTACGATGGGGGGAGGGGAAAAGCTGCTAAGGAAAAGTAAAGTCACAGAGGGGGATAGATGAATGAAAGAGCTAGAGAAGGGAAGAAGTCTTGGAGGGGCCAGGAGTATCCATGCTTTGATACATACACAAAAGCCCTTACCTTGGTATCACCCATGACCCAGTGCAATCAGGGACCAAACCTGTTCATAGTGCAAAACCAAATGAAATAACACTATCTTGATTGTCCAGTCAGACAAATCTGACAAGTGTAAAATCAATGTTTTTACAAAGAATACTTTTATCAAATATCAAATCAAAAACAGTGAACTCTTTATTGGAATAAAGCTCTTATTCCAATAAATAATTTGAGAGCTCTGTCATTGTATCTGCTATATCTGCAGTTCAGCATGGTACCACTTTAGATTCTGTTGAATATTTCCAGAAACTGCTTCAGCTTCATGCTTCCACAGAGAACAAAATGCTAGGCTTCAATTGGTGATACAACCTATTAACTTCCACAAAAAGGATTTAAAACTTCCTACCCACAGAGACCAGGCAACCTGGTGTACCCGGGGACAAATACTACTACTTTTTCCTTTCTATAAAAGTTGAAGGTTCACATTAAATTAAAATATCTTCCTGCAAGAAAATATGCTTGCATAACACTGGATAACTATCAGAAAAATACTAGTAATTAACAGAGTCATGGGCAGAGTTACAAAATGTTTCGAATTCAAGAAGCAGTCCCTATTCTGAAGAGACTGCAGTAACCGCACTGACTGCTGCATGCAGGAAACGTCCCAAAGGTTTATCATGAATATTAGACTGCCAAGACAGAGACATGAGAGGGGCCAGGGCCTGTCAAATGCATAGCTGGAAGGGAGTGGGTGAGTAATGTCAATGGAGAGAAGCAAGTCAGATGAGTCTAGAGGTAGTTCACGACAGGCTGTCATAAGGAAATTAGTCTTCAGAAGAGTTAAACGAGAAGGGGAAAGCAGTTTGATAAGTAGAAAGAACAAAGCTGTTTGACTGGCATAGAAATCACTACCTAAATGGTAAAACATCTCTATTATTCTTTGAAATGTTGCCATTGGTATAATCCAGTGGTTCCCAAACTGTAAACTGTGGCTCCCTGCAGAGCTGCAGAAACCAGCCAGGGGAACCACAGTAACCTTGAGAAAACACTGCAGCCCTATACAATGTATAGAGTTGTAGCCTTAATGGGGAGCTGTGGTCAGTGGCCCAATAAGTCAAGGGAGCAGCCAGTCAAAAAAAATTGGGAACTGCTGGTGTATTCCTGCACGTCATAAACTTCAAAATGAGGAACTTTGATATGACTAATGACTTACTACAAAATGGGGTCTATAGGACCACTCTAAGGCAAGTACTTTGTATTTCTGCTATACATTTCTGTATTGATAAGGAGCACAAATTGACAGGCAGTGGTCTTATCTGCATTACCTTCTTGCCATAGGTGACCCGATTAATTGGATAACCCAAGAAACGTATGAGCTGACTGTATTGTCAGGTGTCATCCCAGTGAATAAGATGAAAAGCATTTATAAGAAAATTAACTAAGCTTTGCAAAAACCAAAGTTCTGTGTAACCAAAGAGCATAAGACAAAATTATTCCAATGGGGCACATTCTTTATAAACATGCAAATTGTACATAACCTTCAGAACTGCATGGCAATTAACCTGTACCCGCTTTTCAGTCCCTTTACTTTATGTATCTCTAATTAGGAATTGTCTGCTTTCAAGTCTGGCACTATACATATAAATAGCAAATTAGAGTTACACAGAATGTAAACAACACTACACCGAACAGATAATTTTGAAAGATGAAGGTAGTCATACAAAATATTTTGAAGCACCTAACAGTTAATGCTGCATAACGAAGTTACCAGTCTCCTTCCTGGCCTTACTCAATTTTCTGTTGAAATTTAGTTGTAGAAGAAGCTTCAAATGCATATGAGTGTAAGTATATATTGATACTTTAAAAGTACTTTGTTCAAGTCTTGAAGTAAATTTATCTAGAACCAAGACACTAAAAATGACTGAAGCCTGCTGAATATAGTTCTCTGACATGTAACTTCAAAGCAATTTATCCTGAACTACATTGTCCTGTGCTAATCCCGTTCTATGTTTGTCTGTTTAAACACTCTGAATCTGCTGATTTGTTTGAAAATTTCATAATGGTACTAAAATCAAATCAATGAGTGTCCTTTTTGATTGTGACCTTCACTGCATGGCTAAATTTTGTTCTTGAAATTTTTTCCTGATCCACTGAAGTACTGTACGTATTACACGGATCTAACATTTGGGAAACTCTTAGCTCTTACTTCCTCCTCTTTAATTAAAATTTTGTGTTCTAGGAAACAGACATTAGAAACAGATTTAAGATTTCACAGAACAGCTGGTAATTAGCAGAAAGCTGGTGTAACATAGTGGCTTCCCCAGCACTCCTAAGGCATAAAAACGTCACTTTCAGTTTTATGAAAAAACTGGAAGTAGCTTTTTTGTTTCCTAAATGGCCATTCTGAGCCCCACAGAGGTCATAGGCAGACACATGCAGCCTCTGTGGGGCTCAGTACAGCCTCTGGAGGGTGTGGGGAGGTGTTGGGGGGTCTGCAGTTAAGTGAAACCACGAATACGGGATCCACAGATATAGGGAACCCCCCTGTACTTAAAGGATCTGCTCAGACATTAATCAAAATGTGCTGTTTGGCCTTCACCAACACTCTGTGATGAATAATAAATACAAGAATAGATTTCTCTGGGTACAGAAAACTCAGAACTCAAATAAGGGCATTACAGATATGATGGCTTAGTTTCCATGGCTCCCACTGAATCCTGGAACAAAGTGTAATATCCCAGCTAGTACTTGCACTTTTGGGAGCTTCCTCCAGAGAGCATCACAATCACATAAGCGATCCTAGCATGAGCAGAATACTCCTTCCATTCACAGACAGAGCTTCCAGTAGCCAAATTGCTAATCCGGAGGAAACCCAATGTAACTGAATTATAATCTGGGACACTGATGAGAGGGGACAGGCCTGCTTCTCATTAGACCATTATTGGAGCAGGCCAAGTTCAGTGTCGACCCTTAGCCTTCACTTTTCTCCCTTCTCAGCAAATGGCTGATAAGTTATTCATTCCTGTGGGGAAAAGTAAAGGGCTGCTCTTAGGGACAACATAGTGGTGGTAAGAAAATTTTCTCATCATCTCTGACACTGGGTGGTCCTGGCATCATTGACAGGAATTCTGTGAAAGGAATAATTGTGTGAAGAAATCTCAAGTACTGCAGGAGAAAATGCCAAGAAGAAATAAGGCTGAAAGTGGAGCCCCATTACTTTCCTGAATTATGCTTCTAAGCTAGGAGGAAGGGAAGAGTTCCTAACACAGGGAAGAGTTCCTGACTTCCTCTTCAGAGTCTGAAGGATGTGTTTCAGAGGTGGGGACAGGATCAGGTGTTTAAAAGCAAGTCTGACTCCAGGCTGTTTTCCTGCCTGAGGCAATTACCTTAAGGATGGATGGGAGGATAGGGAGTGAGCTGGGGTCTTCACAAGTCTACCATGCCACCTCCTCTTCCATCCACATATTTTAAAGTAATAACATTTTAAATTCACTAATGACACATATATGTTCTCTGATGAATCAATGCACTGCATCAATTACCTGTCTTTTCCACTGCTATTCTTCTGATTCACATCCGATCCATTTTCTAACAGAACTTCCACAAGTCTAGATAGATAACATGTTCATTTTATTTTCCAGAAACTGGCTGCTTGCCAGGACATATAAACTATCAAATTTGGATGCCAATTTTAGAGGCTGCTTTGGAAAGAAATAATTATTTCAAAAATTGATCACAATCTTGAAATCATTTACAAGCTTCTATTGTATTGTGAAGTCATTTCTAAATTAATAACATGGTCTATAAGTCAATGTGATCCACTAATTAGGACAAAAACCCCACCAAGTTCAATTCACGTAAAATAATGATCTGCAGCAAGGACTGCCCGAGAACACTCTTTTAATCTTAGTTCTCAGTATACAATATAGGAAGAATAATTACTTAATGGAGTGCATTCTTAGATGAATGAGATACAAGGCCAAATAAGGTTTTAGTTTGAAGCAAGTAGATAAAATGTTAGTTTCTACAATTTATCCTGCCACATTAACCAGGGCAGGTGTCCTGCAACCATCTGACAAATCCCAGCCATCATTTGAGCATGACAAATCCCAGCCATCATCCCAATGTCCAGAACTGTAGTGGTACAATGTGGTGGCACCCTGACTGTGGAATTCCCTCTCCCTGGAATTAAGAACAACTCCCTCCTTGGAGACTTTTAGGTGAGGCCTTAAGGTCTTTTTATTTAAGAGAGGGGGGTTTGCGACAGATGTGAGGAACGCATAGTGACTTGCCTGCCTGGTGCGAAGGTTGCGGACATCACTTCTCGTCTAGACAGGCTAGTAGACAGTGCTGGGGGAGAGGTAGTGGCTGTGGTGCATGTCGGCACCAACGACGTGGGCAAGTGTAGCTGGGAGGTCCTGGAGGCCAAATTTAGGCTTTTAGGCAGGAAGTTGAAAGCCAGGACCTCACAGGTAGCGTTCTCTGAAGTGCTACCTGTTCCACGCGCAGGGCCAGCTAGGCAGGCGGAGATCAGGGGTCTCAATGCGTGGATGAGATGGTGGTGTAGGGAGGAGAGGTTTAGATTCGTTAGGCACTGGGGAACGTTTTGGGACAAGTGGGGCCTGTACAAGAGGGACAGGCTGCACTTGAACCAGAATGGAACCAGACTGCTGGCGCATAACATTAAAAAGGTGGCAGAGCAGCTTTTAAACTGATCCCTGGGGGAAGGCCGACAGGAGCCGAGGGGCATCCGGTTCGGGACTCCTCATCCCTATGGGATGAGGATGGGGTGGTTAGAGAACAACAAGACAAAGGCAGAGTAGGAGAAGAAATTGGGAAAGGTAGTGTGATGGGATGTGATAGACGGTTTGGCACAATGAGAGGATGCAGGGACAAAGGAGCGAATAAGCAGCCCATCCTAGGGCATTCCGTGTACAAATGCTTTTATGCGAATGCCCGAACTCTACGAGCAAAGGTGGGAGAACTAGAATGTCTGGTGACAAGGGAAAACATTGACATAGTGGGCATAACGGAAACCTGGTGGAATGCGGAGAATCAGTGGGATACCACAATCCCGGGCTATAAACTCTACAGGAGGGACAGGCAGGGGCGTGTTGGAGGTGGGGTGGCCCTTTATGTTAAGGAAGGGATAGAATCCAGCAAAGTAGAGATTGAAGGTGGATCCGACCCCACCGTAGAATCTCTGTGGGTTAAATTACCAGGCTTGTGCAGCGATGTAATACTGGGGACGTGCTATCGTCCTCCAGACCAGAAATCAGATGGGGACCTTGAAATGAGGAAACAGATCAGGGAGGTGACAAGGAGGGACAGGGTTGTAATCATGGGGGACTTCAATTATCCTCATATTGACTGGGTCAATTTGTGTTCTGGTCACGATAAGGAAACCGGATTTCTTGACGTGCTAAATGACTGTGGCTTAGAGCAGCTAGTCACGGAGCCCACCAGAGGACAGGTGACTCTGGATTTAATATTGTGCGGTATGCAGGACCTGGTTAGAGATGTAAACATTACTGAGCCATTGGGGAACAGTGATCATGCTGCCATCCGTTTTGACATGCACGTTGGGGGAAGAATACCAGGCAAATCTCTAACAAAAACCCTTGACTTCCGACGGGCAGACTTCCCCCAAATGAGGAGGCTGGTTAGAAGGAGGTTGAAAGGGAGGGTAAAAAGAGTCCAATCTCTCCAGAGTGCATGGAGGCTGCTTAAAACAACAGTAATAGAGGGCCAGCAGAGGTGTATACCACAAAGAAAGAAGGGTTCCACTAAATCCAGGAGGGTGCCCGCATGGCTAACCAGCCAAGTTAGAGAGGCTGTGAAGAGCAAGGAAGCTTCCTTCTGTAAATGGAAGTCTTGCCCTAATGAGGAGAATAAAAAGGAACATAAACTGTGGCAAAAGAAATGTAAGAAGGTGATACGGGAGGCCAAGCGAGACTATGAGGAACGCATGGCCAGCAACATTAAGGGGAATAATAAAAGCTTCTTCAAATATGTTAGAAGCAGGAAACCCGCCAGAGAAACGTTGGCCCTCTGGATGGTGAGGGAGGGAAAGGGGAGATAAAAGGAGACTTAGAGATGGCAGATAAATTAAATGAGTTCTTTGCATCTGTCTTCACGGCAGCACTGCCTGTTCTAGTGGCTGTCTGCTGGTATTCATTTGCATCTTTTTAGATTGTGAGCCCTTTTGGGACAGGGAGCCATTTAGTTATTTGATTTTTCTCTGTAAACCGCTTTGTGAACTTTTAGTTGAAAAGCGGTATATAAATACTGTTGATTGTTGATTGAAGACCTCGGGCAGATACCGCTGCCCAAACGGCCACTCCTGACCGAGGAGTTAAGTCATATGGAGGCTAAAAGAGAAGATGTTTCAGACCTCATTGATAAAATAAAGATCAATAAGTCACCGGGCCCTGATGGCATCCACCCAAGAGTTATTAAGGAATTGAAGAATGAAGTTGCAGATCTCTTGACTAAGATATGCAACTTGTCCCTCAAAACGGCCACGGTGCCAGAAGATTGGAGGATAACAAATGTCACGCCTATTTTTAAAAAGGGAAAGAGGGGGGACCCGGGAAACTATAGGCTGGTCAGCCTAACATCCATACCGGGTAAGATGGTGGAATGCCTCATCAAAGATAGGATCTCAAAACACATAGATGAACAGGCCTTGCTGAGGGAGAGTCAGCATGGCTTCTGTAAGGGTAAGTCTTGCCTCACGAACCTTATAGAATTCTTTGAAAAGGTCAACAGGCATGTGGATGCGGGAGAACCCGTGGACATTATATATTTGGACTTTCAGAAGGCGTTTGACATGGTCCCTCACCAAAGGCTACT
Organism: Tiliqua scincoides; assembly: GCF_035046505.1. Classification (NCBI taxonomy): domain Eukaryota; kingdom Metazoa; phylum Chordata; class Lepidosauria; order Squamata; family Scincidae; genus Tiliqua; species Tiliqua scincoides. The sequence goes on from NC_089823.1 coordinate 171,597,215, forward strand.
GAAAAAAACTCCACAGTCAGGGAATTAGAGGACAGGTCCTCTCATGGATTGAGAACTGGTTGGAGGCCAGGAAGCAGAGAGTGGGTGTCAATGGGCAATTTTCACAATGGAGAGAGATGAAAAGCGGTGTGCCCCAAGGATCTGTCCTGGGACCGGTGCTTTTCAACCTCTTCATAAATGACCTGGAGACAGGGTTGAGCGGGAAGTGGCTAAGTTTGCAGACGACACCAAACTTTTCCGAGTGGTGAAGACCAGAAGTGATTGTGAGGAGCTCCAGAAGGATCTCTCCAGACTGGCAGAATGGGCAGCAAAATGGCAGATGTGCTTCAATGTCAGCAAGTGTAAAGTCATGCACATTGGGGCAAAAAATCAAAACTTTAGATATAGGCTGATGGGTTCTGAGCTTTCTGTGACAGATCAGGAGAGAGATCTTGGGGTGGTGGTGGACAGGTCGATGAAAGTGTTGACCCAATGTGCGGTGGCAGTGAAGAAGGCCAATTCTATGCTTGGGATCATTAGGAAGCGTATTGAGAACAAAACGGCTAGTATTATAATGCCGTTGTATAATATGGTAAGGCCACACCTGGAGTATTGTGTCCAATTCTGGTCACCGCATCTCAAAAAAGACATAGTGGAAATGGAAAAAGTGCAAAAGAGAGCGACTAAGATGATTACTGGGCTGGGGCACCTTCCTTATGAGGAAAGGCTACAGCGTTTGGGCTTCTTCAGCCTAGAAAAGAGACGCTTGAGGGGGGACATGATTGAGACATACAAAATTATGCAGGGGATGGACAGAGTGGATAGTGAGATGCTCTTTACACTCTCACATAATACCAGAACCAGGGGACATCCACTAAAATTGAGTGTTGGGCGGGTTAGGACAGACAAAAGAAGGTATTTCTTTACTCAGCGTGTGGTCGGTCTGTGGAACTCCTTGCCACAGGATGTGGTGCTGGCATCTAGCCTAGACGCCTTTAAAAGGGGATTGGACAAGTTTCTGGAGGAAAAATCCATTATGGGGTACAAGCCATGATGTGTATGCGCAACCTCCTGATTTTAGAAATGGGCTATGTCAGAATGCCAGATGCAAGGGAGGGCACCAGGATGAGGTCTCTTGTTATCTGGTGTGCTCCCTGGGGCATTTGGTGGGCCGCTGTGAGATACAGGAAGCTGGACTAGATGGGCCTATGGCCTGATCCAGTGGGGCTGTTCTTATGTTCTTATGTTTATGTAAGACGGTGTCTGAAGGCTGACATGACACATTTTTTAGCCAAATGTAATGTTAACAGTTTTATGAGATCCTTGGAACTTATTTGGTAATTTTTGTTTTAATATTTAATTATTGTTTTTCATTTTGGTACGCCACATTGATTGGGAGAAAGACAGGATATAAATTCTTTAAACAGGATATAAATTTCTCCTCATTGGAAGAAATTCAGGATATAAATTCTTTAAACAAACAAGCAAGCAAACAGGCAAAAGCGATGGTGGTTTCTTTGGCTGCTGTGCTGCTAAGGCACCCATAGCTCCTCAGAAGTACACAGCCAAATCAACAAGACTCAAACAGCAGGGCTGGCCTAAGGGCAATTTGACCACTTGGGCCAAATTGGGCCCCACACCTGCAGGGGCCCTGAACTGGAGTGATGAGCTAAACGCCTGCAGCCAGCACCTCGCTCTGTAGCTGACACTTTGGCACGGAATTTTCCATGCCAAGGTGTCAGGAGGAAAGCACAGTAAGAGCATTGTTGCTGGATGGCTCTCCCTCCTATCTGCCCCTGAGTTTGACTGGCTTGAAATCACCCCCGCCCACCAAAAGTAGTTGGTGGTGACACCACTGCTGAGTGCCTCACCACTGCTGCTCAACCTGGTATGTAGGGGGCCCCTGCAGGGATGAGGGGCCCCCACAAAAATGTTTTGCATTGGGCCCCACAGCTCCTAAGGCCGACCCTGCCCACCAGTTCTTTCAGTGCACAAGTCTGAACTGGAGAGGGTAGCAGACTATCCTATGGGGAGACGAAGCACAAGGTCAAGCACACCTCTTTGGCTGATACAAAGTATAGGACCTGATCACTACAATTTTTGGTTTGGCTACCAAGTCAAAGTTTATGGATCTCTAATTTCAATATATGACATATACTTTAAGAAAAGGGCAGTAGCACAACCAAGATGAATATATGAAGTGCAAAGATAGCCAAGTTCTGTAACTATGGAGGCTACTATATTGCACAGACAGAAGTTGAGTGGCTGGAAATAGTAACACTCCATCATAAAAACTGTAAGAGTCCACATGACCAAGAATATTTATTATTAGTTATTTTTTAATAATATTTTTATCCTGACTTTCCGTCATTGCCATGGGTGCTCAAGATGGCTAATGGAAAACATACATAACATAACACTGAAACTACCCATTACATAATCAATCAAGGAGCAGTAAGCAATATTAAAATCATATAAATATATAAAAACAAAGAAAGAACATGGCATCAGTGAAAACAGTCACAGTAAAAGCGGCAATAAGAACAAGCAGATAACAAAAGGACTGTAAAATAGTATACAACATTAACAGTAGGAAAAGAGTAAAAATAATTAAATGGTAGCAGAAATATTAAAACAAAATTAAAAACCAGCAGTAAATAGTAAAACAGTACACTAAATAGCAGGGGACAACTAACGTCAAGACCAGGGGTCTCCAAACCCCAGCCCGGGGGCCAGATGCAACCTGCGGCGAGCCTCTATCCAGCCTGCGGCCAGCCTCTTGTCTCCTGAAAGCCCCTGGCCCACTTTGCTGAACATGACTGGAACTATGCTCTGGTTGCATCTGGAGAGTGTTCTAAGGGCCACAGAAGTTGAATGAATGAGCCCATTCATTCATTTATTCACACATCTAAGTTCCATCTCTTATTTATTTATATAAATTTTATATTTAGGTTATTTTTCAGCCCTCAAAACCATGCCAGACATTTGATGCAGCCCTCTGGCCAAAAAGTTTGGAGACCCCTGGTCAAGACAAAAAAAATCAGTTGGTCAGAAAAAGAAAAGTTTGGAGCCCACACTGGATCACCTTCAGGGAGGGGACAAATCTCAAATCAGAGGGAGCTTCATAGCTGTGGTACCACCACAGATAAGGCCCGATTTCTGGTTGCTACACCACTCTGACAGATGCAGCAGCTTCCCCCCTACAGATCTCAGAGAGCAGATGGTCCTGTAAGTACCAAGGACCCATGCTGTAAAGGGCATAAAGGTCAAAATCAACACCTTGGATTGGGCCCAGAACAAGCAACCAGTGCAGTCACTAGAGCAGCTCCAATCACCAAGAATCGAACCACCAAGCTTGAGTGACCATTGAAGGGCTCCTCCATTTTGCACCAATTGCAATTTCCAGGCAGTCTTCAAGGGTTGTCCCAAGTAGCATATGTTGCAGTAATCTAACCAGGGTGTCACCAAGGTGAGGACACTACTGGTCAGGTCTGACCAACTCAGGTATAGCTGCAGCAGGTGCACCAGCTGCTATTTGAATAGATCATCGAAATATAAAAATCAATCTTATACTAGGAAAAGATAAAATGTTGTGATACTACCTGGTATATCCCTTCTGTGAAGCAACCATCAACGGTGTATATCCCAGTTTATTGAGTGAATGCACCAATACTTGCCTTACCAAAAAAAAAGTAGACTAGTTATCGTTTCACAAAATATTTTCACCACAAGTACTGCTCTTTCCCCAAGTTTCTGAAAGATTTTTTATAATTTCAGTGTACGTTGTTTGAGATACATCTTTACACAGAACATAATTACCCTGTAGAATTCATTGCCACAAGATGTCAATTAGACTTACTCTCAGGTAGAGGTGTATCGGATTGTAGCCGGGCAGCCTGATCCTAAGCCGCACAGGGTTGTGGCAGCCACATCCTGCGCACTTCGGGCAGCCGCCGGCGACTCCTCAAGAGAAGGGGACTTTCATCCCCTTCCCCTGGGTAAAGAGAGTAGCCCCACAATGGGACTACTCGATTCACCACCAACAAAAAGGTCAGTGGTGAATCAAAAGCCTCTGGGTCAGGCGGTGAGCCCAACAAGGGGACTTTGGATCCGGTGCAACGTTGCTCCACCAGTCCCGCCTCCCTCCCCTCTCCCTCCCCCGCCACTCCTTCCATCTCTGGAATGTCTCCTCCCCGCCTCCCCCCACACCCCTGCTAATCTCTCTGCTGCTCGGCAGTCCATGCAACCGCCGAGTGACAGAGGTCGGGCGCCTGCCCAGCGCCAGCCAGTGCTGGACTACCACCAGCGCTCACCCAGTAATAGGGCCCGCAAACATGCCTTATAGTACATTTGCAACCCTCTTATATTTGTGGTACACTATGGTGAATGAGGGCACCATTTTTGTCCACAGTTGTATAAGTTGTGGAATAATCTATCCGCACACACAAAATGTATCTTGTTTACAGATATCACTTGCCTTTGTTCATCACCACCACAAATTAATTTTCTTGGCTATTACACCACAATTTTCCCCCCCAATCTGAACATACTATTCTACCATTAAAAATGTCCAGCACTATTGCAAATAGTGCCATGCATCAATGACATACTGTGACAGTGAATTCCATACCCAGCCTATTTTAATATTGGATGAAAATTAGTTCATTCAGTAGAACATGGCTGCTACCTAAAAATATACACCTTATATGTATATATTTATTTTTTCAGCAGATTCATCCATCTTTGAACCATCGTGCACAATCAATTTACGTCATAGTTACCAAGGAGAAAGCTTCCCATTTGGTAGCTTGCCAGCAAATATAGGTAGGTAACAAGAAAAGTCTGTTCCTGCTGGCCAACTTTGTACAATCATGCCATTATGTGAAAAAATTACCTTTCCCTCTTCAATTAACACAGAGTACTTCCACACCTCTGATTTTTCTGGCTGAACCATGTATTTGTTATACTCCCTTCAATGGCAGCAAATGAGGAAGAGTGCATGACAGTGAATGTCATCACCACCAAGTACTACCTTATGGGCTGTGACCCAAATGAAGGTGTTGTAAAATGGCATAAGGGCTAATAGATCAGCATCATTTATATATTGGATTTGTAATCCACCTTTCTCCCTGGAGGGCACCTAAGGTGTCACCCAAGCCCACACATCATGTAGTGGGGGCTTCTACATCATGGCTATATGCCATCCCACACTATGTGGCTAAACAGTCAGTAGCCACTTACTTGCTCAGCTAATGTAACAAATCCCATTTCTTTGCTGCTAACTAGCAATACTTTTATTATTATTATTAACAGTATTTATACTGCTTTTCAACGGAATGTTCACAAAGCGGTTTACAGAGAAAATCAAAACAACAAGACTATTGGGCCTTCCTTATCCATCACTATTTCTTGGTGATAGCAGCTTCTTACTTTCCAGTGCATGACCTTATTGATCACAATTGCCTTTCATAACTTAAGCTGCAAATCTATGCATACCTGGGAGTAAGCCCCACCAACACAGTGGGAATTACTCCCAGAAGACATGTTAAGATTTGCACCAGTAGAGGACACCATGACTTGGATTCAAAATAGAACAAGATTGCATTTTTGACTGATTGGGGCTTTTCTGCTTCACCCTTTCTGGAGTCAATCCCCTGCAACCCCTGACAAGTCCTTCCCAAAGACAGGGAACTTTCCAGAGTGTCTTTTTGTGGGGTGTGAAGTGGTGCAACTCAGAGGGAACATTGTTTCATACACCCATATAAGCCATCTGCTTGCACATGGGGAGTTTGGACCCCACCCAACGTTATGAGAATATAAGTAATGCTGATGTGTATAGCAGCATGATAACCCACAATAAGTAATTTGTCACTTTGGGCTTATCATAATATATGCAGTTCAATATTTAGGAACTAGGAAATACTACATTTTATGCCAGAGCGTAACTCATCATCCCATTTTTATTATTATCTTTTGTGCATTATTACATTGATATGGACATTTTAAAACCTTAATCATTTCTCACCTTCCATGAAGAATATTAACAACGGCATCTATATCATTCATGCTCACAGCACGATGGAGCTTGTCACCACTCATTGGTTCACCTGAAGAAAACAAAGAATAGAAGTATTTGCATAGCAGGTTCGACAGAGATTTATTCTGCTGGTGCTGTCAGCTATTAAAACACTGCGGAATAACTGATTAGCTTTCACATTTTTCAATACAACATTTGGATATCTCCCAGGTCCCCAGATTTAAACAATGGATCTCGTATGGCTGTTCTGCAGCTAGCTGAATTATTTTAAAGGTGACTTTGAAATCTGGCTATTTTATCAGAAATTACAAGATTATTTATTTTTAGAAGTTTTAGGCTACCTTTCTGGAAAAAAAAAAGCTCAAGCTGATTCACAAATATGTCTAAAACCTAATGCATATTCCTGAGCTTTAGTACTGTATTCCAATAAGAAGATTTACAGTTCAAGGTCCTTAAGAACTGGTATGGTGTAGTGGCAAAAACTGTGAACAAGGAAAGTACCTGGTTCAAATCTAATTTCAGCTGCAAACTCATGAAGCAGTCAAAGGTAATGTACTACTTTGCCTCATCAGCCACCTCAGTATGGAGACTATAATAATTATATCAGAATTGTTACATGAATAATGTACACAAAACTACTTGAACACTCAAAAAGTTGTAGTATACTTTGTAAGAAGATTATCATTGTCCTGTATTATGACTCTATGCAGCTCCATTCTTGTGAGGACATGCTATTCTCACAGTGACCACAGTTTGCCTTTACAAGGACAATCTAGTATTGGGGGGGAAAAATGGAAATTTGGTTACATCATGATTCAATAATTAAATGGCTTCAGGCTAAGAGAAACAACAAATTTAAATTGTACATTTTTTCATATCTGTAGTTTTATTAAACATATCTGCACGAAATAAAACTTTTAGATGAAAAGCTTCAGTAAGGCTGATAAGAGTTGCTCACTGAAATGGTTTCCACAGCATAAATGTGATTACTGGATAAACAAAAGAAGTCTGTGCAGGTGAAGGTCATGTTTTGGTCTTCTGAACTGAAATAAATCCTTTATGTGCAGTAATGGAGTCATTTGGTTGCAGATGTGCAGGGCAAGGGAATCTAATGTGGCAATAGAATTTTATTTATGGAACTGAAGGCTCTATTGAAAGCCGTGAATAAATGATGAACTCATTGGTAAAGACGTTCTCCAATTAACAAGCAGCAGCTGTTTGTCTTTCTATTTTTGGGACAAATTGATTAAAATTGCACGCCTCATTTAAGCAGGACTTTCCTGTATTTTACCTGAGGAAAAAAGAGGCATCACACCCTTTTTCAAAGTACTTGCCTTTCTGATTTATGAAGCCTCTTTCCGGCTGAATGCAAATACTAAACCAAAAGAGATGCTTTGTTTTAATGTGCATATTCTTAACATGCAAATTAAAACTACAAAGCTATGAAATATAAATAAGAAGTGAGTGAAATATTTATATACGTATAATAAAGCTGTAGGTTACATAGGAAAAACTTATTTGGTCAGATTTTATATATGTCCATTGTGCTCTTTAGAAAACAAATTACTACCATGAATGCTATTAATATCCCTGACACTTGGGCTGCAATCCTATAGTTCACATTTTCATGGGAGTAAGTCCACTGAATTAAATGAGACTTACTTCTGAGTAGACATGCATAGACTTGTGCTGTTAACCTTCCTGCCTACATTTCGAACAGCATTTTAACAGTGGCCACACTGTTAAACTGCCCTGGGTGGAAGAAGAGGAGAAACAAAGCAGCAAGTCATATTCCACCCATGCCATACACCCTTTTTTTCTTGTTGCTATGATTTTTCCTTGTTTTTCTGTAAGTCACTCTGGGAGCCTTGTCAACTAAAGGGCAAAGTACAAATGCTAAATAAAATAATTAATAAGAAATTAAAACATGCTGGTCCTAACAATGCAAATGATGCTATTTCAAGAGTTCACCACCTGATGGATACACACTATACAATGACATATAGTGTCTTTCTCCCTTTTTTTGCTCCTCCTTTCACAACCCTCAACTTCCATTGCCAAATGAAATAACCTTAGAAGCTGTGGCCACAATTCTGAAATTTTCACAAACTCAGTGGAAAAATCAGTGGAAAACAACTACAGGTGGGACCTTGGTATCCACTGATTTGGCTTACCGCTGACACTGGGTTCCACCTATAAATTCCTTAAAACAAGGGAAAAAAGCACCAAAATCCAACTTCCTTCCTTCATGCTGTTAAAAAATTATAATTTCATTCCATTAGATTGCATTATTCACCCCATCTAGTGGCTAAATGCAATACAGTGTCTATACCAATGCATTCTGGGATGACAATACAGGAGCAAGAAACCTAGAAGTAGGTCTTTAAAGCTGTTTTTCCACTGATTTGATATCCACTGTGGGAAGGGAATCCTCAAGGAAAACGAGGCATGACCTGTATATAAATATATGCCCACGTGATCCTTGTCACTACGTACAATGTTTCTATCTGTGGCTACTCAGAATATTGGCCAACATAAACTGTCCTTAACACTTCCAGCACCCTTATCTTTCTTTACTATTATCTATTCACTTATGGAGCCCACTAAAAATCCCAATTGTCCCACCCATTCCCCCTTACAGTCCATACCTGCCATGCATGGCACAGGGGGCAGAATGGGGTGGGAGGAGGGGGATGAACAGGGCAGGGAAGAACAGGGGAGAAGATGGAGTGGGGGAGGGCAGATTGGTTCTGGAAGGGTGTGCGTTTGATACTGGTGGTGCATGCTAAATCCTAACCCCCTCAGAGGACTGATCCACCTGCACAGATCAACTTGGACTTGCACCAGCAATATCGGTGGTGCAAGTCCAAATTGACCCGTAGTGGCTGCTGAGGCTTTCTCCCAAGAGACCTCAAGCAGCCAAAAATCCCCTGTGGGATGCAGCATAGCCCACACCCATGCCACTGCATCACCACACAGGGACTTAGTTAAGATTGGACTATGTAATACTTTCCCCCCATTCACCCTTCACTAGTACAGGCAGTTGACTCTCAGAAAACTCAAGACATACTTGAGACAGAAACCTATGACTGACTGCAGCCAGTAGTACTTGGCTCCCTGGAATGCTGTCCATGCTCGTTCATGGGAAGGAATAGCATCCTTAAATAATAAATACTACAACAAAGTTTATTAAAGAGTAAGTGGAAATAGATGTGGCTGAAGAGACTTGTTTTCTATTTCTGGCAGCCAAGGTTTGAATACTGTGAAGACAGCAATAAAAAAAGCAAGCACACACCTTAAGATTTTTTTTCTATCAAGAATAGTGAAGAATACCAAACACAAAATCCAGTTAAAATAACGGAGAGTAATGCTGCTTATTAAATGTACTTTATCTTTGTTTATTATTTAATATTTATTTTAATGCTACATACAACTGTAAATATTGAAAATATTTAAAAATAAACTGAGGACTTACTTGTTGTAGTTACACAAACAGGAGAACTGTAAGTAGACTCCCCTGAAGGATCTGTGACTTTAAGTCGAAATCTGTAGGTTGTTCTGGGTTTAAGACCTTCCACAACATGCTGCTGGGCATATCCCCTAAATATATTTATATATATATTAATCTTTCCCAAGTCATATTTTCAATCAAATTCAAATATTTCTGACCATGGTACCTATTTAATGCTAATACAATGTTATCTGCAGGGGATCTGTTCCCAGACCCCTCCCCCCCCCGCCGCAGATCACCTGGTTCCAACCCACAGAACCTCCAGATGGAAACGGAACCTCATTCCAGTCATGTCTGGAGCATTTCTGATTACTTTGGAGACCGTGTGCGGGCTCTGGGGGCCTCAGAAAGGCTCCTGGACATGACAGGAGAACATCTACAGTCGCATTCAGGCGCTCAGGCCTGACTCTAAATTATGGGTTCAGAACCTGCAGTCTATTAAGACCATGGATAACAAACCCGTGGATAACGAGGCTGGATCTGTACTGCCAAAATATGCATATTTTATTTATTTATTTGCTCAATTTATATCTCACTTTTTTCCCCCAAACGGCAGCCAAAGCAGCGTATAAAAGGCCACATTAAAAACAATAATTTACATAAAAACATTAAAATAACTTTAAAAATTAAACAACGTTAAAAATCATAATAAAACAGAAAACCAGCAGCAGTCACCACTTAAGAACAAAGCCTATAAAATCTAAAAAACCCAAGATGTCCAATATTTTAAAACTATTGAAAATATTTTTTTAAAAAGGTATTAGATACAGCTATTAATAGCATCAGCAGCTGATTGCATATGGTACCCAACAATGGTGGCAAATGTAAGAAGAGCCCTGAAAAATCAAAATGCACCCACCATTTAAAAAAAAAAAAATGCTATTTTTGCTCTGTTACGTCAATGTGAAGCCATCTGCAAATTCATTTGCTCTGACTGCACATACAAATCAAGTGTTCCCATGTGATCATTGCAAAACAGATGCATAACCTTCATGTTAGCATAAATGCCTAAGCTGTGCATACTTAAAGCTAAAGGACTTAGGAGAAATGTGCATCTTCACACATAACAGCCAGACATCTACATAAGTGCATCTAGTATATACTTCAAACACAGTCTGAATCAGTACTACCTTCCCAAGAGCAAAAAGGGTGGATTTGATCATTTTAATTTGATATCTTGAAATAATATTTAGACTGCAAAGATAGATGTCTACCAGAATCCTAGAGAGCTTGCGATATGCATCTGCTTCATCTAAAAAGCAAAAATCCTTCTAAAGCATCCGACATTGTAAGAAGACTGTTTCACACAGCACTCAGAATACTTTAAATTTTAAAATATTGTTGATTGCGTAAGATAGCTAGCTTGACAAAAATGATAAAATAGGTAGTATTCAAACAGTCTAATTCTGCCACCTAGTGACAAATTCTACAAAGCATCTTCCTGATGACTAGGAAACACATGATGACTCAGAAAAAAATAGTAACATCAAAGCAGTCAGGAGGTAACTGACATCTTACATAGTTGTGCAGTCTATTTATTCTTAAGATGAATATGAGTTTAGGTATGAAATGAAAATAGGCATGTGATAGCCAATAATAAAATAAACCAACAAAACAGTGAAACAGTGAAACATCCTATATTTCATGATCAATCTCAGCTGCAGTGGAGGAAAACTACTAAAGCCCCCACTCCCTGCTGTGATTTTGCTCCATTTCACAGTCCCCACTTGCTAGTTATCACTAAAACACCCCTTCATCCAGGTTAGTTACAGTTACCAGTGTTTCTCGAACTGTGGATCAGGACCCACTAGGTGGGTCGCAAGCCAATTTCAGGTGGGTGCAGATTCATTTCAATATTTTATTTTTAATATCTTAGACTTGATGCTACCATCAAGTCTTGATGACCGCATTTGGGGAAATGTTACAGAACTGAACTTTTAAAAAGCTACTATGTATATTCTTTTAACAATAACAGTCAATGGGACTTACTCCTGGGTAAGTGTGGGTAGGATTGTAGCCTAGGATTGTAAAAATTTTTCCTGCTTGATGATGTCACTTCTGGTCATGACATCACTTCCGGTGGGTCCTGACAGATTCTCATTCTAAAAAGTAGGTCCCGGTGCTAAATGTGTGAGAACCACTGAGTTACATGATTATGCACACATCTGGCTAGGCCCTTGGTGGCATATTCTAAGTGACTAAGTAAGGGCCCAATCCTATCCAATTTTCCAGCACCAGTGCAGCTGCAATGCAGCCCCAAGGTAAGGGAACAAATGTTCCCATACCTTAAGGAGACCTCTGTGACTACTGCCCCACCATAAGATGCAATGCATGCCCCATTAGCACTGCCCCACCATAAGATGCAATGCATGCCCCATTAGCACAGCTGCACTGGCACTGGAAAATTGGATAGGATTGGGCCCTATTTACTACTTACTACTATAAGTAGTAGTAGTAGTAAAATAGTGAGTTATGTTGTCTGCAGATACAGCAAGAAGCATGAAGAGAATCAAAGGGGGGCAAATGGTGAGAACCCTGGATCTTATGACAGGGCTGTCACGGGGTGGGGCAAGTGCCTTTCCCTTTAAGATGGAATAAGTTGGGTGTTTGCTGTCCAGCTGGTGTGCATCAGTAATTTAGAGAATAAAACCCGGGCGTGGGTGGCTGAAGACACGCACAGCAGGAGGAAAGGAGCTGAGGGTTAACATCTTTTATATGGAAAATGCTGAGAGACCTGCATGATGGTAATTTTAGCCTCTTTTTAGCTACTATAATGCATGTAATTATGTCTTTTGGAGCAACTGAAGCTCCCTTAAAATAAAAAATTTTTATATGAAAAATTGGGTGTAATTATTGACCAAAGAATTGTATGTTAATAAGACCTGGGGCTTGGAGTAAGCTAAATAAAAAAAACATTGCTCTTGGGGGTTTGTGGAGGATGGTGTAGGTGGAGGAGGGTTAAATCCTGGTTGACTTGGGAATCTCCCCTGGTTGTAGTGGTTATCTACACATGCGCTAGCCTTAGCCTTAGTATGCTGACAATGAAGCAAAGCACACTTTGCACATGTGCAAGAGCAAACACGGTGTGGCCTTGGTGATGTGCTAGGTCTGAAGCTTTGTAGCCTGTCAACAAGGCGATGTTATAAAGAATCATATCTAGGAATGTGATTGTGGTTTAGCTAGAAAGCTGACTGGTTACAGCCAGTGTGAGTCTCATCATCCTCTTGGAAGTTTCCCTATTACGTAGACTATTGACTCATGGTTTAGTATTGTAAACAAGATCAGAGAATGGAAAACCCCAGCCTGTTGTGAATTGTATGAGAGGGAATAAAGGGCAGAGAAGACTGAATCCCAGAAGCTCTTCTTCTGCATCTGGCCTTCCTTCTGCATCTCGCTACTATACTTGTCTGTTGTATTCATTGTTCTAATGCTTTGCTACCTCAAGATCTAACTTTCAAACCCTCAGAGTGCTTCTGCTTTTAAAACTCTCCATCAGGCCACAAGATATAGTCTTGTGTGTCTCCCACCAAGGCCCTTAAAAGCCTTGGGTGCTCCCCAGAGCAGCATCTTGTGCTGCTACACCTGGTCCTTCCCTACCCCAAGGGTGATGTTTGTGACAAGGGCTGCACAGACTTCAGACTCATAAGATCTACTTTGTTCTTATTAGAATCCTGAGTTCCACCAACCATAATGCAGTACACAGATTGGGGATTAGGTAACTTGATTTAGGGCACAATCCTAACCCCTTATGTTAGTGCTTTCCAGCACTAGCATAGCGGTGCCAATGGGACATGTGCTGCATCCTGCAGTTGGGTGTCACTCACTGAGGCCTCATCAAAGTAAGGGAATGTTTGTTCCCTAACCTCAGAGCTGCATTGCCCTTATGTCAGTGCTGAAAAGCACTGACATAAGGGGTTAGGATTGCAACCTTAGTCTATTTGTTGCTCCTGCAGCTACATTGGCTACCAATTTGTTTCTGAGTACAAGTCAAGGTGATGGTTTTGAATTTTAAAGGCCTATAGGGCTCCGAACCAGGATATGTGAGGAACCGTATTTTCCCATAGGAACCAACTCATCCCCTATGGTCAGGAGTCCTGTTACATGCACAGGTGGAGGCCCTGGGAGAGGCAATGGGGAGCAGGACCTTCTCTGTGGTGGTGTTCTTATTACAGAACACCCTCCCAGTGGGATTAAGAACTGCCCCTTCCCTGTTAGCCTTCTGGCCAGGTCTGAAGACTTTTCTTGGCCTTCCCTTCTTAGTTGCTTCATGGGTTTGCAATGTTTTACAATTATTTGGTTAATAGTCTATAATTAGTGCAATACAAAACATTGAAACAATTTCTTTATGATTATTTTGTGATTACTGCACTTGATTTTGTCCTTATATTGCATTTTACTGTTTTTTTGACTATAATATATGCTGCAGTAAGTGCTCCAATTACTTGAAAGGAAAAGCAGGATACAAATCACTTAAAAGAAAGAAATGAAATCTTGACTTTCTATTCCAACTAAATTAGTTTTGTACATTTGGTTTTCTTTTCAACAGCTAAAAAAGACACAAGTAGGATTGTACTTACGTGTAAATAAGACCATATGTATGTAGCTTAGGATCCTCTCCTTCAATTGAAAATTTTGACCATTTCTCTTGAGGACCTTTTCTCTGTCCTTCCACGTCCCAACTTAAGTGAATATTGTGGTGGCTCACACGGCCTACCACAGGAGGGTGTGGTGCGGAGATGGCACGTTTTCCTAAAAATGAATCGTATTATGTTGTTTTTCAGCATGACAACACACACAAATCTCTCTCAGAATTGGAGAGATACTTTTCCATTGTTACACATGTGGACATTGTTTTGATCTGAACAGGATATACCTCAAACCATATAAAAAGTTGTTGGATAATCTTTGAATAAGTACCTCTATCCATTTTTATTTTGTTTCTTATTTGGAGCAATACAATGAACAAAATTGTCGAACTGTTGCAAGGTCAAAGCAAAGTTCAAAAGCAAACTCAGTAAGCAAGAGTGGTGATCGTCTGCAAGCTTTATTTTGTTGCCAGCAACGGGCTTCTCAGGGACTCCTGTCCAAAGCGAAGAGAGCAATGAGAGCCATGTGGGAGCTCCTGAGGCCCTCCGAGAGAGCAATTTTCCAGTGTGAGCCTCTCACTTATATTTGATTCTGGCTCCTTTGTTTGAGGAGTCTTACACTTCTTATTGGCTGGTGTGTGACATCAGAGATGGGGGCTTTCTCAGGGTTGGCCACAGATAACTTTACAAGCATTTGTTTGGTTGGGTTCAAGTTACAATTTCCAAAAAGGCAAAAATGTACATTGAGACATACAGAAAACGTTTCCAACAACCACTAGATGGCACTCTTTACTCATTTACTGGCTTTTGGTATGTCTTGTGCTTATTCCTGATCCTGACAGAGCCACCAGTGTTATCTTTCTAAATTCCTTTCTGTCTGGTCTCATCAATTGCTGTGGGCTTTCTGCCAACCTCTGTTTAAACTAAGCCCTTTGATCTTTCCTCTATTCCATGTGTGATTCTCTATATGTGACTTGTTACTGTGATGTACAGTGGTATAAACATATATTTAATACAAGACAAACTAACCTCTTATTGTAAAAAGGATTTTAAAGAGACCTTTCTAACTAAATTTAGCTTTTTCTGTCAGCTTTTAGCTCAAACAGAGGCTCTTGTTATGTTTTGGCTTAATTAGGGGACTTTCCCATAGATGTTATTTCTGTTATCTTCTGCCTAGCTGGTGTTTGTGGGTATCTGTATCTTAGAAAACTCTATTTTTAATTAGCAACAGATAAGCTGTCCTTACCAAGGCCTTTCTATCTAATGCTGCTAGTTTTCCTCATTAAAATGTTTCTAACCTGTGTATAACCTTTAGTTTTCTTGGTGCCAAGAGAAATAATTTATTATTGCAAGTGCATCCTGACTACTTCCTAGTTCCAATTAAAAGTATCAGGCAGGACCTTGAGTCTATAGAGGAGATACAGAGTTAGGAATGCTTTTGCTTAAGATAAGAGTCTTATCTGTGAGGAGTAATTTTATACCACATTCCATTGTCTCCCTGTCAGACTCTCTTAATTAACTTTTGCCAGGCATCTGCCTTTCAAGGTTACATTTTCAGACTTGTGGCTTTAAGTCCCTTTAATAGCTTTTTCACGTTTCTGTGTATTTTTATGCTACTATTAACTTTTGCCAGGCATCTGCCTTTCAAGGTTACATTTTCAGACTTGTGGCTTTAAGCCCCTTTAATAGCTTTTTCACGTTTCTGTGTATTTTTATGCTACTATTAACTTTCAAACAGTAAAACTTATTCCTAAACTATTACATCCTTATATATGTGTTAGTTACACTCTATAACTATTAACTATTAAATATTGAAGAAAATTTGGCATGCATGCTAACTTAGTAATTTATTTGACACTTCTGTGATGCTCTGGTGTAAATAACTCTCTCGGTGCTTACTAGACTGTATTTTTGATTTAAAAGGGAACTAATAGAATAATAGGTTTAAAAGTCCAAAAATGTTCTTTTCTATGTGTTTTCATCTGTCCACTTGTTTACAAGCAGGGCTGAGGTTAGAATTTCCCTCCCTCATGCTGCCTATTCAGAGACAGTGCTTTATCTGATGCTTTGATATGTTGACTAGCAATTAAGATTGAGATGGAAATTCCAGCCTCTTACTCCCTTTTCATCTTATCTGATGCTTTGACAGTTTGCCAAGAAACATTCCTTTGCTAATTTACAGCCTGTCTGTTGTTTGCAGTTTGCAGACAGAGACCAGAAAAATGCTTTTTGGTACTGAACATATAAGCATGCAAAGGATATAAACATAACATTTTCCCCTATTTCTTAAACATATAAACTAATTTGTTTTAAACTAATTTAGCTATAAACACCCATAACATAGCATAAACATTTGCTTTCATGGCCTTGTCTCAAAACAATAGTGCATTCTATATATTCACTTGCTGCTACAAAGGCCTACACAGCCTAAGTATTTATATATCTAATGTATACCATTTGATTACAGCTGAGCCAACAAGATCCCAATGCACAATCCAAAAGAAATAAAATCAAAATCAAAGTACAAATCACAAATACTGATGATCAGCATAACCAATAAAAAACATCAGCAGCAGAGCACACCTTAAGTTTCTCATTCAATTTTTCCCAAAAGTCCTGATAAAAAGGATAGTTTTAACTTAAGATCTGATTATCAGCAAGAAGCAAGCCACACCTCCCTCAGAAAGGAATTCCATACTCTTAATGTCACTGTATTGAAACGCTTCTCTCCTGCAACTGCCTTCCATGTTTCAGGCAGCAAGAGAACCCAAAGTAACACCTCAAAAGACCAAAAAAACCTACCATATACAGGGAGCCCCTGTGTCCCCCTGTGCTCCCCTTACCTCCAGATGCTCTTCTGAACCCCTCAGAATGCACATGCATCTGCCCACAGCCTTTGCAGGGCTCAGAATGGTTGTTTAGGCCCCCAAAAGACATAATAATAATAATAATAGTATTTATATACCACTTTTCAACTAAAACTTCACAAAGCGATTTACAGAGAAAAAGAAAAATCAAATAACTAATGGCTCAAAATAAAAAAAAAACAACTAATTTTTATGCCTTTTAAAAGGCATTGTGAGGGCCTAGGAAGCCCTCAGTAGCCAAGTTTCCCGGCCCTCATAATGCCTTTTAAAGACATAAAAACATCAGTTCCAGTTTTGCCAAAAAACCAGAAGTGTGTTTTTGGGGCTTTAACGGCCATTCTGAGCCCCACAGAGGCTGCAGGCAAACATGCGCAGCCTCTGTAGGACTCAGAAGATCCTCATAGTGCAGGATTCTTTATTTTAAATAAATTGTTAAACTTACTGCAAAATTTCAATTTACTTACTTAATTTGATTTTGTCATACAAGGGACGTTAACATTTTCTTGCTTCTTGATGTCACTCCTGGCCATGACATCACTTCCAGTGGGTCCTATCAGATTGTCATTCTAAAAAGTGAGTCCTAAAAAGTTTTTAAGTGGGTGCTAAAAAGTTTGAGAACCACTGATCTAGAGAGCAACCTCTACTAGAGTCCCACTGGTAACATGGATGGACAGAGACTGAAAAATGCCAAGGCACAAAACACAATTTTAATACACTACTTTAGGAACTCAGACTGTACATGGAAGGCAAAAAGGGAAAAGAACATTTCAAAATTAGCAAACTAGCAAAACTAGCAAAAAGCATAAGAGTAGTACAATTCAAGACTTCTATGGCAAAGTCTTTTACACTACTTGGTGCAAGGTTTTAGGCCAGACAGAGCCCACATATCAGGGCCTTCAAGAGGAATTTTATCAGGGGATACAAAATTTACTTTGGGCCCCTACGCAAGGGGGGTGAAACAGAGCAGGGGAGGGTGGTGATGGGTGAGCAGAATAAGGGCAGGGAAGCAGGGTGAAGTAGGGTAAGGGGAGCGGAGAGGCAGCTGGAAAAGTATTTGGAGCCCAGGTCTACCCAACCATGTGGCATCAGTAGTGTCCCCAGCATCCCCAGTCATGGTAATGTCCCCAGCATTATATACAGGCAACAAGTCTGAGTAGATAGGAAAATGTCAGATCCCAGGAAATTTCTGGGCCCCTCCTTTGGCTCCTGGGCCCCCCTTTTGACCCTGGGCCTGGGCACAAATTACCCCCTTTACCCTCTTCTCCTAGGCCCTGCCACACGTACATAGCTTCCCAAAGTCCTTTGCTCAGAACATTTCAGAACAGAAACAGGCATATTACCTCAGCAAAAAGGAAGAGAATCAGGAAGTTCTCTCTATAGGTAGCAATCTCAGAACGAGATCTTTCTGGCCAAACCCCCCCCCCCCCAGCATCTAGAAGAGACTCTAATTCCTATCTCCTGTGCTTTTTCTCTGGTTTACTCAATCAATATTGATAGGAAGTCCTTTTTGGTCAATGAGAGAAAGAATTGAAAACTCGCCTATCATAGAAGTGTAGGCAAATTATGTTTTAAAAATTCATGCAAATACAGGTGGTGCCTCGGTATCCCCCATGGATACTGAAAACCACAGATAATGAAATCCGCTGTTTTGGCACTTTTAAACCCTCCAGAGGCTTCCTGGGGCCTCAGAATGCCTCATAAGGGCAAAAACCATCACTTCTGGTTTCCTTCAAGAAACTGAAAGTCACTTTTTTATGCTCTGGTGTCATTCTGGAGCCCACAGAGACCGGGCAGACACATCCAGGGGACCAATGTTGAGTCAGATCTGCAGATGGAAAATTCATGGATAAATAGGCTCAATCTATACAAAGAGAAGCTGACCTCATTCTGTCTATGGGATGAATTCACATCTAACTCTGTGAGTTGGGGTTCCTATACAGGAAATTGGATGCACATTTCCAGCAGGCAGGTGTCTGACAAGGAATGGGCAAGTGAGGTTTGGGGGCCGTAGAATGGAAGAACTGGTCAGGTTAAGTTGATAAAACCCTATGAATCTCACCAATTTCTGGCACATGTGGTGTGTAAGTAAACCTGGCTGCAGACCACAAAGGATTTTAAAGATCAAAACCAGCAACTGAGTAGCGGATGTGTTGTGGAAACTAATTGTTCCCTTTTATGAAATGGCCCCAGAAAAGGTTTGCTATAGCAACTGAAACAGAAACCATTTATAGAGTCTGTATGCTGCAAACCGCATTTCAACATAATATTATAAAAGTGGAACAAGTGACTGACTATTCAATTATGTATTTTTTTAAATGCAAGTAATCTGTGTCACAAACCAGAGTGCTGGTCTTGGGAATTTAACTCCTTTCTCCACTCAGACTCCAAATACAATGGGTTATTCAATAACTCTGGAACCAGTAAATAAAGGTTCTCTAATGGTAGTAATCAACCATTAGGCCCGTATTCTATTGGCAGTTTTCTTGCTAAAAGCAGAAGACTGCCATTATAAATTAATTCAAATATCTAGATACTAGCCAGGCTAGACTAGTACTTTGAACCAGTAAACTCTTTTTCCAAAGAAAAATGCGCACACTTTTTATTTATCTAAATGACCTCAGTACCAGTGAAAACATTTAAATCAACAGGGTGAAACCGGGAAGCTATTTATACACAACTCAATTTATGCATGGGGGTTGTAAACAGAGTATGGAGTGTTAATTAATCATTCACAGCATTCAAATAACCACTTGATAAACTGGTTGACTGTATCCTCATAATTCTGCAGACAATTATACAGCCACCGTGGGCCTTTCTTGTAAAAGAGAATAAAATAAATAAATAAAATACCTGCCACCTGATCTGGGAAAGCAGGGGCATTTATTCTCCCACTGCTTGAAAGGAAAATATAGATGACCAACTTGCAAAATGGTTATATACACACCATGGTGAATTATCATTTAATAAATTATTGGTTATATTAATTCTGCCTTTCAAGGAAACCTATGTAACCACTGAGTTCTAGATAATTGATAATCTAAGACTAGATAATCCACCAAGAACAGACTAAACCCTGGCTTTGCCTGATATCCCTTAGTCTTGGGTGCATATGCTCTTCCTTTCCCTCCATATACAAGAGCAGAAAGGATTCTACTTTTCCATTCTGCTTTATAACAAGATCAACCACAACTTCTGAAACAACTGATCCTAGCTTCTTCTAGCCAGAGCTTCAAAATAAAATAGGATCTGATACTGTTGACAGTCTGACTAGAATAAGACATGATCAACTGAGTCAGATGTCATAGCCCAGTGTTTCTCAAACTGTGGGTTGGGACCCACTAGGTGGGTCGCGAGCCAATTTCAGGTGTGTCCCCATTCATTTCAATATTTTATTTTTAATATATTAGACTTATATATTAGTCACCATGGTATGTGACTGCATTTGGGGAAATGTTATAGACCTGTATTTTGAACAAGCTACTATGTATATTCTTTTAACAATGATGGTCAATAGGCCTTACTCCTGGGTAAGTGTGGGTAAGATTGCAGCCTAGGATTGTTAAAAATTTTCCTGCTTGATTATGTCACTTCCGGTCATGACATCACTCCTGGTGGGTCCTGACAGATTTTCATTCTAAAAAGTGAGTTCCAGTGCTAAATGTGTGAGAACTAGTGTCATAGTCAATTCTGGCTTATTTTAAATAAGAATAGAAAGCAGAATCCTACTTCCCCCAGACAGGGGAAGTGACCACACCCAAAGCCTGGATCATGTCATGCAAAGCCAAGATTCAATATATAAACATATGAACTGCAGTTATTGATTGGTTCTTGGGGAATGTTTTCTGTTTGGAAACACTGTGTGCCTTGTTTGGTTCAACCTGCAAGTAATCTGCTTTATTATATAGTTAGTATATTTACTTTCTGTAAAGGTTTTGTCAAAATCCTTTGTTTCCCACCTATCACTATAATAACATGTTTCATTAAAGATACTCTGATATTTTAAAACACCAGAAACAAAATACTGTACCTGAATCCACAGGGACAGTGGCCTAATCCATATAATCTCTTCAGTTTAATCAGAGATAACTTGTTTAATATGCATTTTGCTACTGAGAGAAACCTGGAGCTCTATGACATCAAAGAAACAACTTTCTGAAGCACAGCCATGTTTGTTGTAGTAAAAACAAACAGGAGGCAGGAGGTCTGGTCTGGGCAGGAGGTCTGGTCTAGAGGGTAGAGCCTCCATTTGCCTGAAGATTAACATCCACAAGGTCGCCAGTTCGAGGCCACCGGCACCGTGCGACCTTGGAGCAGCTGACAAGCTGCAGCTGAGCTGTTCCATCTGCTCGGAGCGTGGGAGGATGGAGGCCAGAATGTTAAACCAGATCGGAGTGTAACATCTTGAATATGTAGTGGTTCTTGAAAGAGAGAACCTTCTTTCAATTTGTAAAAATCCCTGCGTGGATTTAATAAGCCTGCCTGTGTAAACCGCCTTGAATAAAGTCTTGAATAAAGACCAAGAAAGGCGGTATATAAATACTGTGTATTATTATTATTTAAAAATGGCAAATAGGTTTGTAGCACCTTAACAACTAACTATTTTGACATATACTTCCATGGACTGCAGTCCACTTCACTGGATGCAACTTATGAAACAGACTATAGTTCACAAAAGCTTATATGGAAATAAATATGTTGATCATTAAGGTGCTACAAGGCCCTTTGTTTTGACATCACAGAAGTTACACTAAAAATTAGAAACAGAAACATCATGACTCATAAACATAAGTGGAATTCTATGATTCATGAGTTATGAAAGCAGGCCAGGGCTTATTGAGCATCCTTTATTCAAGAGTTGACATCTTTACCTTTAAGAAAACAGAACTATGATTTCAATATACGGCAACATCAAAAACACTGTGGCTGAGTGCAACAGTGCTGTAGGAAGTAAATATAATTTAATAACTATAATCGTTCAAAGTTGATATGTTCCCAGCACTGTACTCATCCATGAATGGAGTTGAAGCCTGCTGCACAACAGATCATTCCTGCCATCACTCCTCCTACATGACAATGATGGAAGCTTATGGGAAGAGCTACTCCCAAAAGGATGCACCAGGTTGTGACTCATCTTTGAGAACTACTGGCTTCTTGTTGAAGAAGAAATTTAGGGTAAATTGCCCTCTATTTCCTCTCCCAAAGCATTTCATGGTAGCAAGTAACTGGCCTCATCCTAGCCAGAATATAGTTATTGGTCTCACAGTAGCCAGAATATGCAGCACCCACTGACTGAAAGCACAGCACACCCAGCTCTACTTTCTTAGCTGTACCAAACTTTGGAATGGTTTTATGGATTCTAAACATTTGCATTTTTTTAATCACAGTGTAAAAATTACTCATGATGAAGAATGCTATAACGGAACAGCAAAGCAGCATTATATAGGAGATATTACTGTACAAAAAAGAACCACCTTATCTGTTTATCGGTCAGCCCAATCCAAACTGCCACTTGAGCAGGCACAGGCCCCCTATGCTTGGCTCTTGACTGTTGCACACATGCTGTAAAGCACATTTACACCAACTTAAGAGCCAGCTGCACCAGCTCAGCGATGTTCACCAGCCTGCTGACACCAGATCCTGTTCCTGCACCAGCTGAAGAAGCTGAGTTTCTGCTGGGGTGCAAGGGGTGGGAGCGAGTGGTAGGAGGGTGTTCAGTGGATGGGGATGGGGCATTTCTTGGCAGGGAAGGGTAGAACGGGGGGGGGGAGGATTGAGCCCAGGAGGGGGGCAGGAACAGCAGCAGCCCTACCTTGGCTGCTTGGATTTGCACCACCTAAATAGCTGATGCAGATCTGAGTAGCCCTAGGGTAAGCTGGGATGTTACATGGGGTAAGGAGGAAAAATGTACCCTTACCCTAAGGTGATCTCCAGCTTGTTCCTAACCTGTGTAGGATACAGTGCCGGCCACTGCAGCCTGGCTGTACTAGTGTGGGTTAGGGTTGTGTTCTAAGGCAAGTTTAGGAAGCTAACAGTGTAATTCTATGCATGTCTACTCAGAAGTTCCATTTATATAAATGAGACTTACACTAAGGTAAGTGGGTATAGGGCTGCAGCCAAAGACTTCTATTTTTATAGTAAAGAAAGCACAAGTATAGTTTTTGTATACTATATATACAAACACAATATAGAGACATTTCTACTGTATTACTGTGCTGTACAGCAATTTTGTAGCCTTTAGGACATATCCTAACAAACAAACAAATTTGCAGAGACAGCCTATCACTGCTCACAATCCTTTTCTAATCAACCAGGAAATATCAAATTCATCTTTCTAAAAAAAATGGGGGGAAAAACTGACAAACAATGTTTCAGGACAGTGAGGCTTGTAATCTCTTGGTATAAAGTAAGTTCTGGAGTTAACTTCTCTGGAGCCATCTGAAACTCATTAATAATTAACAATTAAATAGGACTGACTCTTTTTTTAATAATCTGTTTCAATTATTTAAAGCAATTACTTAAGCAGAATTACTTAGTATGAAAGGGTCTCTTTCCTCTGTATCACACTGAATTTCTCCTTTGAAAATAATCTGATGGACCAAGAACAAAGTGGCAAAAATAAAATGAAATGAAAGTTATCTTGAAATACAGTGTAGTCAAATGCACAGAAATTCTTCAGGTTAGATGTCTCTCTGACCTTTCCACATACAGCACACTCCTATACAGAACATGAGCAAAGAATGACCCAAGTTCCAGGTTAGCATTAGAAGCATTGAGAAAATAGTTTACACAGAGAAACAGGATTGGCTCAAAACATATGGATGCCTGAAGTGAAAAAGTAAAATGGTTCCCACACCCACTAATTAACATGGGTCATATTTTATCAGAAAGTCTCCCTGTGCTAGCCCTATTGCAATAAACAGGAGCTGTGCTACATTGTGCTCTTACGCACCTTTCATTCATGTCAGAAGAGCTTGCATAGGAAAACTTCTCATTGGGCCCATGGCTCAAATGTCTCACACTATGATGTGAACACCTAAGGAAGACATCTCACCTTACCCCAGGTAAGGTCACCTGAGAGTCCATCAGTGACAGCATCTCTCATCAATTATTTAGAGTGAATTAGGTGGACATACAGACTATTCTTGACAACAACAAAAATAAACAAGCACTGCTTCAAACTATCCATTTCTAGAGAGATGAGGAAGCATGACTGAGAGAGGATAGCCTTCAAAAATGTAGGGTTGGGGTGAGAGCCAGTAGCACATGACTGAGCAGGTGAGAACAGTGTTTACTCTGGTTCTAGAAGGGACAACTTGAGCTTGTCAGTATATTGCTGCTCTTCCAAGGTACTCAGAGCATCTTGGAAGAGCACAAGCAAAACAAACCTCAGTCTTTCTTCCCACCTTGAAGCTAGGAAGGTGGCAACAATCACTCCCACAGTTACTCTGAACTTCTAAAAACTTTTGTAACTCTGGAGACAATCCCTACCCCTATCACCTGCTCCAAGGTTTTAAGGCTAGTCACACTCACAAGAAGACAATTGGTCATGAAAAGCCTGTAGAGCCAAACTGTGTGCCCTGCTTCCTGCTCAGTCCTTTGAGCCAGTGTGCCTTAAATAGATCTCAAGTAGACTTACATTACTACCAAAAAAACAACAAAAAACCCTTTCATAGAGTAGTTTAATTAAACCTGGATATATTCAGTGAACAATGAACAGCAACCTGACTTTTAATGAAATTTTAAATATATGTATTTTTTCATTTTTATCCTAATACTATTGAAAAAATAATCACATATCTTAGAAGTAATAGTTAAATATCTTGAGCACATTTTACCAGAAATGTTTATATTCTTATGCAGCATTCCTCATTAAGCCAAAAGGACATTAATTACAACTGTGTGGGACCAATGAACTCTAACAGTGGGAAAGAGAACATTTTTCTCAGGAAAGCTACAATGAAACAGGATAACAAGCTTTTTGGCCTTTTTCAACAGAAATTTCAGCACTGTAATAAGAGGCACCTAATTTAATGAACATGCTCTCTACCAGCAGCAACTACTGGTATGTAATTAAAAATATAAATACATAAAGTACTATGAAGAACAAAGCACTTAATACAAACCTTTCACCGAAGAAACCCTGTAAGTCTTAAGAGGTGTAATCTCAAAATTCTGACATGACTAAGACAATAGGTCACAATCAGAAACTGACACAAGGATATCCTATTGTTACAAAAGCTACAGGCAATGTTTCAAAATGAATGAAAATAATACAAGCAAATTTTATTTTATCTCTTTGTCCTCCCAAATACAGAGATTCTTTGATTTAGATGCCTACTGAAAGTTATGGCCTCATTTGGTTAAGAATTCATACAATCAGTTTTTGTGTCACCTGAAGGCATGTCACTTCTACATTTTAATATTTAATTGTTGCTCCCAAGTGGTTCAAATAAATCTAAACCTGTGCTCCCAATTTTTTATAGGCTTTGTCATCAGTTTTAGCCAGCAACAGATATTCTATGCCAGTGTTTCTCAAACTGTGGGTCGGGACCCACTGGGTGAGTCATGAGCCAATTTCAGGTGGGTCCCCATTCATTTCAATATTTTATTTTCAATTGATTTTTCTCTGTAAACTGCTTTGTGAACTTTTAGTTGAAAAGCAGTATATAAATACTGCTAATAATAATAATAATATATTAGACTTGATGCTACCATGGTATGTGACTGCATTTGGGGGAATGTTACAGATCTGTACTTTGAACAGGCTACTATGCATATGCTTTTAACAATGATAATCAATGGGACTTACTCCTGGGTAAGTATGGGTAGAATTACAGTCTAGGATTGTTAAAAATTTTCCTACCTGATGATATCACTTCCAGTGGGTCTCGACAGCTTCTCATTCTAAAAAGTGGGCCCCAGTGCTAGAAGTGTGAGAACCACTGTTCTGCGCAATTACATGACTTCAGTGAGTCACACTGAAGTCTGGCTCAATCCCAGCCACTGCCAGCTAAATATCTAGAGCACCCTAATATTTCCTTGCCATTTGGGGGTAGCTCACTAGAGCTTTTGACAGCACTCTTGCAATATAGTATCAGAATACTCCACTTGTTTATAATAAAAGAAATAAACAATGCACTTCACTTATGTGCAGTTTATTTAACTGAACTTGTATTTCAATTAACCACAGGAGAACTATGTGTTCATGAGTTATTGATGGTTCTGGTGGCTAAAATGACTTTGCTGGCTGTTGAACAGGACGTGTTAAACTCTTCTAGTGCAGTCACCCCGAATTCTTGAGGTGGCTGGTGATTAGGAACAATGCCTTTCCAGGTGTTGTCCCGAGGCTGATATCACCTTAGCTGAAGTGCCTAGAGTAGTCATTCCCAAACTTTTTAGCACTGGGACCCACTTTTTAAAATGACTATCAGAACCCACCTAGGTTTACCAGACTTTTAAAAAAGGAGATCTAGAAAGAAATAATCTTTATTTATAAGTAATAATAACCAGAAAAAAAGATTCTCAAACGTTTATCTCCCTATATTTACACAAGCTTGCAAACTATAGGAGCGAAGCTCTTTGCAGGGTAATTAGCAGTACAGTATCTGATTTTTCAAAAGTCTCAGGGTTTGAGGCAATTAGTTATCTGATATTTCCATTACCCTTTGGTGACCCATCAAACATCAGGTTGTGACCCACAGTTTAGGAACCACTGACCTAGAGCCTAGACTCTAGGCTAGTCTAGAGCAACTGCTCTAGGAATGTTCAGGCTGCATTAAATGTTCTAAGAAGGCTGCATTAAAATTACTGCTTCTAACTCTGCCCCACTGGAGGCAATCAATCAGAAACAGTGGGGCGGGAAAAGCGCAGGTAGTATGAAAGAGGCAGAGGCTGACAAGTAGTTTGGCAACTTAATCTTGCCACCTAGAGTGAAAAGGAGCTAAGGCCAAATTGGTGTACTATTCTGACACTGTATTCCAGTGTTACTGAAACTGTGAAGCGCGGCTCCCTGGGGAGGCACCAGGAATGCACAGGGGAGGCACTGGATGTCCTCTCGCAGTGATACAGTCACACCACCTTTCCTGGGCAGAATGTGAGCCCTTCCGTCTTCTGCGCTTTTTTTTTAAAGCAGAAGATCGCTTCTCATCAAAGTGAAATTCTTTTCAACCCCCTCCTTCTTCCACTCCTCCCTTTCGATCTCCAAACCTTCCTGCTTTCCTCCCTCCCCCCCAAATAAAACGCTTCCTATTTGACCAGTCACCAGGGGTCGTAAAGTTGTTTCCATGCAGTTGGCAAAGGGGGGGGGGGAGAGGCAAGTACACACTTTACTTGGCCAAGAACAGAAAAAGGGAACAGTTTTTAAAGTGATTTATAAATCTTATTGTTTGACTGAAGAGGAAAGGCTGTATTTTTAAAGTGATGAATCTTGCTATTTGAAGGGAATACTTATCTGCCATTGATGAAGTGATTGCCAGCCTAATCCTATTCACACTTTCCTGGGAGTAAGCCCCATTGACTCTAATGGGACTTACTTCTGAGTAGACATCCATAGCTGTGCATCTCCTAGTATAGGAGACAAATCAGCCTCCTAACCAAACCCTTATCAGCTCTAATATATTTTCATGGTCTATGTTTGTTTTCCCCACCAGCTGCTGGAAAAATTTAATTTCATTTAATTAATAAAGGGTTCAATCCTATCCAAGGAGAATGGGAGAAATGACTAGTTGTATTGGGTTCCACAGGGGTGTGTGTGTGTAATGTTGGTCAAACTGGTTGTTCACAAAGTTCATTTGATAAAACAATTCTATTGGTATGCTTACAAAGTTAAAAAAAAAAAGAGAGTCCTCCTGGGCCAGACAAAATCTACCTACTCCAGCATGCTGTCTCCAACAGTGATCAGCAGCTGATCATTTATAAAGCATGTATATTGCTGTGTATTCATAATATATTTTTAAGATCTGCATTTGTTTAATGATATGATTAATGTAATTAATATTAATATAGTTAATATTTCTGGCCACTTCCTGTTTAATGATGACACTTCCAGCCCTCAGGAACATGATGGGGAGTCATGGCCAACAGCCACGGGGGTCAAGGGAGTCATGGGCCAAAAAGTTTGAGTACCACTGCTGTATTCCCTTGACATCTTTTGCAGAATGATGAAGTCCTGTCTAGCTGTGAAGCCTCACACAGTGAGCATATATTTTATTTTAATGAATCTACAAAGACTTTGCCTAAGTGTAATAAAAAATCTAGTATAGGAGAATATAATGGATCTGACAGATTGGAATACATTTCTAATTATCTCAAAGAACTGCACAAATGTATATAACCTTTTATAATAATTTAGAAGCCTATAGCTCTAATCAGCCTACATTTACTGCACTGTACTAGTAAAACTATGAAAAGGCAAGGAAAAAACCATGTAAGGTCATGGTCTGAAGCCTTTCAATCAAAGCTTTTTTAAAAAACCAAAACTACATTTTCTTTTTAAACTGCAGTGCTTAAATGGCTATTTTATCAAAATTCAACTTTTTAATCATATTATAAAAGTTTACTAAAAATGAATTAGGAAAATTCCCCAAACTCTCATCTCATGAATATCTAAGGGCACTATTTGGATATTTGGAGAAGACTGAAAACAGCATTACAAAATCTACCAGGAGAAAGAATTACATCTAGGAAAGATGCAATTTGAGTGCTGGAAGCAGTAATGTCACTGAAGTTTGTAATTACCTACTTCAGAATTTTAATTTGTCCAGCTCATGCTCAGATATTACTAATTGGACATTATTTCTAGTTCAAAATATAAAATGGATTCTGCACATGCATAGTTAAGCAGAGTTCAGCTTCCATTGCACCTACGTATGCAATGAGGGAAGCTGAACAATGGAATTGAAATTCTCATTTATCAATTGGACTAGTGGTTCTCACACTTTTAGCACCAGGACCCACTTTTTAGAATGAGAATCTGTCAGGGCCCACCAGAAGTGACATCATGACTGAAAGTGACATCATCAAGCAGGAATCCTTGACTGCAACCCTACCAACACATACCCAGGAGTAAGCCCCCTTGACTATCATTGTTAGGGTGCAATCCTAACCCCTTATATCAGTGCTTTCCAGCATTGGCATAGCGGTGCCAATGGGACATGTGCTGCATCCTGCAGTTGGGTGTCACTCATGGAGGCCTCCTCAAAGTAAGGGAATGTTGTTCCCTTACCTCGGAGCTGCACTGCCCTTACATCAGTGTTGGAAAGCACTGACGTAAGGGGTTAGGACTGCACCCTTAAAAGCATATACAGAGTAGCCTGTTAAAAGTACAGATCTGTAACATTTCCCCAAATGCAGTCGCATACCAAGATGATATCAAGTCTAATATATTAAAAATAAAAAATTGAAATGAATGGGGACGCACCTGAAACTGGTTTGCAATCCACCTAGTAGGTCCTGACCCACTGTTTGAGAAACACTGAGTTAGACAAATCACACTTCTTTTGTTGGCATTATCCCATCCCAGGGGGAGAAAGGCAAATCTTCAGTCCTTCCCTACCACACTCATGTGGGTGCATTCTGCCCCCTTGCACTGATTCTGTACTGCTAGCAGTATCCTTCACCAGCAGAAAGTTGTGTGTAGATTGTGTGTGTGTAGACACAGCAGAAGGAATGCCTGTGTAGATTCACAATGTATTTGGGGGTAATCAGTACATAGGAATTAAGAAGAGTTCCTACTGGCTATCCACCAGAGGTAGGGCTATATACCTAATGATATATATTTCAAGCCTTTCCAAGTTTATTGTAAGTCCTCCTTACTCCTCTTACCCCGAAGTATATACACATAGGATTGCAGCCATAATCTGATTACTGCCTTTCTAAAATATCTGCCATTCCATTAAAATGCTAACTCTGTCACTGGACACATCACTGGATGAAATACAGTTGAAACCCAGTCTACTGGAATACTGTCAAATGAGAATGGTCTCTGGGCAGCAAAGCAAAAAAAAAAAGTCTTACTTCAAAGCAAGGTAAGACTTTTGCTACCACATTCTGATGCTGCAGTTTCAGTTAGTGGAGGAAATAACATATAGACCAGTCATTGTTAACTTTATTCAAGAGATGATGAACAGAAAGAAAAAAAGACCAAATTGTAAACTATCAAATTTAAATTAGAAATCAGGTTTTAAGTCTTTAATAATCTCCCTGAAACTATTGCGGGTACCAAGACTTCACCAGATTCAAAACTAAATTGGATATGTTTACCAATGAGGCTATGATTTCTTTTCTGATTTCTCAATTGTGCTCCATAGTGACCAGAAGAACAACTTTAATCCCATATGATTTTAGTCCTGCCATCACCTCCCTCAGAACACTGACATAAGGGGTTAGGATTGCACCCTTAAAAGCATATACCCTTTTAAGGATTGCACCCTTAAAAGCATTATTAGCCTCAGAAACTGCAACAATCAGTGACAAGATTCTGAGGATTGTGGAGATTGACTAATTAGGCATTTTACAGGGATAGGTAACAGGCAGGATCTTAGCACAATCCTATGCATGTCTACTCAGAGGTAAGTCCCATTATAGTCAATGGGGCTTACTCCCAGGTAAGTGTGGATAGGATTGCAACTTTAGAATCCTAAAAGGATCTAGGGAGAAAAAGTTTTCTGCTCGGGATTGTTTGAAATACAATTGTTTCTTAAACAAGCCCATGAGTCTTATACATGTGCATAATTCTGCTCCTATCAAATATTAATGAAGCTATGTCCCAGGTTATGTCATCTAAATGTTATCAAATTGATAACTAGTGTTTTACAATGCAACTTTAGGTTGATGTGATTTCATACAAACTAAGCAGGACCTCCAAAAGAGCTTCCTCTAGACTTCAGCACTACTTCCCACTGTACAAAATCACACTGTATTCTGCTATTTATTCCTCACAAACCCAGTGCTCCTAAATCCCCAGCATTTTCTTCTCACTTTATCTCCTAAGCCAGGGGTGCCCAAACCCCGGCCCTGGGGCCACTTGCTGCTCTCAAGGCCTCCCAATCCGGCCCACTGTGAGCCCTCAGTCTCCAATGAGCTCTGGCCCTCCGGAGACTTGCTGGAGCCCATACTGGCCCGACACAACTGCTCGCACTGTGACGGCCAACTGTTCAACCTCTCATGTGAGCTGTGGGACGAGGGTTCCCTCCACTGCTTGTTGTTTCACGTCTGTGATGCAGCAGTGGCAGCAAAGGAAAGGCTGGCCTTGCTTTGTGCAAGGTCTTTTATAGGCCATGAGCAAGAGCTTCATTCATCCATATGTTCCATCTTTAATGTATTCATTAATTTAATTTATTCAAATTTGAAATGTAAATTAATTTGTAAAAATGTAAATTTTCCTGGCCCCCCCCCCCCCCCCCGACACAGTGTCAGAGAGATGATGTGGCTCTCCTGTCAAAAAGTTTGGACACTCCTGTCCTAAGCTAAACATACACTCCCCTCTAGGAAACTCACATTCCTGGTGTGCTTCCTTGAATCAACTGGAATCTTATTCTTGCTGTTCCTTTTCTTGCTCCTGTGCTCACACCAGACTCCCCATCTTCCTCACCTAGCGACTCCATGTCTCCAATACATTGAAGAACTATCCATATTTTAAAGTACACCCTGCCTCCCCTTTCCTCTCAACAGTCCTCAATTTAATTTCAGAATTGAGGTCCATAAGAGATAACAGGCATTTGTTTCAGACATGAAGCACCAGTGTATGCTAATTTTAATATTTTGATTTGACAAGATAACAAGTTTTTGATTTGACATGGTAACAAGACACACAGGATCCAAGAGCCCCACTGATTTCCAGAGACTCATGACTCCAGGGTAGAACTCTCCCTGTTTTTTTCTGACAAGGCTCATGCATCCATTTTTGCTTGGCCCACAGGTGTACACATTTGATCCCTGCTGCTTATATGCAATGTTGGGCAAAAATGGTTTAGCAACTACCCAACAGGCAGACACCCAAAACATGGAGTTTCCTTGTCACTGCATGTATGTGCTTGGAAAAGTCTTTGATTTTTTTAAAATTTGTGATGCAGATGCTGGTAGCATGGAAACCTTATCCCTCCCAAAAAGTATGATAATGCTATGGGGGTGGGGAATAAGATGATTGGAGACAGAAGGGGCAAAGTGCATTGTCCCATGTGTTAGATTTTTGCAAGAAAAATTGAAGTGGATTTCATATTTCACATAAATGTATATTTATTACATTTTGCTAATATGAAGGGTACAATTTATGGAACTGCGCTGCCAAAGGGTACGCAAATGAAAAAATATTGGGAACCACTGTCATAGAAGATAATGCCTTCTGTTCAATAGAGATGGTGGGATCAGGGTTTCAAATAGCGCAGGAGCCCCCTGAACTGGGTACTCTCCCCAAGCCCTCTTGAGAGTTGTTGCTTTGGTGGGGTTGCATGTGACTAATCAGCAGGGACAACAATGCACTCTTGAGGAGCTCAGAGGATCCTTGCCTTTGTTATTTACTTCATACCTTTAATGCCCTCCTTTTCCCTGTGAGTGATCCCTGCAGGCAGTGCATAGCCTTCTTGCAATTAATAAATTATATGCAATGTAGTGTTTAAATTTAATAATAATAAGGAATACAGTGTTTAAACTAACCCCATGGTATCAGTATATGAGTGTTCTTAGCTTTTATTTTGTCATGCCCTACATTTTCTCTGGGGGTGCCTTGGGGGTACATTTTGAGGTGCCTGGTCCTCTTTTGCACATGACATCTGGTCACCCTGCCCTCTCTTCTCACAGAGGATAAAGACTTTTCTGTTCCACAGAGGTGGTGGGATCAGGGTTCCCAATAGCCCAGGAACCCCCTGAACTGGGTACTCTCCCCAAGCCCCCTTGAGTGGTGGCTGCGGTGCAGGCTGGCATGGGACTGATCAGCAGGGAAGACAATGCACTCCTGACATGCTCAGAGAACCCTTGTCTTTACTTCATGCCTTCTGGGGCTGAGACTGGCTCATCAGAAACTCTCTCTACCCCCACCCACCCCCACGTTTCAGTCTCTACACTGGCCTGCCTCACACACACCCCTGCCCCCCCCCGTTGCTCACACCCGTTTGCTGCCTGCCTGCCTGCCTCCATTGGCTCACCCAAGTCCTTCTCCATGAGTAGCTCTCGCCCGAGGCCCTCCACTCCTCCAGGCCGCGCCCAGCGTTCCGTTGCCATGACAACACAACAGCCGCGCGAGTGAAGGCCTGGCGTCGGGGAGAGAGGCGGGGAAGGTGGGGGGGAGATGCCCAAAGGCCCCTCCCCACCTACCCCCTTCCTTCCACCAGGATCTTTTCAATGCTCTCAAGACCCAAAGGCAGCAGGAAGAACAAGGGTGTGTGTGAGAGTAGATCCGTCCCATAGATAGTTTAGAGCCCAAGCCTAGGGATGTCTACTCAGAAGTAAGCCCCATTATAGTCAATGGGGCTTACTCCCAGGAAAGTGGATAGGGTTGCAGCCTCATAGCCCAATACCAGGCATGTCTACTCAGAAGTAAGCCCCATTATAGTCAATGGGGCTTACTCCCAGGAAAGTGGATAGGGTTGCAGCCTCACAGCCCAACCCTATGCCTTTCTACTCAGAAGTAA
Organism: Tiliqua scincoides; assembly: GCF_035046505.1. NCBI lineage: Eukaryota > Metazoa > Chordata > Lepidosauria > Squamata > Scincidae > Tiliqua > Tiliqua scincoides. The sequence goes on from NC_089823.1 coordinate 171,630,820, forward strand.
GTCCCATTATAGTCAATGGAGCTTACTCCCAGGTAAGTGTAGCTAGGATTGTCTGACCTGTTTGTAAAGAGAAGCAACCTGTCAGGGTTCTTGCCTACCTGAGAATCAGGCCACTTGTGGACCATTTTTTAACAAGAGTAGAAGAATCCCAATAGGCAGAAATCCAATATACAGGAATGTTTTTTTCTGGAAAATGTAAGATGTTCACAGCAATGAAAGTCCTCCTACAAGGCACATTGGATACTACTACTACTTAACATGTATATTTCACTTTCTCAGTGTGCAAAGCATTTGACATGAATCTGGTGGTGTAGCTGGTGGGGGTGTGAAGCACTAAGTTTTGCAGGGAGCCTCATCACAGCATGCAAGTGGTGTTGCACCCACTGCCCAGAATGGCACCAAAGGGGAAGGGCCGCTTGCAAGCTGCTGCTGTGAGGCTCCCTGCAACACACAGTGCTTTGCACCCTATCCAGTCATAGCTAGAGGGGGTGCAAAGCACGAAGTTTTGCAGGGATTTTTGTAGTTTTGCGTGTATCACCTTGATGTTGTCCTTCCAGCAACCTTGTAAACTAAGTATTGTTATAACCCCATGTTGCAGCTGGGGGGGGGGTGGCTTGCCTAAGGCCATCTAGGGAGTTCAGCACCAAGGCAAGATTCAGATGGAAGCAATCTTTATTCCAGTTCAGTAGCCGCTGCGCTATACCAGCAGCTGCTGGTACTACTACTATTATGACTATTATTACTAGTATTACTAGTATTACTACTACTATTATGCCTGTGTATGTTCTACAATACCAAACAAGTGCAGCTTGAACAGCGCACGCTTGGGCACTCAGGTAACAGCCCAACATATTGGATTTGTATTTTAAAAGCATCTGGCTCTTATGATCTCAAAGATAGGCTTGAATATGCATTGGCAAAACCTCTGAGTGATTAAAGATGACCAGGAGATTGGGCTTCAGAGTCCAACTGTTATGTGTTAATCTCACCCTGCCCTACCCTGCAGGAGTAGAAGAAGTGTGTACAGATTAAGCATATTTGTCAATATATTATCAGTTTGCGTAATGTGTATGAATTGCAGAACACTGCTTTTCTTGGGGTGGAACTGGGAAAGGGGGGTAAGTACTGACAAATTTAATGCTGATAATGCCAATGATGCACAATGGTGTAACTTGGGAGGCTCACTCAGATGGTGTTTTTCCTGTCTCAGTAGTGCACTGAAACATACAAGCAGAAGTATATGAAGTGTCCAGAGAAAAGGCAAGTGCTTTGTCCTTGAGATCGCTTGCAATTAGCATGGAAACTAAAGAACATGTCACATGCTACTCCGTTACTCTTGCAGACCATCAAAAACCAGTATAAGCTAAAGAACTCTGCACTTCTGGAGTGAAACAGCACTCCCAGTTACTGATCTGCCCTGATTTGGTCACATCACTACATCTGTACCTAAGATTTTTGAACAGATTGAGGGGAAAACATTAAAGTCATGGCCAAACCAGGTTCTTTATCATGAACAATACTTTTTAAACTCTAATAATGCATCTCTCTCTCTTAAAAAAAATCCCAGAAAGCTCCATATTGTATTACATGAGAATTGTTTTGAATGCTTGGCCTGTATTTGAACATTTTCCTAATGATACAGTACTTTTATCTGGCTGTTGCACAAAGCTATCAGTTTTCTCCCAGCTTTTTGCGTAGCACATCCAGTGGTAAAATCAATTGTAATGGGATTAAGCAATCATGTGACTCTCTTCACAATCAGCCACAATAATCTCAACCCTGTAGCCTTCCAGTCACCGTGAATCAGGATGCAGACACGTGTGACAAAGGGGAGACTCAGCCAAATCCTGAATCACTTTCCAGACAGGCAAGAGAGAAGCGGACACTACACTGCAAGAGAACAAACCAACTTGTTATTAATGGACTAGTTTGAAGAAACAGTCCATTAATTTAATATGCAGAAAGTAATTGGTGTCTGCTGAACTGTATCTCCTTGGGTGACTCATTTGAAATGTGGATGTTTGGTTGTTACACTTTTCTCAAATATATTTTCTGACCAATCGCCCTCAAGGCCCTCAGAGGTGACAAACAGAAGACAAAGTGGAAACAAAAGACTGAAACTTTGTTGAATTTTTGAACTGAGCATTTGGGAAGTATGATTTCTGAACCAGATGTTTATGGATTTCTTCTTTTTTAAAAAGATTTCTACTTTCTAGACTTGAAGGATCGATTAATGGAGAGGTTTTCACAAAAGTTCCAATCCTAGTACTTCACTGTGGGGAGTCGTACATGACGGAAAGACATGGACTGCTTAGCCTTTTCCTCCGAGAAGCAGGGCTTTTCAGAATTATTTGCCTCTACTGATGAGGAAGAAATGGACGAGGAAAGGATAGTGGGTTATGCAGAAGATTTGGAGATTAATCCTTTTGACAGACTGCCCTTCTCTTCCCGTTATTATGAACTGCTCAGAAAAAGAGAGGAACTTCCTGTCTGGAGAGTGAAATATGCTTTCATGGAAAATCTGCAGCAACATCAGGTAGTGATTGTTTCAGGGAATGCCAAAACTGGCAAGAGCTCCCAGGTGGGTATTTGTTCCAGAGGACTTTCAAGATGGTATGAACTAGAATTAAATGCTGAATATTTGCACATATATTTTTATAACAGCTAATCTGTTCTGGCTTTTGAAAACAGGAACAATGTTAAAATCTAATTACTAAGCTTTCTTTTTACAGTTATTTTTTATTATGTTGACCAGAAGTATGTTGTTCAGATGCTTCCATCAGGTTCAGATTCTCATTATTTTGGAAACTCTAGAGTAAATCTTGTTCACAAATTTCATTTTGGACTTCAATATCTTACTTTTTTTCTGCAGAGGTATCTTATTACTTGGTGTCTATTTGTTAAGTTCAGTGCATTGCAGTTTAAAAATCTGCAGTTGCAAAAAACATGTACAATTGTATAGTGTTGATGAAAGTCATGGTATAAAATATTTTATTGTTGAAAGTAGAGATACAAAACTTCACCTAATGTTTTAGGAATATGATTCTATGGTCTTGCACATTGCTACTTATGGAAGACTCTCTCTTGTTGACATGGGGTGGGTTTTTTGAGCCTCTGGAGATTTGCCAATACCATTTGCCAAGACTGGCAAACTGGAAAGTAACCAAAGTCTCAGGTGGCTCAAAATTAATTACAATAGCATTTGAGGAATGGGATGGGAGTGGTTATTACTTTTATTAGTATTTAACTCTCCATTACATTCACAAGGCATTAATTCTGACTACAGGCAGGGTCTCTGTATCTGTGGATTAGCTATCCAGGGATCCAACTCAATGCAAGTCCCCCAGACCTATGTTGAGCTAGATGCAAGTCCCTAGACCTATGTTGAGGTTCAACCTGAAGCCTCCAGAGGCTATTGGAGCTGCACCCCAGTCACCTCCAAAGTCTTTTCTGTGACAGATCTTCTGTGGTTCCCATACACTCGTGAGTAGGCAAACTTGCCATACTTTGTCGGAAAGGGCAGGCTGAGAGGAATCCAATGACACCAAAATGGTTCCTATCCAATGAAAGCAGCCTCCAAAAAAACACCCAAGAAAGAAGTCCCTCCCTCCAAGCAGACAAATGTATTGAGCCCTATGGAAAGCGAAAGTAAACCACAGGGTCGCGTTTACTCTCAAGTAAGCAAATGTGTCTTGACTCCTGGTCAAGTCAGGCAAAGAGGAATGCAAGGCTAGCTACATGGTCCCCATCTAATGAAAGTGGAACTCAACAGATGTTCCAGAATGCAGCCCCCCCCCCCAAGAATAAACCAGAGGCTTGAGCTGGTAAGGTGGGCACTGGGGAGGGCTGAAAATCTCACTGATTTATTTGTGTGTGTGTGTGGGGGGGGGTTATTGCAGGCACCAACCCCCCCCCCAAAAAGAATAAAACAGTCTTGAGCTGGTAAGGTAGGCAGAGGGGAGGGCTGAAAATCTCACTGCTTTATTTGTGTGTGTGTGGGGTGTTATTGCAGGCAGCACCCTCCCCCCCAAAAGAATAAACCAGAGGCTTGAGTTGGTAATGTGGGCACTGGGGAGGGCTGAAAATCTCACTGATTTATTTGTGGGGGGGGTGTTATTGCAGGCAGCACCCCCCCCCCCAAAAGAATAAACCAGAGGCTTGAGCTGGTAAGGTGGGCACTGGGGAGGGCTGAAAATCTCACTACTTTATCTGTGTGTGTGGGGGGGTGTTATTGCAGGCAGGCTACAGAGAAAATTCAGTTGGTGAAACAGGACTGGCTTCTCCTTATTTATCTGTTTTTCTTTAATTTAATTATAATTATTTTATTTTGTTTGATGATGTCACTTCCAGCCATGACATCACTTCCAGTGGTTCCTGGACAGACTGTCATTCTAAAAAGTGGGTCCCAGTGTTAAAAGTTTGAGAACCACTGCCTTAACTCCAAACAGGCCAATGAGACATCGGGGAGGGGGGGTGACACCCTAGTGACCAAAATTCTGGAAATTGTGGCTTTTAGGAATAATACCATCATGTTATATGCCATTTGATGCAGAATTTCATCCATTGCTTGTGGGGAAAGATTCACTGCATTTATTTTTCTGGCCATTATTATTATTCATTCCGTGTCATGACTATTTCTATCTCTGTCTCACCTACCTCACAGGGTTGTTGTGAGGACAAAAGAAGGGGAGGAACCATGTACACCACGCCGAGCTGCTTAGAGGAAGGGTGGTATAAAAAGTGAATTAATTAATTAAAAATATAATTAATAATTAATTAATAATTACTAATTAATTAAGTCATATGGGGTGACAAAAATTTATGGGCCCCGGGTGTCAAATGACCTAGCTATGTTTCTGGGTTCAATCACATTAGATCCAAACTAGATATTACACATGAATTACCTCCAGGGCCAACATAAGAGGTCAGTCAGGATCAGTGCTTTTTTTGTAAAAAAAAAAAAAAAAAAAAAAGGTGCAGGGACTCACAACTTATTAATCTTTTATTTATTTATCCCATGCATGTATACTCAGAAATAAGTCCCATTATAGCCAATGGGGCTTACTCTCAGGAACGTGTGGATAGGATTGTAGCCTGAGAGCCCAAGCCTATGCATGACTACTCAGAAGGAAGTCCCATTATATTAAATGGGGCTTACTCCCAGGGAAGTGTGGACAGGATTGTAGCCTGAGTTCCCTTGGGATTAGACTGCCAACTTTTCCACCAGCTCTTATTCCAGTGGTGTTTATCTGCAGGGTAAGCTTCAGCAGCTGGATTTCTCCATATCAACCTGCTGCTAAAGCTTTGCACACTAGTAGCAGGTCGGTTTTGCTGGCTAGTTCACAGTGGCAACTGGTTGACCAGTTAGTGTGGGAATGGGCGTGTCCATGAGAAGCACCGCCCTCCATGGAATTGTGAGTACCTCCTGGGGAGAGCATTGCAGGGCAGATCACGCGCCTCTCCTCTCTCCTTGTAGTCCTGCCTGGTCTTGATTGCTGCAGGCAGTAGATTGTAGTCCTATCTAAAAGGTGCCAGAATGCCGTTCCAGTGCGTTCTATTAGAAAAAAAGCCCTGGTCAGGATAGACCCTGATCAAGAGTCCACAAGTTTCTCAGGGCCTACCTAGCCAGCCCCTAAAGACCCTTAATATCTACCTTTGTGTTTTGGAATTGGTCATTGTTCATTCTGTTTCTGCCTCCTTCCAAGTTGTTATCCAAGAATGTTTAACATTGCTTACTATGAAAAAAAAATATAAAACAATTCAGTACTTTAAAAATCTCTTTAAAAAAATTAAGATAGTAAAGGTACAGTAATCCCAAAGCTGTAGAAGTAACAATAAAAACAACAAAAATGCCTTGCTGATACAACACAAACATAACGGCATCAAAGAATATACTAAACACTTGGGCAAAAAAAAAACAACCCAATTTACTGTGCACTCCTATGCATTTCTGCTCAGAAGAAAGTCCTATTGTGTTTAGTGAAGCTTACTTCTAGGAAAACGCATATAGAATGTGGGTCGAGGTTTCCACGCTGGAAAGAGGGATAGGATATCAGCATGTGCTGCTGTCTCAGATACTGCCCCCTTCCTGGCCCTGATCTACCCTCCTCCCTGCCCCCTTCCCACCCCCTGAGCTAACTTACTGGAACCAGAGGGCATCCCTGGTCCACACATGGACCAGGTTGCTTGCGGCTTGCAGCAGTGGCCATGTCAAATAGCTTGTCACATTATGCAACAACTGTAAAAAGCCTTACACTACCAAAACAAGAGTTCTGGTAGCATAAAGGCCAAATAGGATTGGGCCATTAGACTAGCAGAAGTCAGAGTTGGGTTTGTGTCATGAAAGAAAAGAAGGTGGTGCAATGATGAATGAGTTTGTACAATCACTTATGATAGGAAATCACTACATTATTATTTAAAAATTCACTCTGTGTTAATCTCCCTCTTGGGAGGCAGTAATAGGATTTACTTCACCCCATTTCCATGGTAGTATGAGTCATTCTTCTGCTCAACCCACAGACCAGAAGATGTAAAATAATCATGGAATTCCTCTATAAGTACCAAAGTTGGCACTATGAACATGTATAACTCAACTGCTTCACATAAATATTAATGCTGACTGTTGGCTTCTTCTTGACAGATGGTCATTTTTTAATGAGTGTAAAATGACTGAGCATGGCTAGGGCTACTGGGTAGCCTAGTAGTAGGAAGCATAGAGGGAGAGCTGACCTAACCCTGGCCTGAAATTTCTCTAACACTGTTAAACTAAGCAAACAACCAAAATGTTCAAGAATGATAGGGTTGGTGTCCTCTTCTCCCTGGGCACTATCCCTGTCACTTCTCTAATAGATTTGGTCTAATGTGACTCAGGACAAGAAATTCCCAGAACTGTCTTTCACTTCATGTTTGACCACTTAACTGACTCAGGGTCTTGACATTTATCCAAGCAGATAATTTCCTTTTATTGAACTATTCAATTGCTAGTAGCCAGACAGCGAGCAAACAACAGAAGCTCCCTTGGGAGACCTCTTATAACCAGCACTAAAAATACCAGTTTGTATGCTCATTTTGTTGGTGGATTCATTCCACATTTGTTTGTTTGTTTGACATTAAAGGTTCCTCAGTGGTGTGCTGAATATTCTCTTTCTGCTCATTTTCAACATGGAGCAATTGTATGCACACAAACACATAAACAAACAGCAGTGTGGTTGGCATTACGAGTAGCTGATGAAATGGACGTCAATATTGGTCATGAAGTGGGTTACACGGTCCCATATGAGAGCTGCTGTAACAGTGAAACAATCCTGAGGTTTGTGGATTTGTATCAAGTTCCTCTAACATATATAGACATTACCTGGATCTAAAAACTAAAAGTACAAAAATCTAGCTTCCTAGATTTGATCATATTCTAGCATCACATTCGAGTCTAATGAATTACCCTATATATGCAGATGAAGTGGTAGGACTATATACATATAGGAGCAGGCTTGATCTTCCAGTATTTCCATTTAGATAGATAAAAATAAATATCTACTGGGTGTTCCCGCAATTCGTCTTCCTTTCCTCCATACACATTTTAGCCCATCATAATGGTAGACATTTCAATTCTTGTTCATAATGAACAGTTGCCAGCTAGGATCTGAATCCCTTTCCCAAGACATGAACATGAAGAATATCAATAGTTGGTGTATATTTTTCTTACATTTTAGAATTTTTTTTTGTTCTGAACTCAAGAAAGTGTTTTAAAAAATCAGTAAAATAATGAATAAAATCTCCATCTATAAAATCTCTTACAACATCCATTTTAATGAGCACCTGTCAGAGAAACAGATTCCTGTGGAAAGGCCAGCTGACCAAGGGGAGTAGTGTCTAGTGGTTAGCGCGCATGCACTTCTTCCTACTTCCCACTTCCCCTTTACCTGACCAACAGCTGTTCAGATTATTGAAACTGCAGATACTAGATCTGCGTTTCTGGGTGGACACCTGATACTAGATCAGGCAATATTGGGGGCGCCTGTACGTTAGTTTGAAATTAATTGCTCTCTAACAAATCAAACTTCATTTTCTAAAATATGACATTTCTAATATCATATTCTAAAATATATCATTTCTAAAATGATAAATATACATTTCTATAGATCCACCATATTATGATTAATTAGACTAGGAAGTATCTGTACAGTTTTCAGGACCTCAAAGTTTATGAACAATTTACTATGTTATGTAAAGTAGTTGTTTCCTGAAAAATGTTTTCATTGAAGTTTAGGAATATACAGGTGTGCCCCAGAGGGCTTCCCTGGTCCTCCTAATGCTTTTTAAAGGCATAAAAATATCACTTCCTGTTTTATGAAAAAACCAAAAGTGCCTTTTTTTGGCATAAATGACCTTTCTGAGCCCTGCGGAGGCCACGGGTGGATGTGCACAGCCTCTGCAGGGCCCAGAAGAGCCGCTGGAAGTGAGGTGAGTGCAACTTTCCTCACCTACTGAGGATGTGGTGGGGCACAGGGGCCTCCCACAACCATGGTTAAGTGAAACCATGGATACAGGATCCATGGCTATGCCCCCCCCCGTATCACCTTTTTAATAACTTTCCTTACGCTTTTCTATTGATATTCAAGTTACCTTTTAAAGCTACTTTACCTGCTCCCACATGGCCTGGATGAGCTTACATGCACCTGTGTGCCAGTGGTCCCGTAGCATAAGACAGCAGTGCACCTTTTGTGGTACCTCATTAGGACTTACAGCTAGATCCACTGCCATATACTAATTTCCAATAGGAAATTCCAATAGGACTGGGGCATTAGTCAATCATTCTGAAGAAAATGTTTCAACAGGTAAAGCAGGTAACTTGTAGTCTCAAGGCTCTATGTTGCGTATTCCAACCTATGATATTACCAAAATTTAGTTTTGAATAATAATCTTCCTTTGTTTTGCATATTTACAGATATAGCACAGATGCCATGCTACAAAGAGAAATGATGTCCAATCCCTATCTGAGCAATTATGGAATCATCATTTTAGATGATGTGCATGAGAGATCTGTTTCAACAGATGTACTGCTTGGACTTCTTAAGGGTGTTTTGACATTAAGGCCAGAGCTTAAGCTAATTGTAGTTACATCTCCTCAAATGTCCAGCAAACTTCAGGCATACTATGGCACTATGTCTCTTATAACAATAGAAAGCAAATACCAGATGGAAATTGTGTATACTTGTGGTATTCCAGAAGATCATTTTGTGGCTGCTTTACGGCTGCTCTTTGAAATTCATAACTCTAAAGAGAGAGGTGATATTGTGATCTTTCTGACCTGTGAGCAAGTAAGTAGTTTATTATATAGATATCTACATGTTTGTTCTTCCATTCTGACATATGAATTCTGAAATATGGTCAATCTAAAAAGCATGCATTGCGCTTGGGGAAATGGAAGCAACCTACTTTCTGGAGGATCTAGAAACTTATTTTACATAGGGCTGCCATTTAGCTCCCAGATAGTGGCTTGAAACCAAAGCCAAGGTGATCTTGCAATTAAACATGAAGGTACAGTTGGCCCACATCTTACGTGAGAGTTATGTTTTGAGGTTGGCACATAAAGCCAAAATTATGTGTTGTTGAAGCTCCCTTAAATCCAACAAATATGTACTGTCTCTTTAAGAAGTAAAAACACGGTACAAGGAAGCTCACGGTACAAGGAGGGTCTGCTGGACCCTCATTGAGCCAGACATGTCCCCACCTGAACCCTCCGAAGGCAACCACAGCTGTGCTCTGGTTGCCTCCAGAGGGCTTTCTCAAGACCACAAAAGCTGCGCACATCCACATCCTCTGCAGACTTCAGAATGGCCGAAAAGGCCAAAGAAAGCTACTTCCAGTTTCCTTTGAGGGAAACCAGAAGTGAAGTTTGTAATGCCTTATAAGGCATTGGGAGGTCCAGGGAAGCCCCGGGCCTCCTAATGCTTTGAAGCAGGGATGTCAAACTTGTTTCATACAGAGAGCGGAAAAGCATTCATTATGTCTGCTGAGGGCCAAAAGTGATGTCATTAGACAGGAAGTGATGTCATTAAACAGGTCTTAACCAAAAATAAACACTTTTTCTGACTTAGCTGCAAATGACAGAAAACATGCAAATCTTGATCATATTTCAAGATAAGGGACAGTTCAATTTTCAAGTGGACTGCCCTTTCAGCAGTAACACCTCAGCACTGCTCAGAAGCTGAGAGCCTGAGGGCCAGATAAAAAGCTTTTCGCGGGCCACATCTGGCCCCCGGGCCTTATGTTTGACACCCCTGCTTTAAAGGCTTTAAAGGGACTGAAACAGCAGATTTTGATATCCATGGTTTTCTGTTTCTAAGGGGGATCCGAGAATGGATCCCACATGGATACCGAGGCCCCAACTGTATGTTGCTTTACCATTAGAAGGCATTGGGTGAAACTGAACACTATGCAGATGAGATTCTTTAGACCCAGGAGAGGAAAGAAGTACATTTTAGATCACATTGTACATATTTCCATATATCTTCCAAGAAGCAATTTTTATGGGCAAGAGGAAGAATAATGACGTAATTTAATGTAGACTTTAAAACTTATTTATATTCAGAGAATTTTGGCATTTCTATGCCTTTAAATTCTCAAACTTAATTTTCAATTAATGGTTTCTTTAGCATTGTATTGATTTTCATTACCCCCAAAGTCATCTGCCACTGAGAAGAATAGTATAAAAAAATTTACAATTCCCCTATATGTTCAATTATTATAATCGTGATAAAGAAAAATTAGTTACTTTCATACATGGTTTATGGCATTTTTATACTTTAAATTCTAACTAGGCTAAGAACATAATAGCAATTTTCAAAGTTAACTAGATAGAGATTGTTCCAAATTAATTCCTACTATTTCTGGGCACAGTGTGTGGAGCACTCTGATATGGAAAATCTAGAGGCGGTATTATAATTTTTCAGTATTACTGCTCCAGTGGTTTGTTAATGTATTGTTATGGATATTAGAGTGTCCATCTGAGAGATTGGTGTAACTATGATAGACTGTCAAATGGCATAAATATGTTCAGACGATTGCATCTTGGAGAGTGGGGATGGGTGGCAAGAAGAAAGCCTCTTCCTAGGCTTAAATAAATTCCTCAGGAAACATAATTATCACATTACAATGTACAAGGTTTCTATGTATCGTTTTCTGCTACAGTTACCAATTTAATCAGCATTATGTCTGTTATAATTTTGCCGTTATATCTTAACATAGAAATAAAATGCATTTTGAAAAAAGAGAATAAATTCAGAAATGGAACATTGTGGCTGTTGTAATGTTCATGAAAAATGTCTCCTTCACTGCTTATAGGAAATTGGAAAAGCCTACCAGATTATTCAACAAGAGGGACCTAAGTTAAATCCTGAGCTTGGTGAATTGATCCCTGTTCCTCTCTACCCCAGTGGAAGAGAGAGAATCCTCAAGCCAAATGAAGAAAAGCCTTGCAAAAATTATAGAAGGAAAGTGCAGCTCACCACAAGCTTTGGGGGATCTTTGGTCTGGAGTAAAACTGTGTCCTTCCTTATAGATGTTGGGATAGAGAGAAGAGAGGTAACCTAACATCTTAATTTGCTGTGATTAGACACTGCTTGCAATGGGTAGTGACGGTGGTCAGGCCTGACAAGGCATGTGCTGGGAACCAGTGGGCACCCCCAAGGATGATTCACCCCATATATGGCTGTCGCATCACTCACACTAAGTAGTAAATGAATAGGAAAATCTAAAGTAACTCAATGATTCTAGATTTTTTAAACTCGTCACTACGTGCAACTCATAGACAGAATTAAGAAAAATTTTAGTAGCTGCACAACACTAAATTTTCCTACTCAACAGGTAGGCTACTGTAAGGATTCCCACAAGCCCTGTGACTAAACCTGCTAGTGAAGGAAGGGAGGAAGAAGTGTCCACAAGGTATTTGTGTCTCCCTTTGCCAAGTTCAATGGCCAGACAGCGAAGTCCTCTTATACCAAGCCTGCAAAAGCCACGTTCTCCAAGCCACATTCTGGAACCTGTTCTTGACTTTATCCTTCTTTCCCACTTTTGCCTTTTCTGGGAGACAACAAAAGGAGCTTTACTGAGCTGGTGGCTGGACAGTCATTTCTGACCAGTAGGTTGTGTTCAGCTTGTTGAATTCCAAAGTGTGCTACCTTACTGTCTACTGATGTGTGCTTACCTAGGAATCAAGTGGTCATATCTTTGAGGTTTTCAAGGAGCATCTCAGGCTCTCCACCTCGGCTGCCAGATCTCAGGTTTTCAGCCCTAGGCTCAGGTTTTGGATGGCCTGAGACATAAATTTTGAAGAACTATTTCCACTTCTCCCTCCCTCCCTTAAAAAATGTAGTGTGAATTGGTGGCAGATCACTCCACCTCCTCCCATTGGCCTAGAGCAGGGGTGCCCAAACCCCGGCCCGGGAGCCACTTGCGGCCCTCGGGGGCTTCCAATCAGGCCCTCAGGGAGCCCTCAGTCTCCAATGAGCCTCTGGCCCTCCAAAGACTTGCTGGAGCCCGTGCAGACCTCTCGGCAAGAGAACGACTGTTCGACCTCTCACTTGAGCTGTGGGACAAGGGCTCCCTCCATTAATTGCTGTTTCACGTCTGTGACGCAGCAGTGGCAGCGAAGGAAAGGCTGGCCTTGCTTTGTGCAAGGCCTTTTATAGGCCTTGAGCTACTACAAGACCTTCATTCATTCACACAAGTTCCATCTCTAATATATTCATTTATGTAAATTTATTCAAATTTTAAATTGTAAATTAATTCTTTTTTTCCCCTGGCCCCCGACACAGTTTCAGAGAGATGATGTGGCCCTCCTGCCAAAATGTTTGGACACCCCTGGCCTAGAGGGAGAGGTGAAGGAGATGGTGAGGGGAGGCAACAGGGGTTTTGCAGCAATGTAGTTGACTGGAACAATATGAGGGACAGGTAGGGGGACTTCCTAGATACATGTGTGTAGCTGGGGGTAGGAGTGTTTTCAATGCGTATCTGAACACTTTTAAAATCTTGGTATGGATGTATGCTTGTGTAACAAATACTGGTGTTGACCAAAGCTTAGATGAAGCAGAACATTATATGACAATGTTGTGATTCTGTACTTTTAGAAAAAAGAAAAACAATTCTCTTACCAACCTTTCCTGTAAATGGGATATACCATGGGCGTGATTCAGGTGCAGCACCTGAATGTGGATCATATCATAGTTCAGTAGGGGCTTTCTTCCACATCTCACTGCTCATGTGACTACATGAACTTTGTGTGCCGGCAGCAGTGGAGGTCATCAAAGTGAATAGGAGGATTGTTGTTGCCTCCCTTTTCCTCATACTGTCACTCAGTACAAATAACTCCTGCTCCAGAACATAAGTGATGTGTACAATGGTAAGAAGGAGAGCTAGGTAGGTATATGGAAGGAGTGTATGGACCTCTCTCACTCACCCAAACAGCCCCTAATTCTGCCTACTAGTATGCCTTCTGTGTAGGGAGGTGGACCAGCTTTCTATTGACCCTGTGGGAATATTCTATATGCAGGTGCAGCACCTGTGGTGGGCTGGATCATGCCTTATTTGTTTGACTGAAAGGAGTTCCTCTCAGAGATGACAGTGCTCTTTTCAGCCAAACTACAACAATCTTGACAGGAACAAGCAGCGTTTCAGTCAATTTATCAAAGTGCTTTCAGTTTTCCATTTCAAGAGAAATGAAACAATAATAAATATTGTGGAAAGAAAATGAATTTGCAGCCAAGCATTTTATGAAATACAGTTGGGGGGAGAACCTTTCAAGCAAAACACCAGTGATGGTTACTCCATCTTATTTATTTTTTTAACCACCTTCCTGTTTCTTTTCACACTGCAAGGTATACAATCCCCGAATCAGAGCAGACACTGCTGTGATACAGCCCATTAGCAAAAGCCAAGCTGAGATGCATAAGCAAATTCTGGGCATGTCTTCCTCAGGTAAGAAATATTTGTCTGTGTTAAGCAATCATGATGATCACAAGATAATATGTAAAGTGAAACGATTATTGAATTCTTTGGCAGGCAAATGTTTCTGTCTCTACCCTGAAGAATTTACACACAAGGAAATGAAACCAGTTCCATCACCCAAAATACAGGAATCCAGCCTGACCGGCATGGTTCTTTTTCTGAAAAGGATGGACATAGCAGGCCTAGGCCACTGTGACTTCATAGATAGGCCAGGTAATACAAAATTATAGACATTACCTATCCAGGGTCGCTGCAAATGCTTCTTTTAAGTTGAACTACTTAGTGATAATAAATCTGAATGTATGTACCTTGAAATTGCTGGCTCTTGCTGGTCCAGCTGTTGCTCCTGTGCAAAAGCAACACAAAGGATGCACCCTTGCTAACTGCAGAAAGAGTGGCTTTTCAGTGGCTTTGGTCTTATATTTAGCAGGGGGAGAGTAATGGTCTCTCAGTGCAGTATCTTTTCTGGTGGCTGTTTACTGCTGTTTCTTCTGCATCTTTTTAGATTGTGACCCATTTTGTGACAAGGAACCATATACTTATTTGATTTTCTCTGTAAATCGCTTTGTGAACTTTTGCTGAAATGTGATATTTAAAATCATCATCATCATCATACTGTGCTTGTGTGAAAGCACTGATACAGCCGCCTATAACTCAAGGGCCCAGGCTACTGCTTATTCTGATTAGCAGTGACTCTCTCAGTCAGAATTCCTTCTCAGATTTGCTTCCTAAGATTCTTTTGACTGGATAAACCAGAGATTGAACTCTCAGATAATCTGACTGTTCAGCAACAGTGATCATATATGTAACCACTGTCAGGATTATGAGACTTGGCTGGTCTTATTTGTTGAGATGCTCTCAGGTTAACAGGTATATCTTTTTATCCTTTACTAAGCACTTTCTCTTCTAGTGGAATAACAATCACTAAAGGTAACCTGTAATTGCAGCCAATTATTTATTTAATGAAGCAGCAACTCTTACCCTGCAGGTGCCTCATCTCGGAAACTAAGCAGGGTCAGGGCTAGTTAGTACTTGGATGGGAGACCGCCTGGAAATACCAGGTGCTGTAGGCTTATACCGTAGTCTTTTGAGTCTGAAGGTTGCCAACCATTTATTTAATGGAAATGCCATATAAAACACTAATGAGATCTGCACTTCCACAAATCTTGATGCCTGGATTTTAACAAGATAGAGCAATTCCAATTAATAAATTACCTTTTTAAAACTTCAGCAAGTACCCCTTTAGCATTTTCCTTTGGAGTCCCAGAGTTATTGCATTTCTCTCTATTGTTTAACCTTATTGAAACAGAAGAGGTTGCTTTCAAAACATGGTGAAGAGCTCTGCTTATTTTTTCCCCTTGGATAGAATTGCCTCTCGACATTGTCATTCAAGT
Organism: Tiliqua scincoides; assembly: GCF_035046505.1. Taxonomy (NCBI): domain Eukaryota; kingdom Metazoa; phylum Chordata; class Lepidosauria; order Squamata; family Scincidae; genus Tiliqua; species Tiliqua scincoides. The sequence goes on from NC_089823.1 coordinate 171,646,218, forward strand.
CATCGCTTCTGGCATGGCTTTCAGTAAGCTTTGTGTTTGCTTTCCTTTTTTTGGCTAGGATAATTTAAAGGTGGATTTCGTGTGTTTACTTCCAAATGGAATCAAATCATCCGAAGAGTAAAGCAAGGTCAAACTGAATAGTATTAGCTGCATTGATTTTATGATCATTTTCCTTGCAACCACTGTTTTTTGCAGGACTTTTAACTGCCATGCAAAGTACTAAGGGGTCTCTCTTGACTGCCCATCTCCAATTAGATTTTTTTCAGATGTTCTTTTCTCCCTAAGAGTGAACTATACTTATTTCATTGCTTGAGGAGACACAGCTAAACAACAAATGGGCAAAATTTAGTTTCAGGAGTCTCTATTACTTTTCCCCAGTAAACACAATTGAGTCAACTGGAATGATAAAATCATATTTAAATAAATAAATAAATAAGGGGTGGAATTTAGGGTCAAAAGTGACAGTAGTGAAATATAGTATCACCAGTTCTCATCATTAAATATAAATTCATCTTGGTAGCATGCTCTTAGTTCATGGACTGCAATACTCTGTGTGGTTTTAATGACCTATTAACCCCAGAGGGACAGGCAGCCCAACCCTATGCATGTCTACTCAGAAGTAAGTCACATTATAGTCAATGGTGCTTACTCCCAGGTAAGCATGGATAGGATTGCAGCTTAAGTGTCTGCAGCGGGGTACAGGACTGTAGATCATCTGATTAACATCTTTGTAGAACAATGATTTGGGGGAAGAAAGCTTTTAACATCCAAAGGATGGTCATCTCCTTTCCCTTGGAAGAAAGTATACATTATTGTCCTAAATTTCAGCTCAGTGCCTGAATTTTTCAGAGATCACCCTTTCTTCTGATCAGATTGCTCTACAATGCCATTTTAGAAAACTATTATAATTACCATTATACCTTTCCATTGCAGTTTCCATTGTAGTTCATTTTAATTTTGCATAATGCTGACTCTCAGCATGATTAATTTATTACAACCTCTCATAGCCTTGTGTAACAGTACTCCATACTCTCCATTTTGATTTCTGGGTTAGGGCCAGTTCATAATTTATTAATGATACACACCCTTCTCAGTAGCAATTTTAACTTTTGGTACATATATTGTGTACTTGACAATAGGCTTTGTGGTACAAAAGGGTGATACAATGTTGTATTAGATCCATTGAAATTGTTGGGGAAGTCTTTGTGTATGTAGAGGGGTGAGTGATTGTGTGCTGATTGAAGTCCCCTTCTTGTAAGAGATTGCTGGACTGAGATGAAATGTTTATCTCAATTACAGTTTGTGTTATTAGACTTGTGACCCTGATTTTGTGGCTCATACTTAGTAAGTCTTGGTGAGTGTACACACATAATATACCCCCTTTTAGGCTATATCCAACATTTTAGACTGCAGTTTTTGGCCAATTTATTCCAAGTTAAAAGTTTTAAAAGGAAATACCAAGGAATTCTTTGAGAACAAGCTGAACTGAGTGTTGGGCTTGCATATGCACAAGCCAGACTACATCACCACTAACCTATGAAGCTCAATTGTGACCTTTGGCAGTGCAGGCTGCAATTCTATACACATTTCCCTGGGAAAAATTTCAACTGAATTTAGAGTCCAATCCTATGGGCCTCAGTGTTGGTGGTACGCTCACACCACCAGTGCTGAGTGTCATGAAAGTGCCATAAAGCACTTACATGCTGGCGCTCCTCAACCCTGGAGCAGTGACCAGCCTCAGTTTGAAGGTAGTGGGATGCTATACTTACACCAAGTAGCACAACATTCAAAGCAGTATGATTATCAGGTGTTAAAGGATTGTGCTGTACTGTACAAATTTCCTATGCATGGAATGGAGTAGAAAAGTAGTACCTTGTGGCACTAGTCTTGGAAAAATGCTTTTAGGCCAGCCATTTATCCTGCAGCATTAATGTCAAGAAGTTAAAGTGTGTCCCAAGCTACAGGCCACTGGACTCGTATAGTAAAAGCACACAGTTTTCTTAGCGTATGCTCTGATGAAGGCTGGAATTGACTTGCACTTGCCCTGTATACCAGTTTTTGATCCAAGTTGTTGATTTTGGTTTGCTGACCAAGTACAAACCATGGTTTGTAAATTCAGCTATAATGGCAAACTAGAATTTACCAAAACCCAGGATGTAATTAGTTATTCTGAGTGCACAAGGGGAGGAGGGAGGATGCATACCTCTTCCAGGCTCATCTTCCTTTACTTTAAAAGCTGCATTTCCAGATTATTAGTTTTTAAGGTGGTGTTAAGCAAGCCGTTAACTCTTGAAGCAGTTTTATAGTTCTAATTTACATGACAGTATAAAGGATTACTGACTATACCACCATATTTTTTGAGTGGCTGTACTTCCACTGTGTTATACAGGTATAACTTAATTATCCACAGATTTTTTCATCCACTGTTTTATCTCAACGCGATGAGAAGGACCCTTACAATAAAGCATTTTACAATAGTTTCCTTAATGTGAGAGAGGGCAGCTGGCGGACAATCCATCAATCATTCTCTCTCCAGGCACTTAGAACAGTTTCACTCCAAGGCAAGCGACCCCCTCCCTTCCCCCTTAGCATGTGAAAGAGTGATAATCACTTTGCATTCTTTGCAGCTCTGTGCTGTGGGTGAAGGGAGGGATCACTGACTCAGAGTGAAGCCTTTCTAAGCTCTGGAGAGAAACTGATTGATTGTCTGCCTAAAGACTCTGTCTTACATCACAGAGGTCAACAAGGCTGTTTTTAAATTATCTCGCAAAGGGACTATTTTTTAAATGGATTTGCTTTAATGTGTTTGCCATCCAAGTGAGTTCTGGGAAAAGAATCCTTGTGAATACCAAGAATCAACCTGTAAGATCAGGTTGAGTTAGCTCCTGTGATGGTTCCTGTGACTTCTGTGAAATCAAACTGATTTAAATGAAAACGTGGGTGGAATATTGAGGGTGGAACTAGGCATGAGCTACAAGCTAGTTGCCTATTGACTCTTTCTCCTCTCTTCTTGGTAATGTTTAATATATCACATTACACAAAAGGTGCAAAAGAGAGCAACTAAGATGATTACGGGGCTGGGGCACCTTCCTTATGAGGAAAGGCTACGACGTTTGGGCCTCTTCAGCCTAGAAAAGAGACGCTTGAGGGGGGACATGATTGAGACATACAAAATTATGCAGGGAATGGACAGAGTGGATAGGAAGATGCTCTTTACACTCTCACATAATACCAGAACCAGGGGACATCCACTAAAATTGAGTGTTGTGCGGGTTAGGACAGACAAAAGAAAATATTTCTTTACTCAGCGTGTGGTTGGTCTGTGGAACTCCTTGCCACAGGATGTGGTGCTGGCGTCTAGCCTAGACGCCTTTAAAAGGGGATTGGACAAGTTTCTGGAGGAAAAATCCATTATGGGGTACAAGCCATGATGTGTATGCGCAACCTCCTGATTTTAGAAATGGGTTATGTCAGAATACCAGATGCAGGGGAGGGCACCAGGATGAGGTCTCTTGTTATCTGGTGTGCTCCCTGGGGCATTTGGTGGGCCGCTGTGAGATACAGGAAGCTGGACTAGATGGGCCTATGGCCTGATCCAGTGGGGCTGTTCTTATGTTCTTATGTTCTTATCACAGCACAATATGTGACATGTGTGCATTCCCTAACAGCCAGTGATATGAAGTGGAAGCTCTTGTAACATCTAGTTCTAATTGAAGAGACTCTCATATTTTGACTGTCAGGGTTTTAAAAAAATCATTTTTTACTTCTTTACATCCTAATTTTTACAGAAAATCTAGTGCACTGCTTAAGAAAGGGCGCAATCCTTACCCCTTATTTCAGTACTTTGCAGCACTGGCATAGTGGTGCCAATGAGACATGTGCTGCATCCTGCAGTTGGCGGTCACTCATGGAGGCCTCCTCAAAGTAAGAGAATGTTTGTTCCCTTACGTCAGAGCTGCATTGCCCTTACGTCAGTGCTGGAAAGCTCTGACATAAGGGGTTAGGATTGTGCCCAAAATATGATTAGCAAAAATATGTCAGAGGAGCTCCATTTTATAAGGTATAAAAGTGTATACAGTACTTATATACAATGGGGAAAAAATGATGTAGTCATCCAAAATGTTCCATGGTTTTTCCCTTTTCATTGTTTCATAGCACTTGCTTGCACAAAGCACTGGATGCAGTTTTTCTCTTGGTGTAACACTGCAAGATATTTGCCGGAAATCTCACAAGCAACCCACATATGCTCAAGTCTGGGTTCATAACCTGGCATTCTGTTGGGTCATAAACACAGTATGTAAAGCTAATAGCTACAACAGAACAGCAGATTCAACACAACTATCTACTAAGTGAAATCTAACTGAAGATTCACTTAGGCACATTCAATATAGGTAACACTTGGCTCCCAGTAACAGTGATCTTGGCAAGCTAACTGTAATAAAAAATGACACTGTAAAGTGTTAAAAAACTTCTTTATAAAGCACTGCATGTCCCTGTCCCTTTAAAGAAAAGCTTTTCAGAATTAAACGTGGAAGTTTATGAGTTTTATTTAAAACGGCACAATACCATAAAGAATTCCCTAGTGAACCTTTGCCATTTTTACAATGACTTTTTTATTGGCTGCATTTGTGCCTGCAAATGCAGACTAATATCTAAAAATGCTATTCAAGGTTTTCTTTTATTTTATTACTGTTCCTTCACCTGTATAATCTGCATTTATTAACTTGCCCTTTCTAATATAATAAAACAACCAAGTACTTTTTTGTTATAATACAGATGCAAAAGCCAAGTCATTCCTGTTCCTTCGTCTCGAAGCAGCCAACTCAGAAATATAAAAATGCAAAGCAGCAAGACTCCCCAGGGACTAAAATTGGCTGCAGAGCCAGATGCTTCTAAGGACAATAGCCATATATTCAGCTCACAATACAAACTGCTTTATTGATTTATAGAATTAGTTGGCCATGATTCCCTGGTAATTACTTTGAAGACTCAGTAGCCATCCATGCTCCCCACCTGTAAATCTTGCGTCCCTCTTTTCTGTCACCAACTCTTGGTTTCTCCCATTCATCAGCTGTTACTTTTCATTTCATGGCTCAGTGATAAAACTCTCAAACTTTTTTTTCTTCTCCAAGTGTCCAGCCTGTTTTCTTTGTCGATGCTTTGACTTTCTCAAGGACTCATCTTTTATCGCATTAAACCTTGCAGACTGGTTAATAAATGTTCTCTCTTCTTCATGATGTACAGGCAGAGATCTGAATTCTAATAATATAATCCAGTTCTTTAGATAAACACATGGAATCTTTGCTGCATATTTTAAATTAATTTCCCCCAAACCACATTCTGTTGGGCAACAGTCCTCAGATCCAGTGTGCAGCCCAACTCTTTGCATGTTCATTTGTTGAACGTTAGCCTCATTGAATTCAAGTCTCCCAAGTGAGTGTGCATTCAAGCCCTCGTGTGGGATCAATGGCTCCGTACAAAGCATGCTAATAACACAGTATGCAACATGCCAGTATGAGAAACTAGTGTTTTGCAAGGAAGATAGAAGGGATCCACTTGGACAAAAAAGAATGGAAATAACAGCAGCAAGCTCACATGTAACAACAGCGGCAAGCTCACACGTGGCACTGTTTGAAAGAATACTGCAGCTGGAGACAGAAGGCAAAGTTTGAGTCTTACATTCATTTAGTTGAGTCTGTCTGTGTGCATGTGACTGCAGGGTGGGCCTTGCCATGAAGCCACCTGAAATGGTCCTGTGGAGCAGCACTCTTGGGCACCCTTGGAGAGGTAGCAAATGAATGAGCCTGTGTCACCCCCTCCAGCCTGCTTCTCCAGTGAGGGCTCTGATCCTCTTCCAACTTGCTGAGTAGCAAGACTTCTTTCTTAGAAAGAAGTGGGGGGGGGGAGCTGCTACAGCTTCAAATCACTTCTTTCTGCCCACCTGATGCTTACAAAGCACCAAAAAGATAGGGAGAAGCAATCTGGAGGTCCCCCCTTCCCTTTCCTGTACATACCAGAAGCGAGGCATGCAGACTTCTTCCTCCACACTGTTTAGTTTCCGATGAACAGGAGCGACACATGCTCGTTTCCCAGCAGACACTATTCATGTTCCCTTCAAGCAGAAGCAGATCAGAGGAGGGTGGTTGCACAACAAACTCAGGTAAGTAAGAGGAAGTGGGAGGGAAGTGGGAGATGGACCACCAGAGAGGGTGGAGACCAGACCACCCACAGCCACGTACGGTTCCAAGACAATTCCAATTTGTGCCTCAGTGGTCCGCAAGCTCCTAAAGGTTGGGAACCACTGCTTCATGGAAACCATACTGCTTCTTCTGCAGTAAGGTTTGTTTTGTATTCTCAGTCATTCTAACCTGAGTAGTACCTGTCTCTAATTTTTCTGGGATACAAATGAAGCAAATATCTGTCATTTTTCTGGGAGTCTGCAGCATTTATTAGTATTTGTCATTGTTGTTATTATTATTAAGAATATTTATATACCAGTTTTCAACAAGAAGTAGCTTGCAAAGCGGTTTAGAATGCAAAACAAATTATTAAATGATTCCCTGTCCCCAAGATGCTCACAGTCTAAAGAAAGATGCTGAAGAAACCCCAGCAACAGTCACTGGAAAAAATGCCATGCTGGGGTGAAGAGGGATAGTTGCTCTCCCCCTATTAAATGTAAGAGGACACTAAAAGGTGTCTCTTTGCCCAGTTATTGGGGCAATATTTATTTTTATTTTTTGTTTGGTAAGAGGTCTGATTGTGTTGATAAGTGGCAAATGCCCCAATCCTATCTTCTGTGAGTTTGCATGATGTAGACATGCCATGGAGGGATGCGCTGCATACTATGGTGGGGGTGCCAATCAGAAGGTCTCCTTGAGGTAAGGGTACTTTGTTCTCTTGATGGTCCAGGCCCTAGGGGTCTCTTTGACCTATACATGCTTCATAGCTGGCAGAAGTCTGAGGAGAGTAAGGAAGCACAGTTCCAGGGGATGGAATCTGGCATCTATACTTGCTGCTGAGATCTACCCCTTCCAGCCCGCTTCCCACCTTCTGCTGTCCCCCATCCTCCCTGTTCACAAAATGCTGCCTGCACCAACTAACCAGCCTGGGTCCCATCCATGGCAGTGCAGCTCTGATCCTGCTTTGCAGCAGCTGCTTAGTCTAGCCCGGCCGCAGTACATGCTGCACACCAACGAAAGGCCCCTTAAGACAGCAGGACACTGTTCCTCTGTTGTAAAAAAGAGGTTAGGATTGAGCTGCTAGGCTGCAATCTTATACACCAGTGTTTCTCAAACTGTGGGTCGGGAGTCACTAGGTGGGTTGTGAGCCCATTTCAGGTGGGTCCCCATTCATTTCAATATTTTATTTTTAATATATTAGACTTGATGCTACCATTGTATGTTGTCTGCATTTGGGGAAGTGTTAGAGGTCTGTACTTTGAACAGGCTACTATGTATATGCTTTCAACAAAGACAGTAAATGGGACTTACTCCTGGGTAAGTGTGGGTAGGATTGCAGCCTAGGATTGTTAAAAATTGTCCTGCTTCGTCATGACATCATTGCTGGTAGGTTTCGACAGATTCTCATTCTAAGAAGTGGGTCCCAGTGCTAAAAGTTTGAGAACCACTGTATACAGTTATCTGGGAATAAGCCCCACTGAACACAGTGGGACTTACTTCTAGTAAACGTGTATAATATTGCACTGTTTTATTTAAAAGATCAACAAATACATGTTTGAGTTCTTAGACACCTTTTGGATGATTTATTCCGATTGCCAATTAGTTCTAAAATGTCATTCTTCAATCTTTGCTCATCTAGCAGACAAAAACACTTTATCAACTGACCCTAAGCAGGTGGCACTAGTTGGTTCAAATCCGTAACCTTAAAAATGGCAAAATGTGAAAAAAAATTGTCTCAGCACATTTTAGTTCTTTTCTATATTTAATAGGCACTCATATAAACTCATATCACGTGTGATGGTAGAAGACATGAAAAGAGGAGGGAATCACTCGAAAGCTATCTTCTCTTGTACAAGAGATGCTTTTGAGGATCTTCCACTTATCAGTTTACATTGGTATTTCCCTGACCAACTAATGTTACTTACATTAAGCATTTATTTCTATTCATTCCAGCTCCTGAAAATCTCATGCAGGCTTTGGAAGATCTGGATTATTTGGCTGCCTTGGACAATGATGGAAACCTTTCAGAATTTGGAATAATAATGTCAGAGTTTCCTGTGAATCCACAGCTGTCAAAGTCTATTTTAGCTTCCTGTGAATTTGACTGTGTAGAGGAAATGCTCACCATTGCTGCCATGGTAACAGGTATTTTCTGAAGCACTTGAACCACCCACCCAGGTCCATAGTTTTGTTGAAGTTCAGTTTACATACCAAGAGCTTAGTGTTATCAGCCAACTAGAGACTGATTTTTGATTAATCTGCACCTGATGATGCCCAGGTGATAGAGGAAATGTAATTAAATTAAGCTGCAGGACATGCCCCTTTCCCTGCTAGCGCACTGGGTGTTTAGTGCATGCAGGGAAGGGTTCAGTGCACTCATCTCACCATGACCTGGGACCCTGCCCCACTGACATCTTGATAACACTGCCAGCTGCCCCAAATAGGACCCTCTTCAGCAGAAGTTTTCTAACTTGACCACAGAGTATCTGCCACCCTTGTGCCTTCACTGGTCAGCTGGTTCCCTTCTTGGGCTTTGAGCAGCAGGCTCTTATCTTGCAGTCTCCAGCCACAGATGTTCAGGCAGCTCCCATCTCGATACCTCATTCCAGGTCATGCCTTCCTTGTTTAGTTTCTTTGCCCCTCTCTGGACTCTCACCCCTTCCATATTCCTTCTTTCCATTCCCAGCCCCCTAAGGTTGTAAAAAGGCTCCTTTCTTGCTTTAGCTCATTCATGTGCCTAGATAGACACAGCTGCATGGCTTTCTCTGCTCTCTTGCCTAGTGTGGTGGGAACTGGCCAGCTGTGCTCATCTTTGTGGGCTGGCTGCCATATCTGTGGGTCAGGCTGCGTGTGGGCTGGATGGATCCTCAGAACTCACAAGGGCTCTCAGTAGAATAAACTAAGCTCAGTCAAGGCTGACAAAGGCTTCAAGGAATCAGCTTCAAGCAGTAGCAGACTGACAACTGTCGGCTCCCACAACTGCTGAAACCAGCATGGATCCCCAGGTGAGTCCAGAGATGGACTACTCCATAACTAAAATGTTATTTTCACCCCAGTGACAAATGGGTTGGGAGCAGTCATATTGTCAGTGAGGATGGTGAAGCTGGGCAAGCAAAAGTTATGAACCTCTTAGGCGATGACAGCAGAAAGATAGGCGGAGCAAGGCCATTGAGAGGTTAACAGTGAGGATAAGTACTTTGGGCTGTATCTGGAAGCCAGCAGGAAGCTAGCATAGGGATTTGTGGTACAGTGGTGCACTGCCCAGGAAATGAGAGAAGCGTGAGAGGGCCAGGGTGTGATGAAAATGGAAGTCCTGAAAAGGTTGATGTAATGATGGTGGGAGATTACTACAGCATGAACCAGGAGCAAAAAGACTATATTTTTGACATGTTTTCACAAAAAAAGAAGATTGCATTGCATACCTTGTGCATATAGCACATTTTTGTCTTAATTGTTGCTTGTTTTCTTTCTTCCCTATTCAATGCAAGCTCCTAGCTGCTTTTTAAATCCTTCGCAGGAAACAGAGATTACCATGGCTTGCCGGCAAAAATTCTTGCATCCTGCAGGAGATCATTTTACTCTTATCAATGTGTACAAGGCTTATAAAGAAGCTAGTACAAACTCCACAAGCCAGTGTAAGTGTGTATTCAATATTTTAATTATACTTTTAAGGTTCATGATAACATGCTTGTGATCAGTTCTTTCTGCTCTTACTGCTTGAATAGTACCAAGAACAAAACTTCTTATTTCTGGGTTTAACTCAGTTTATAGACTGGTTTTCAAAGCGATCAAACCAGTTTAGAAAAAATAAACTGCCAACATTATGAATAATAAAAGAAATGGTGCACAAGCCCATATGGACCCATGAAGGTGGACCACGCCTGGGGTTAGGATTTGGATTGGGTGGGAAGGGGCTTGGAATTTCACAGGTGCTGCTGCTGTTGAACCTGTCCCCTTCTCAGGTCTAATCCATCAACCTCTCCATTCCACCCCCTTCTCACCTCCCTCCTGCATGATCCTACATGGGGCCGCTGGCACCCAGTGTCTGCTGCTACACAGAACTGGCCACTCACTGCTTGCATCAGCAACCAGCCCAGCAACAGCTGGAAAGTGCGCTATACCGCTAGCATGCTTGTTCTGGTGACATAACACACCTTCAGGATTGGGCCCTTAATCAGAGTTTTTCTACATAGTGACACGGTAAATGCCTCTAATACAGGGGTGTCCAAAGTTTTTGGCAGGAGAGCCACATCATCTCTCTGACGCTGTGTCAGGGGCTGGGAAAAAAAAGAATGTACATTTAAAATTTGAATAAATTTACATAATTTACATAAATTAATATACTAGAGGTGGAACTTATATGAATGAATGAAGGTCTTGCAATAGCTCAAGGCCTATAAAAGGCCTTGCACAAAGCAAGGCTGGCCTTTCCTTTGCTGCTGCTACTGCATCACAGATGTGAAACAGCAAGCAGTGGAGGAAGCCCTCATCCCACAGCTCATGCAAGAGGTCAAACAGTCGCCTTCATACTGAGAGCAGTTGCGTCAGGCCAGTGTGGGCTCCAGCAAATCTCCAGAGGACCAGAGACTTATTGGAGACTGGGGGCTCCCTGAGGGCCGCATTGAGAGGCCTCGAGGGCCACATGTGGCCCCAGGGCTGGAGTTTGGGCACCCCTGCTCTAATATGATCTTATAGTAAAATACCATAATTATATATTTTTTCACCCATTAGACTATGACATTGAAAAATGGTGTCAAGACTATTTTCTCAACTGCTCTGCACTAAGAATGGCAGAAGCTATCAGAGCTGAATTGGAGGACATTATGAGACAAACTGAGCTCCCAGTTTCAACACCTGCTTTTGGACTGAAAGAAAATGTGCTTAGGATAAAGAAAGCACTCTTATCTGGTTACTTTATGCAAGTAAGGAAAGATATTGGATGGTATAGTCTAAATGTAGCAACATTATAGACCACAATTTAATCAAAGATGTGGCTTCAATTTGCACCTAAAATCAGCATGTGTTGCTTCTATATTTCTATTTTGACAATTTCTATATAGTTTATTTCTTTAAAATGTATATGCTACTTTTCTCAACAGGAACTGAGTGCCTTATGAAAAATATATATTTGTTTCAGTTGTATAGGTCAGACAGGAATAATCTCCCACTCCAATTAATGTTGCTAACTTATTAAAAATAAAGTATGGCCTTTAAAAGCATAACTTTTCTGTTATTTAGTAGATAACTAAATTCAAGTTTGAAGGTATGTAACTGGTGAAGTCCACATGAACAACATATTTACATACAGATAAATGTTCACATTCTAGATTGCACGTGATGTGGATGGCTCTGGGAACTACTTAATGTTGACCCATCGTCAAGTAGCTCAGCTTCACCCTTTATCAATCTACTACAACACCAGGAGGTTCCCAGAGTGGGTTGTCTTCCACAAATTTAGCATAATGGAAAGCAATACAATAGAAATCATCTCAGCAATATCACCTGACCTGTGAGTAAGAGATATAGAGATTTACTTTTCTGTTTCAAAATTTTGGTTGAAGGGCACAATCCAACAGAAACATCTTTTCTGTAAACTTTGTTGGAATGATTTGGGAGTCGTAAATTAATGCTGTTGCATGAATGTCTTCATTTCAAAAGCTGATTTTGTAGAATTACAGCACAATCTGATGCATGTCTATTCAGAAGTCCTATTATGTTCAGTGGGGCTCAGTTCCAGGAAAATGTGTATAGGACTGCAGTCTTATAGTGTTGGTCCAGACTCAACGAATCTAACTGTTCATTTGGGCTTCTGTAAGAGATTCCTGGTGGATTGTGGCCTGTATTTCTAACTTTGAGCACTATTTATTAGTAGAAGCTTTTGGAACTAGAGCAGTGGTTCCCAAACTGGTGAGTCACAGCCCACCAGCCAGGGAAGCACTTGTCCCTGCCCCTTAAGGGCGGAAGGCAGCAACACAATCCCCAGGATTGTGCTGCTACCAGGGATAGGAGGGACACTGAGCTGCAGTTGGCTCCCTAGACCTGCAAGTCTTAAAAAAAAAAAAAAAAAGTGGGCTAGTTTCACGACAAAACCAGAACTATTTTTTTTTTTAAAGACTTTTGCAGGCATGGGTAGCCCTGTGGTAGCAACAATTCCTTGTTGCTTGTCTCTCTGCTGTGAATTGAATTGCACACTACCAGTTATGTTATATGTTGCATGTTATATGTAGAGCCTCTGGCTTAACACACTAGGTACCTTAAAGAAGGATTTGATTAATGGTTCTATTGGTATGTTGTTTACAGTGCACTTACTCTGATAGTGTTTACAAAAAGGTTCTGAAGACCATAATTTAAAAAGTTAATAGAATCTTTTACTAAATTTTCAATAGAGACTGTACAGTTCTAAGGTTACAATTACTGGAAGGTTATTTTTCAGGATCTAGCCTCTGGTAAAATCAGACAAAACTATAGTCAGACACCCCCTAAGTTTAACACTCGACTTATCTGCGAGTCATAGAAAATTTCATGATTTTGGCTCAAAAACCTTCTATCGCTGTATCTGCGAGATCGCCTTAGATCGCCTTATAGGCAAGTATCTGCTGTAGTTTTGACGCGTGGAACTAATACACAGCAGTAAGACCAAAGTAGAACAAAAATCCATAGTTTTTTTCCCTGAAGTTGGGAGTATTTGCTTACTAATACTCCCGCTTCCAGAACCTAATGTTTAAACTACTAATTTCACACCTCTGCTTGCACCCTACTTATTTTAATTTTATGCTTTATCAGTATACCAGACCTGTGGATTTTCCAGACTTCTATCTGTGACAAGTAACAATTGCCTTTTAGAAATTTTAGAAATGGGTTAAGTCAGAATGCCAGATGCAAGGGAGGGCACCAGGATGAGGTCTCTTGTTATCTGGTGTGCTCCCTGGGGCATTTGGTGGGCCGCTGTGAGATACAGGAAGCTGGACTAGATGGGCCTATGGCCTGATCCAGTGGGGCTGTTCTTATGCCTCTAGCTGACTAGGAAGGGATGCTTTCATAGATTAAGCAATAGGTTTTTCTTTTTCCCTTAGGCTGCTAAAGTATCACAAATGACTTATGCAGTCTAAGTATTTAATGCATCAAAATATTGACTACTTTGGACTTATTTAAAAGGTTACAACACACATAGCAGCAGGAAACCCTTCCTCTGCTAGATCCGTTTTAAATCAGTAAGAATTGTACCCTTGTACAAAATTCCTTGAATTTCAATAGGGTATGTACAAAAGATCCAAGCAAAACTTGCTTGGAATATGCTCAAATCCAGGTATTTATTAGGTGATCTGCAACACCTGGAAACCAACTACAACTCTCCAAGGACAGGTGGAACATATTAATTTACAACAATCTTAGGTGAGTCAAGTTTATCTACACTTTGATAGGAATGTTTGCTTTGCAAGTAATCTTAGACTCCAGGTGTGCAGCTCTGTATTTAATGCATCATGATGTTTCTACTATCTTTGCATGAGTCAGAAAATAGCTATAGGAAAAATATATATATGTATATGTCCTTTCCCTTGTTTATTCTGTTTTCTTATCAGATTTGTGGAGCTAGCACCTCAATACTACTTTAGTAATCTGCCTGCTAGTGAGACCAAGGCTATCCTGCAAGAAGTAATCCATCATTTATCGCCCATTTCAACAACAGACAAGGAACAAAATCTAAACAGTGAAGATAGAGAATATGAAAAATATCCTGAAACTACTGAACAACGATGCATTATTCAGTAGAGTTTCCTAGCCACAACTATGTTGAAGTATACAGAAACACTATGAACGATAGATGCCCTAACATCAGTTTTTATGATATGAGAAATGTTCAGATATTTATAGGAGAACCAAGTGGCAGTTCTTGAAGAGGTTTTCCATCATCTTTGGTAATATACAATCGATCTACAGCACATTAGAAAAGTATTCAACAATTCTTTAATGATTATATTTGAAGGGTTTTTTGTTGCACTTGTAATCATAGTAATGGTTTAAATGTTATCTCATAATGGCATATAAAAGATGCTGGGGTTGGTTAGCTGTGAGGCATTTTAATATAAAGGATATCCTAAAGAATACAGAACAGATATAAAACATTCCTAGAAACCATTCAAATTCAAAGAACTCTTGCAGGGTGATTTCCCAAGACTATAAAGACAGAAAGTGGTTTAGATTGAAAGATATTCTTTGAGTTTATCCATTATGGCATTCATCCTGTCAGCAGGGATCACCATCACAGTTCGTAAGGGTTTCATGGGTAAGTCTTCAAAAGACCACCTGCCTCCCAAACATGAATCACTCTCCTCTTGCACCGAGTAACTGAACTTCAGAAGTGATTTCTAAAACAAAATAAGCAATCTCTAGTTAGAAGCATTTCAAAGCATTTCACGTTGCATGCTGCTGACAAGTTATATGTATATAGTTTGTATCATCAATAAAGCAAGGCCAGGTATAGCCATTTTAACAAGAGATGATTGTAATTGAAGATCTGGCAGCCTGTTATAGAACTCAATATACAGTATTTAATTTCTGGTACGTTTTGAAATGTTTGTATGCCATATGCAATTAGAGGTGTTCTGGAAGGCCCCTTGGAATCAACACTGGATACAGCAGCCTTAAGCAAGTATCCAGGTAAATGCAGCAGACTGCCACATGTGGCCTTGGACAACCTGTTTAACTTTTGTGTAGGAATTCAGATCATTCCTACATTCTGTTCCAAAAACAAACTATGTACCTAACAGATTATATGCAGATAAATGTATATAAACTAGATCTTCTCATAATAATTCTCAATCTGAAACCTTGTTTCTTAGCTTGAAAAAACAAATTTTGAGTTTAATATGTATCTTGGAAAGAACTGATACGATGTCATCAGCCTCCCTGTAAGCTGCTTGGCTGTGCAGTTCAAATTGAAGCATCAAGTAGTTTGCATCGCCATTGCTGCACAGCTTAGCAAAGCTGTCATTGCTGAGCACTCTGGATGTTGACAGATGTGCCTATAAAGCCACCATAATGCTCTGGGCAGGCAACAGCAACAAAAAAAGAGGGAGCATTGGATGCTATCTGAAGGCCAAAGCCATCACATAACCAAAACTGGAGCTTTCAAAGGAAATTGTTAGTGTATCTTCAAATTTCTTTACAACCAGATGTCATTTATAAAAAAAAAAAAAAAGAACCAAGTCATAGCCTGCAAGTTTATTTAGCCTGACCTGGACTGCCACTCTTGGATTCATAGGAAAGTGTTAAAAAAATAAAATATTTAAACAAGAAAAACAAACTGCAGTATCTGATGAGATGAAAATCAAGATAATTTAAAGTGGCATGGCTGACAAATCATCAGACAAGTTCTGTCTTGGACCCCTTTCAGGCGCAGAAAGGCAGGGCAGAAATGCCCAGATATTTATATTCACCTGAAAAGTATCATTCTTTATATTCTATATGAATAGGGGTCTCTTTTGATCTCTTACCATCTTTTGATGGTAGACCTCAGCTTCACAGAAAAATAGCCTATGTCTCCACTTCTCAACCCTTCCAACCAGACACAGGCAAGGACTGTGCAGGTGTGCAGCACTCAAACTGCTGGTAAATATCACTGGCAGCAGAGAACAGTGTACAGGTGTTACATGGCTTGTAAATTGGACAGCTGAAAGGAAACACACTACTCATTACTTGCTTCCCTAGCACAAGTCCCTATGAAGGCTCAAGGAGTGGGGGAAAATGAAACTCCCTCTCCAAATCCAGAGACAGCCACTGCAGCCTTATATTTAAACTAGGAACCTTCCAGCTGAGCAAAGTAATTGCAGTAGTGTCAGATGTGCTTAGAGCAGGCTCCAGGTGGAGAGAGTGGGATTAGAGGAGGAAACATTCTCCTTTCTCTGTCCTGTCTCCCTTGCAATTCTTTGAAGTACCCCATTTGTTTAGACTAATCTTGAAATGCACTCAAACTTCTCAGGGCCTGGTTCAAAAGCACATGTCCCCACAGACTATTTTGTTGACAATCCCATTTTGAATAATGACATCAAAGTCTCACTTGAATCTAAGTGTCCTTGTATCTGATACGACAGCATTCAACAACATTAATGCTGCTACTAGAGGCATTGTGATTTACCACTGGTTTGCATATTTCAGGTATAAATACTCTGAACCAAGGGTTGCAGGGTGGCATCCAGTCCTTATGTGAAGTGGGACTTTATCTTCAAAACCTCCTTTCATGACCAGGAGGACGGTTTAGCTGAACAAGGAGTTCTAGCTGAAGACAGTGCCCTGAGGATCCCCACAGAGGATCTGGATGTTACCCATAGAGTATACAATCAAACAGGTGGCTGAATGAACTTGGGGAAAAAGATTTTTTTTGATAGCTTGGAGTTAGAAATCAAGGAAAAACACAAGGCTTAAAAGGGAACAATTCAAAGTCACTCCTCCTAGTACTTCAGATTTCTTTTCCCTGATGAACCTGAAAATAATGCCGATATATGCATGTTTACTCAGAAGTAAGCCCCACTGTGTTTAGGAAAGTGTGCATAACTTTCTTCCAAACAGACCCTCAAGCACCACTTTCACTGTGCATAAACAGGAAGCTGGCTGTGGCCAAGGGAAGGACAGACAGAGACTGGAATGCCAGGACAAACTGGAAATTAAACTGTGGAGATAGAGAGTTTTAGCTTAGTGGAAGAGCACACACTTTGCGTGCAGAAGTTCTCAGGTTTCCAGACATCTCCAGGTGCAGCAGAGAAAGTCCCTGTTGCTATCAGTCAGTGTTGAAAATACTGCACTAGATGGTCCAGGAGTCTGACTCAACATGAGACCACTTCTTACGTTCATATTTAAAGGTCTCCACTAAAAGAATTCTGAAGGAATCATTTCCACAATTTGTACTGCAACTTTAGCACAGTCTCTGTTCTGAAATGTATGGTTGGCCACATCTTAGCTGCATCCTTTTTTTAAGGTTCCAATGCTAGAAATACTAGAGAGCTGGTTTTTTTCCCCCAGCTACCAGCACACTTGGGTTGTGTTCTTTTTTAGATAATAGTGTGCTAGCCACACTATAATTTCTACAAGTGAGCTCAGTGCTAGAAAAGGTGGCTGCCACAATGCTTGCATCACTTCTGCCTATTTTCTATTAAAAGAATGTGGGAACATATCAGGAACATAACTGTCTCCATAAGTGTATGGTGAAAACATGACGACCTCTATACAACTGATTTCAATGAGGGAACACTATTCTGACATTATTAAAATAACTGTGCTGGAAGCATGCTAGCAGCATGCTGGAAACATCTCTTCTGCCTATTTTTCAAGCTAAAAAAATAATGCAGCCCTTGTCTGGGAGAGGGTATTGGTAGTCCTAAAGCCACTGTTGTGAGGATTCCTTGGTATAAACAATGGGCCTGGACCACCTTCACTCAAAAGAAAAATACAAAGCCCAAAACCTTCAGCATTCCCTGGTGTAAAACATGGTACATCTAGCAAACCGATATCACAAAAATCATTCCCCTAAGATAGAGAGGGCCCTGCTTAGGATCACACTGCCATCTGAGGCTAAGGGGATAGCAGCAATGTTCAGGGCCTCCTCTGTTGTAAGATTTTTGGAAGCTTGTTTCATAGACATGGTGTCACAACAGCGCCCTCTTCAGATAATTTATGGCAGGATTTTAAAAACATCTATTTCACTTAGCCTTTGTGGAGGGATGATGCCCCAGGGCCCCACTGTTAGCGGTATGACTTTGTTCATCCACACACGATATTGTTTTCAGTTAGTTTTATTAAAGTATCTATATTATTGTATTGTATTTTTATTGTTTAATAATTGTATTTTATATCATTTTTAGTTATTTTAAATTATGTTGTAAGCGGCTTTGAGCTGTGGAAAAGCAGCATAGAATTTTTTTAAAATAAATAAATCAGACTCACCTCATAAAAGAATTCTTCCTCAGCATTTGCAAACATCAGTTCCCCTTTTTGGTGGGTGCTGCTTCCTTTTTTTCTAGCACCACTCTTTGTATCAGTAAAAGTCTTGCTAATCAGAAGATAGTAGTAGCACTTTCCACAAGGTTTGTTTGTTCTCTGTGCTTCTATCAGTTCTTTCCTGGAAACAAATTTACACCTAAGATTTCATCATGTTCCATTCCAGTTTATACCCGGTCTCCATGGATCCAGCATTTGCAGATCTGAATCACTGCAGATGCCAGCGGATATCGGGGTCCAAATTTAAATGCCTTAAAAAGAAAAAGAGGCACAAAAATTGGGGCTCCAACTGTTTTGTGGTCAAAAGGTGCTGTTTCCAAGCCTTTTTTTAACCACTGAAAGACCTATTTCCAGGTCATGTGAAGGTTCCTTCCTTCTCCCATGCTTACCCCAGAACGCATTGCGTGCCAGCTATCATAAACTAATATTTAAACTAACAAGCTTTCTCCAAGCCTCTCAAAACTATATTACACAACATATTTGTCTGGATCTAATACATTTTCACACAATTTTAAGCAGCTTTTTTCATTTCTTAAAAAAAATCTCATACATAAGAAAAATAATTATTCACAATATGTGAAACATTAAATGTTTGTTTCAATGATGACAATAACAGAACGTCACTTACTGCTTCTGAAGCTTGTCCCTAAAATGTATTGTATTTTCTCTTTTCCTCCTCAACACATTTCCATTTAAATAAGATTTCAGAGGCCATCTGAGGATAAAAATTACTGTGCAAAAATGAGTTTGGAAAAGCGCTTACTGCAGTTGCTGGTGCATGGGCAGAGCAATCTGGGGAGGTACATTAATGAATCTTTCACTTAGTAGGAAGCCCACAGGCTTGGTGGTGTCACTTAGAAGCTTATCCAGCTGTTCAACCACGCTCTGTTCACAGTTCTTCTCACACTGGCTTAAAACCAGTTCTTTGATTTGCTCAGTACATTCCGTACCCTAGGAATCAAAGGATAGAAATTTTTGCATAGAAGAATAATTATTTACATAAAATAACTTAAAAAGAAGGCTTCTGGGCATTGTTTTACAGAACTGTGGGAAATTTCCTGCTGTGGCTCTTAATGCTTTGTAGGGATTGCTTTTAAAATAGTTTAATCAATTTTCAGATGAAGGCATGAGTGGGGGGTTAGTTCTGACAGGATGACAGCAAGGGCAACCAGGCAGTTACATTGTACTCTTGCATAGAACCATAAAAGAAGCCATATAACTAAGAAATACTGTCCAAAAAGATACAAAGCACTCTTGTGGCAGAAATTGTTCAATATGACAGTACATACTGTAATATATGAACAAAATTATGGCCAAAGCAACAGGAAGCTCCCATCAATAAATGCCATGAGTAGCAAAGGAATGAAACCAGTAGTGTTATCAACCATACTTCTGTCAACAACTCAGGCAGATTTATTGCATGCTTCTACAAATGGCAGTGTAACTACTTGGAGGTTTCAGGGGTGAATACTGCTAGTTCATTAACTACTAACACAATTTCCATACCGCCATGATGCTTTCTTATAGAAATGATTTTCCATTTACCACAGTCCTTCCCACAACACAGGAAGACTCTAAGAAATTGACTCAGTTGGTGGCATTCAAAAGGGCACCATACCCAAAACGTAATATTACAAAGACAAAATTACAGGCAATCTTGCAAAAAAACCCCAAAAAACAGAGGCTGTCAGCCCAATCATGCGCATGTTGTTTAAGAAATATGCTTCAGATAAGCATTATAAGATTAAAGCCTCTGACTATATCAACTCTTATACAAGAATACTTTTTGTCAATTGTGCATTTTTGTTTTTACTTTACTATTTGCACACGAGCCACATCTTCAGGTAAATACACAGAATAAGAACAAACTAATGTTGAAGGTTAATGTTTAAAAACTGTTGATTCTTCAAGATACTAAGAAAAACTATTTAAAGAATAATGCATTGTAACTAGGAACATGTAATATAATGCTGTGAACAGGGCTTTTTAAAAATTGCTCTGCCTTCAACATACCTACTTTCAGCATTTCACAGCAAAACTAAACTAATACTGGTTTAAACATGAGACAGGATGGATAATAAATGTGCCCCAAGCGTTCAAATATAGTTGTAAGTAGAATCACCCTCATAAATGAGCTATTGTTACTGACCTTTCTTTCAGTTAAGTTTAAGAGGCTTATGAAACCAAAAACCTCATCGGCATCATCATCATCATCATCATCACTTTCTTCTAAAATTTCTGCTTGCTAGTACACGTGAAAGAAAGAAGACCACATAACAGAATGCATGCTTTCTTGAACACTGCTATTAAGGTTTTATGAACAAAAAACAAGCCCTGCTGGTTTGGGTCCAAGGTTTGTTTAGCCCAGCATTTGGCTCTCTACATATCTATAATATTCCACAAGTGCTGTGGACTTCTAGAACCTGATGTGATAACATCAGTACAACCCTATGCATGTTTTCTCAGAGGGAAGCCCCAGCTTGTGAAGCGGGACTTATTTCTGAGTAAATACACATAGGATCAGATGATATGCCTCCAATTGCAGTTTGTCTGTGAACAACAGGCTCCCGTAAGAAAACCTTTGCTTAGGAAAACACAGTCAGCATGTAGAAACTTCTCACCCACTTCCACAACTCAACAGTCAACCAATATGGAAAAGTGCAGGGCCAACTGAAGCTATTGGGCTGCCTGACATTAAACTAAACTTCCACTAAACTAAAGAAAGAAATTGGCATAATAAAGAAATTGACACAATTTTCAGTGAACTATCACTTTAACATGTCAGTCACGGCTAACTTCTGCTTTTCCATCAATAACACATCATTACAGCCACCGCAACATGTGATCCATTTAGTCCATGGTTCCATGAGATAGATTCCTATCTGAAATGGTAAATTGCATCTACAATCGATAACCATTAGGGATCAGAAACCTGCAATCACACAAGAGTTGCTCTGGCTGGTTATTGACATTTCAGGTATTCTGTTAAGAATTCCACCTCTCTGTGCACCTATACTCAACACTAGACTTCAAAATATGAACTAAAGATCATGGAAAACACACAAAGTGTAACTCAATTGCATTCTTTCTAACTCCTGGGAACAAACATTTACAGATACAGATCCATGGTGCATATACCTTTTCCAGAAACTTGGAGGCAGCACTATAAAATTGTCATTTGTGCACGTCACTGGAGAAATTGGTTTTGGAAATGACCACAATGGAAAAATCTGAAACTCGTCTCAGGGAGTATGGCAAACACTGTTGCAAGAAACACCCTTATTTGATATGATTCCATGAGGCATCGGTTGTGCCACATCTGAGATACAGGAAGCTAGACTAGATGGGCCTTTGGCCTGATCCAGTGGGTCACTTCTTATGGTATCATTCTTATAGGTGCCTACTGGATACAGTCCCTAAGGAAATATAATGAAGGTCTTTGCAGCCTGCTCCGTTGACTTGATTGGGATAAGAATTAAGAAGCAACTGTCAGGAAAAGAGTGCAAACAGACTTTTGCCCAAGAAGAGTGATCTTACTTTTGCTCATCAATAATTCCTATTGCTACAGCCACAGTAGCAGTAAAAGGATAAGTCAAACCTGTAGTTCTTCAGAAATAATTTTCTGCATTAAGCCATTATTCTGGAACACATGTTACAAGTAGATAAATCATGTACAGAATGCATGCTCAAATAGTGAAGGGTAAACTAGGAAAAGAGGCCTCCACAAGCACTATATCTTTTCCACTCATGGAAGATGCTATGTTTATGAACTGTCTCATTCTATAAATTCAAGATATTAAGAAACTTAGTATAGTATCTTACCTTGATCACACTCCCAATGTGACTTTGTTGTATCAAAATATCAGTCATCTCAGTGGTATTAACAGGAGCCTTTAGAAACAACTAGGGAGAAAAGCATTGAAAGCTTTTATTAAGAACATATGCCACATTGCTCCTAAAGACACAAAGGCACTGTCCCACTCTTAGGATGACCGCTCCTTAGTTGCCATGGAAGGAAGTCTCCAGGATGGAGGACATTGCTCTGGAGAAGAGGGAAGCAATCCTCCAGTGGACTAATGTACCCATATCCATACCCACTAAAGATGCTTTATGGGGAGGAGGAGCTGAGGGCTCCTTGGAGTGGGTGATTCTATAGTAAGGAACATAGGAAGGGGCTCTATGATAGATGTATGGGCTGCATGGTGACTTGCCTGTCTGATGAGAAAGTTGCAGACCTCATCTAGACAGGTTGGTAGAGAATGGAGGGGAGGAGGCAGTGGCTGTAGTTCATGTCAGCACCAATGATGTGGGGAAATGTAGACAGGCAGTACTAGAAGTCAAATTTTAGGCTGCAAGGTAGGAAGCTCAAGGTCGCTCCCCCCCACTCAAGGTAGCGGAAGTGCTACTGTTCCATGTGCAGTGCAGGCTAGGCAGGAAGAACTTCGAATGCTCAATACATGGATGAGACAGTGGTGTCGGGAGAAGATAATCAGATTCATGAGGAATTTAGGAATGTTTTGGACAAGCCAGGCCTGTACAAGTTGGACAGAATTCACTTGAACTGAAATGAAACCACACTGTTGGTGTGTGGAGCAGCATCTCTACTGACTGCTGGAGGAAAGCCATCAGGAGCCAAGCAGCACTAAGTTTGGAACTGTTCATTCCTACAGGATGGAATAAGGGTGGAGATGAGCACCCAGGAAAGGACAAAGTAGAATTTAGGAGTAGAAGTATGGGCGGGGGAGGGGGTAATATGACAACCAGTACAGCAGAATGAAAGGCTGTAGAGATAAAGGTGCAAACAGGCAACCCAGGGAACCCAGTGTATACGAGCTTTTATGCAAATACTCAAAGTCACCAAGTTAAGATGAGGAACTAATGTTTGGAGGCTAAAGAAAACATTGAAAGAGTGGGCATAACATAAACATGGTGGAATGTGGAGAAGCAACGGGATACTGCAATCCTAGAGTACATATTCCATAGGAGGGACAGGGAGGAGTGCACTGGAGGTAGGGTGGCTGCCTATATCAAAAAAAGGGTAGCAAATGTAGCAAAGTAAAAATTGAAAGGGAGTCCAACTCTGTCGTAAAATCACTGTGGGAGCCAGGCCCAAGGAATGATTTAATAGTGAGGGCATGCTATTGTCCTCCAGAACAAAAGTCAGAAGGGGACTCTTGAGATGAGGAAACAAATCAGGGAGGCATTCCTGAGACACACTGTTGTGATAATGAAGGACATAAATTATCCTCTCAATGACTGGGTCAGTTCATGCTCTGGTCTTGAAAGATACCAGATTTATTGCTATGCTAAATGACTTGGAGCATCTAATCATAGAGCCAACCGGAGGACAAGTGACCCTGGGTTTGATACTGTGTAGTATGCAACCTCTGGGGTAGTATGCAATCTAGTATGGATGCTAAATGCAAGGGCACGACAAGGGGATACAGGTACCTTATTGTCTTGCGTGCTCCTAGAGCAGTGGTTCCCAAAGTGTTGGGTTATGACCCACATTGGAAATTAAAACTTGGCCATACCCCCTTAAGGGGAGTGGTCCACTAATAGGTATTCCAACAGCACTGCAGCTGTGGGAACCCAGGGGCTTTCCCCCTTACCTGGGAGGTCATGCTGGCCTCAGGAAGGGTTTTGTGAAAACTGGAATTGCACTCCAATCCCCAAATGGGGCAATTTCAGACATCAGGGAGGCCCGCAGACAGTGCTGCAGGCCTCCCAGACTCTCCCAGAGGCCAGTACAACCCCCCCCCCCCCAAGTAAGGGGGAAAGCCCCAATGCCAAAGTCCAAGTAGGACTTTGGGAACCACTGTCCTAGAGGCATCTGGGGGGCCACTATGAGATTCAGGAAGCTTTAATACATGAGTCCTTGGCCTGATCTTATGTTCCTGAAGATCATGTATTAAGGCTGCAATCCTAACCACAATTTCCTGAGAGTAAGCCCCATTGAACAAAATAGGATTTACTTCTGAGTAGACCTGGTTAGGATTGTGCCCTAAGGGTGACATTGTTTTGTGCAACTTACCAGCCATAACGATAGATTTCTAGCGCTGGAGAACTACAGACAGTTATAGTGTTAATTTTCATGGAAATTATACATTAGGACAGTATCCAAGGAACATAATAAATTTGGACACAGTTTGCCTAGATTTCTGAATGATCATTCTCAGCATACTTAATCTCTCTTCTCAGAGAGCATAGTAATCTCCATTTCCTGCTCAAGCACGCTGTAACATTTTCTGGACATTGTACATGCAATCCTGTTCTGTGGATTGATTATATTTTTGAAATAGTGCCATGAACTGAAGTTATACAAAAAAAAGAAACACAAAGTTATCAATTAAGGATTCAGAATTTCAAAAGTTGCTGTTTGAAGGTATCTGGTGAAATACTGCTGAACTGGGAAGCAAACATTCCCAATTATGAGAGAGTGAAGATGTTTCAGGATGAGACAATCAACTCCGTGGAGTCATTAGAGGATTCCAACTATTTGGGAATATGTAAAGTCAGAGGTATAATTAGTGTTTTTATCAGTTTTTCATCTTTCCCTTAGTGAATATTTTGTGTGAAAAACTACAATAAGATGAAACACGTACCTGTTGCAGTAATTTTTTTATTCCGCTAGAATCATTATTAGTTATTGAATGCGCTTCAAATTCAACATTCACTTCCTGTGAAAACAAACAAGAGGAATCACAGGAAAGTTCAACAAAACATATTTACATTAAAAAAAGAAAAGAATCTCAACCTTAGAATTGATCTTTGGATAAATATTTTGTAACTCTTACAAAATATTTATCCAAGCTTGATGCTAATGGCATCTGAAATATTAATCACAACTGTTTTCCCCTGGGTGGAAAAAAAAATCTATCCAGCAGTCCAATTCCTTTTTTAGACTTCTGGACTGGCTTAGGGCCTAACCCTATCCTACTTTCCAGCAATTTCTGATGCAGCCATGCCAATGGGGCATGCGCTGTATCCTGCAGTGGGGGGGGGGTAGTCACAGAGGTCTCTTCAAGGTAAGGGAATGTTTTTTCCCTTACCTCAGGGCTGCATTGTGGCTGCATTAGTGCTGGAAAGTTGGATAGGATTGGACCCTTAAGACTTAGCAACTCACTCAGCACAGGGTGTGAAGGCTTAATAGGGTACATAGTAGCAGAATTAGGATACAAGCCTAGGGCTGTTAACAATAAGGCCTGTCAATCAAACTGGGGTTGGTTTGATAAAGAATGCAGAACCCTTAAGAAGCACACTCGAAGGTTGTTCAGGGAGTTTAGAAAGAAAGATTCATTAGAATTGCTAAATAAGTACTTCCAGGCAAATGTACAATTTAAAAGCGTGGTCAAGGTGAAGAGAGCAAAGTATGCACAAGAGCAGTGGCAGCGGTTATTGCAATCTATATCACTAAACAATTCCAGGCAATTCTGGGACATTGTAACTGGTACCTTTCAAACAGAGAGGTGGCACCCATCCTCAGTCCCGTATCATCTCTGGATGCAATATTTTTCCAATCTCTTCTATGACACCACCATTTCTTCATCTGAGATACCTATCGTACTAGTTGAGCTCTCTGAATGGCCTTGTGTGACCATGGATGAGGTCAAAGAGTTGATCTCCTCTTTTAAATCTGGGAAAGCTCCTGGCCCAGATGCCATTCCTATAGAGTTATTGAAAGCAGACCCACAATGGTGGGCTTCAACTTTATCAAATCTTTTCACAATGATCTACCAATCAGGTCTTATTCCCAAAAGTTGGACTCAAGCAATTGTTGTACCAATATATAAAAAGGGAGATCATAGGGCACCTGGAAATAAACCTTTTGTCTGTGATAGGGAAACGGTACGCAAAACACCTATTAATAAAACTTAATCAATGGATAAGGATAGGTGTAGAACAAACAGGCTTTAAAGCAGGTTGAACAACTCTAGATCACTGCCTGGTTTTGTCCCACCTAATCCATAAGTATACATCGAAGTTAGGAACCAAATTATATGTAGCTTTCTGAGATCTGAGGGGTACTTTTGATGAGGTGGACAGATCAAGGCTTTGGGACAAATTGCCTGATCTAGGCATAGGGAAGAGACTATTGTTTCTTATTAGGAAGCTCTATTCTAATACATATTGTCGAGTTAGGTTCACCATTGGAGGTGATATAACCGAGGAAATTTTGACAAACAAAGGTGTGAAACAAGGCTGCCTCTTAGCACCTATGTTGTTCAATTTGTTTTTAAATGATTTATCCACCAATTTGGAAGGAGTACAGGGTCATCCCCCTAAACTTGGAGCTTGGCATGTTCCATTGTTACTGTATGTGACAATGCTGTCATTCTATCATGGACACGCATTAATCTTACCAGGCTGATGAGCAAATGTGTGAGCTATCTGACAGTCAATAAACTTCATCTAAATTATGAAAAATCAAAAATTTTGGTTTTTGCTAAAACTTGGAAGCCTTTTAAGTGGAAATTCAATGGCCATATTATTGAACAAGTCAAACATTTTAAATATCTGGGTTTACACTACTCATACAACCTTTCTTGAGTCAACCATCGAAATATGATTTTAAGCGCTGCAAAAATAACACTTCAGGCCATTAACCACTTTTTAAATAATAAAGGCAATTCTTATGTACCTGCAGTACTCTGAGTATTCAAAGCTAAAATCATTTCCCAAGTTCTATATGGAGTTCCCAGGCCAGTTCCCACTTATCCGTGCCTGGGATCACTCGGTTGAACAGCTGCAAGCAACACTCTTGAGAAAAATTTTAGGCCTCCCAGGGTGTGTACCATATGCTGCTCTGTGCCTTGAGACAGGCCAACTCCAGATTGAGACCTGGGCATGGCTGAGAACCTTCAAGTTCTGGTTTAGAGTCTATTATAATGGGGAACAGAATAGTTTACTTCACTGTCTCTTGGAAGACATGTCTCCTATAGTAGGCTCTTCCAACCTTGAAAAAAAAAAATCAGAATGATGGATATTGAACTTGATTCCCTGGGATCTTTACCCCAGATGGAAGCCTACTGGGTTATCAAGAGAAGGCTCTTAGATATTCAACGGCAGAGTATGCTAAGCGAACAAGACTTGTTCACCTTTGAATAGCCAGATCTCATTTATAGCCAGTCAGCCTGCAAGATACTTATATATCCTTGAATCTCCACAGAAACGAAGGGCCTTCCCTTTGGCAAGATGCAATGCTATGACCTCGGCTGTAACGATTGGAAGATATAAGGGAATCCCTTATAAAGATAGGCGTTTTGTGTGTGAGCTGAGAGAAGTTGAATCGCTAGCTCACATAATTTTGTTTTGCCCACTGTACGCTGAAGCTCATTTGAAATTTTTAGATCCATTGATGCATTTAAAGAAAAAGTACGATGGCCACGAGAAAAAGATCCTAAAGCAGGGGTGTCAAACTCCTTTCATACAGAGGGCCGAATAGAATCCATGATGCCTTCTGAGGGCTGGAAGTGATGTCATTAGGCAAGAAGTGATGTCATTAAACTGGTCATAACTAAAAATATGCATGCACCACTTTTTCTCACTTAGCAACTCATTAGCTGCAAACGACAGAAGAGAAAATACGCAAATTGGGATCATATTTCAAGATATGGGAGAGCCCAATTTTCATGTGGGCTGCCCTTTCAGCAGTAACACCTCAGCACTGCTTAGCAGCCGAGAGCCTGAGTGTCAGATAAAAAGCTTCTGCAGGCTGCATCCGGGCCCCCAGGCCTCATGCTTGACACCCCTGCCCTAAAGTATACCTTGTCAGTAAATGCTCCAGACTCAGTAAAAAAGGCAGCAACTTTCTTGGAGTTAGTGTTGAAGAGCAGCAGGTTTAGGCCCAGAACACAGGGAGTTAGCCAATTACTAGCATTATGATTTGCGTTTGGACCTGTGGCCGATACTGTAATTGTTGTGTGTTTTTTTAAAACATGTATATATGCCAATAAAGGTTTCTGTGTCTAAGTCACAGGATGCAACAGTGTTTGCCCTCAACCCATAGCTGGGCACTCTCCACTTCATATTGTGTGGGCGACATGCACGGCTGCTGCCAAAAACGCCACATGAACCGTACTGGGTCAAACCACGCAGCAGACAACGCTTCACACACACAAAGCCTCGGTGGGTTGTGTTCTCAGCGACTGAGGCCCACATAAGGCAGGCAACTGCTGTCAGAGGAAAAGCGCCTTGAACGTGCGAAGAGACCCTTCCCTTCTCTTCAAATATTCTTGGGATGGAAACGTTTTGCCCCCCCCGCCCTGCCAGGCTGAGTGCTCCGCCCCCCTCCAGCTACGCCACCTCAGTTCCCGGGAGCTTTCAGGGCCTCTTGCTACCCCTGGGCCCCTGCACGCCCCTCTCCCAGGTCCTGCGCCCAAGGCTCCTGCACAGCCCCTACTGCAGCCAGCCCTCAGCCAGCCACACTTCCCGGAGAGGAAGGCCCACTGGCTGTAATGGGGCCTACTTCCGAGTAGACCCGCCCAGGCTCGGGCTCTGCTGGCGCAGCAGAGAAGGAGACCCGCTCACCTCATGCAGCTCCTCTTCGTCCTCCTCCTCCTCGTCCTCCGACTCGGACTCCTCCGCATCCCCGCCTCCCTCCTCCCGGCTCTCGGGAGGCCCAGCTTCCCTCCGCCGCTTCGCCCGAGCGGCCATGCCGCTGCCCCGCTCGCGAGCGCATGCGCCCGCCAGGCGGAAACGAGGGCCGACGCCAGGCGGGCCCCCGATGGCGGAGGAGGAGGGAGCCGGTGGGGCGACGAGCGGCGCTTCCCCTCAGCGGCCCGACGCCCCTGCACAGGTGAGCCGCACGGCGCTCATCACACCGCCCGGCGGGGCCGCCTCAGCTGACACACATGAGGCTGCGGCCCCGTCCCCACTTACGCGGGAGTAAGCCCCGTGGACTAGAATGGGACTTGCTTCTGAGTAGACAGGCGAAGGAGTGGGCTGTGAGGCTGCCATCCCATCCACACTTACCCGGGAGTAAGCCCCGTTGACTATGATGGGACTTACTTTTGAGTAGACATGCATAGGAGTAGGCCATCCTTTCCACACTTACCTGGGAGTAAGCCCCGTGGACTAGAATGGGACTTGCTTCTGAGTAGACAGGCATAGGGTTGGGCTGTGAGTTAGCAGCGGTTTTGAATTGCCAGGGCTGCGTGCTGCTGGAAGGTGGTTATTTAGAGTCCAATTCTATGTATGTCTACTCAGAAGTAAGTCCCATTTTAGTCCAGGGGCTTACTCCCAGGTAAGTGTGGATAGGATTGCAGCCTTAGGGCCAACTTTCCAGCACTGGTGCAGCCACAATGCAGCCCCAGGGCAAGGGAACAAATGTTCCCCTACTTTGAGGAGGCCTCTGTGACAGCCCCGCCACCACAGGATGCTGCGCATGCCCCATCGGCATAGCTGCACCGGCACTGGAAATTTTGGTAGGATTGGGCCCTAAGTTTTCAAAACGCTTGGCCCAGCAAAAGGAGCAAGAAGATGGTTCCCTGCCTCAAGGAAAGCTGATAGTCTGGGGTGAGTGGGGATGGTGGCTCTTATCCTGCTAAGTGTGAGAGAGATGCCATTTTAAAATATGCTTCTTTGCTCAGGTTGTGATAATTAGCTGTGAAGTAATAAGAAACAAGAGCTTCTGAACATGCACAGAGTGCTTTCCCCCCTCCCTACTGATTAGTAGTTGCAGTCTGTATGAGCATGACAGAGCAGGGCTTCCACTGGAGTTCTGGTTTGGATAGCTTTACCTGTATTTATCCATCTATCTAGGGCAGTGGTTCTCAAACTGGTGGGTCACGACCCACCAGTTTGTGTAAAGGTTCCCCTGTCCCTTTAAGGGATGGGGAAGAGGAGAGGCAGGGAAGCTATCCCCAGGATTGTGCCAATAGGGGGGGGCATGGGGGGTGCTTGTTACTTACTTTATGAAGACAGGGCCGCAGGAGGTGTGGGGAGCTCTGTGCAGCCCTCTGCAGTGCTCCCTGAGGCTTGGAATGTTCGGAGAAAGCGGGCACAAAGCACTTCAGTTTTGCAGGAGGTGCTTTGTGCCTGCTATTACTGAATGTTCCAAGCCTCGGGGAGTGCTGCAGAGGGCTGCGCATTGCTCTCTGCACCTGCTGCAGCCCTGTCTTCATAAAGTAAGTAACAAGCAGCCCCCCTCGCTCCCCCCATACGGGTGTGATCCTGGGGATCAAGTTGCTGCCCTAGCCCCTCCCCTGCAAGAACTTACTGAGGGAATAAAACTTCCTCAAGGTTTGAGAACCTCTGATCTAGGGTTACCAGATACAAATGGGGACAGAGTGCTTGTACCTTTAACCAGTGGTTCTCAAACTTGGGACTGGTGGCTCCTTTGATCTACTGGGCCATTGGCCTTAGTTCTCCATTAAGGCTGCAATCTGATACATTGTATAGGGCAGCAGGTTTTGCTCAAGGATTCTGTGGCTGTCCTGGCTGGTTTCCATGGCTCCCCAGGGAGCCATGGCTCACAGTTTGGGAACCACTGGTCTCCGCTTGGGCATTCTGTCTCCGCTTGTATCTGGTAACCTACATTGATCCAAACATTTATTCCACTTTTCTACCTTCGAAGAGGTCCCCTTGGTGGTTTATGGCATTTAAAAACATATACAAATACAATAATATAATTATAGATACATATAAAGCAGACCTAGCCCACATATGATACCCAACCAATGTACAGTAAGCACGCTTTGTCCTATGCAGACATTATTCCTATAAGCCATATTGTCAGGCCTGATACTGCTTCACATATTACAGATCTATAGCACTATGTTATGTGGGCCGACACGTACCACAGGAGCAAAAAGTAGAAATGAATGCTGAAATTCAAAATTTTAAACCATAATTTTGATAAATTTTAAAAATTGTTTATTGCAAATGTTTCCTGAGCTGGGAGAGAAAAAATAAACTGCATTAATTTTTAATTGTGGCTTCTGTGTATTATTTAGGCTGTTTGTTTTTTTAATTAGAAAATAGTAGGAAGTGATCTCACAATCATGACTCTAGCACAGGGGTGCCCTGGGGCCGCTTGCAGCCCTCAAAGCCTCTAAATGCGTCCTTCAGGGAGCCCCCAGTCTCTAATGAGCCTCTGGCCCTCTGGAGCTTTGTTGGAGCCTAGACTGCCCCAAAGCAACTGCTCTCAGAGTGAGGGCGACTGTTTGACCTCGCACATTAGCTGTGGGATGAGGGCTCCCTCCACTGCTTGTTGTTTCACATCTATGATGCAGTAGCAGCAGCAAAGGAAAGGCCAGCCTTGCTTTGTGCAAGGACTTTTATAGGCCTTGAGCTATTGCAAGACCATCATTCATTCATATAAGTTCATCTTTAATATATTAATTTTTGTAAACTTATGTAAATTTATTCAAATTTAAATGTAAATTAATTCTCCCCCCCCCCCGGCCCCCAATACAGTGTCAGAGAGACAGTGTGGCTCTCCTGCCAAAAACTTTGGACACCTCTGCTCTAGCATTTTCTAGCTCGATTCAGAAGCAAATGAGAAACAGAAAACGACATCAAATTTAAAAGTACAGTACAGTATATTGGGTTTTTACCATAGTGATGCAGTGGGTTGAATGGCATCATCCTCCCCCCATACAGAATCATTACAATGGAGGTGGCCATATTTTCTAGCCTCTAGCTTGCAGGAAAGATTGCTAGTATGGTGAGCGTGCTAGAATGTGGAAAACAAATGCAACCGTAGCATGGTAGAAAGAGGAAAAACGCAGTTCCCTAGAGCTGGAAGCTGAAAAATGAATGTAGCTGTTCTTTATCAGCATCATGGCTTCCTCTTCAAAGGAAGAATGTTAACATAATTTCATGCTGTACAGTAGAACCTCCAAAGTTGACCACCTCTCTATATTGACCACCTCCTTAAGTTGTATCTTGACCACGTCAACCATTGCACAGAGTATTAATTTACCCTCTGTAAGTTGCCCACTGAACGCTAACAAGGAAGCAAGACCCCAGTTAGCAACATCAAAAAACGTTGAGATGAGTACTTTGAGAGATACAGTAAGGAAAACGGAGGCCTACAGCGGAAAAGAAAGAAAACTTTGCTTGATGAAGTAAATGAAGCTACTTTATGCTGGTTCAAAAAATGAGGGCAGTGAACACCAGAATCTCTGGGCCAATGATCCAAGAAATTGCTAAGAAGTTTGCACAGGAATTCGGGGTAGAAGATTTCCAAGCATCAAGTGGTTGGCTTGAAAAATTTAAACTGTGACACGAGATCTCCCAGAAAGTCTTGTGTGGTGAGTCAAATGAAGTTCCGGCAGAAGTTGTTGAAGAATTCATTACTAAGTTCCTGAATTTTGCAACTTCAAAGACTATGACATTTTTAATGCTGATGAGTGTGGACTCTTTTTCAAAGCAATGCCTGATAGAAGCCTCATCATGAAAGGTGACAAATGTGAGAGCAGAACCTGCAATGAACCAGATCCGGAAACAATATTCCAAGCAATATTGTCTGAAGTACTGCCCAGCAGAGAAGTGAAGGATGCACCCAGGGAAGAAGAAAGTGAGGACGACATGGACACAGATTCCAAAGGAAGGGGATGTTGGGCATCTGATAAAACAGTTGAAGTCATATGCTGTGAATAAATGTCCAGGCATGTTGAATGAGAAGAATGTTGAAAAAGAAGAAGCAAACCAGGATTGACTCTTTTTAAAAAAAGAATAATAATTCACATATAGTATATGTACTGTATGTATGTAATTCTGAATGCATTTTTTCTATATCTTCACTGTATACATTTAGGTATGATATCTGTAATAAAGACTCTAAAAATATTATAAGTACAGTATTACATATTTTTCCGTATGTTGACTACCTCTCTATGTTGACCAATTCCTCCAGTCCCTTGAGTGGTCAACTTAAAGAGGTTCTACTGTAGGTTAAAGAGGTTCTACTGTTCTACTGTATATGATTTTATTTACAGCAACATCCTATGTCCAACAATGGTGGTTTTTTTTCTTAATTTTTTTGTTGCTTTTCTTCCATTGTTGGCATTCATGTTAAAAATAAATATGAAAATATTTATTTTTAAAATGTATTTCCCATATTTCTGCTTGTTAAAAAAAATCTTCACAATAGTGTGCAATACATATATAAAATTGAAACAACAAAACAACCTAAAATTCATTAATTCTGGGATAACTATATATCCCAGAAATAGGACCTGCAAGGCAGGCGACAACTGTAATAAAACTACTAACAATAGCAAAGTAAAAAAATGAAATAAGCAAGACAACAATGTTGCACCAGCAGACTTCATCAATAATAAAATCTGAAACAAATTCTAGATGGTCTTCTAAGCAGATGCCTATTAAAACAAGTGTTTTCAGGTTTCATTAGAAAGCAGAAAAGAGTGCACCATGCATATCTTCTATGGCACCGTTCATTTCCCACTGTGGAGAAGGTTTCTTGCACCATAAAAGCATTAAAGCAAATGTTAATTAAAAGTTCAGGAAAAATAATGAACTTTGCCTGAATGACAGTAGTAATGGTTACAGGCAACTCTTCCCAAGGAAAAGAGTTCCAGAGATGTAACACAGTCTAATCAGCACCCTGTTCATTTTTATTTAAAAGATTTATATACCTCATTTCCTGAAGCTCAAATATCTGTCCTAGTGCCTGGCTAATATTCATGCTCTTCTCCTCTCTCTGCCTGTCCTTCATGCAGTGTAGGCTTTGTGTACTGTTTGGTTCATGGCTCTTATGCTTTGCCAGGGGGTGTTAGAAGCTCTTTCCTCATGTCTCGAAATCAGAGGTTGATGTCCTGAGGCTGGAATGAAGGGCTGACATTTGGTTGTAGGTTTGTTTATTGGAGCTCATCTGGCACCTTGAGTTACTGAAACTGGCATGCTTGATGTAACATGAGGTCCTTGTCCCAGTGTGGACAGAATGCTGACCATCATCACCACTCCTGGGCCTGTCCTATCTGTTTCCTCTCACTTATATGAAGCTGCTTTAGACTGAGTCAGGCCATAGCTCAGTGTTTTCTACAGTGACTCTTCAGGATTTCAGGCAGGGAGCTTTCCTAGCCCTACCTGGAGATGTCAGAAATTGAACCTGAAACCTTTAGCATACAGAGCATATTTTCTGCTACTAAGCTACGGTCCCACCCCAACTTAGGTTCTGGACAAGTTCTACTTAGTTCAGTTAGGCTTGGACATTTGTACCTTGGAGAGGTGCAATATCACCACCACCCACATCATGTCCTATCAGCATCCTATCCTGGCTTTTGTTTTGGGCTGAAGTGCTGCTAGCTGAGAAACCAATATCTATTTTACTTTACAAGGCTACAATTAGATGCACTTTTACTCAGAAGTAAGTCTTACTGAATTCAGAGTGTATATGCAATGGACTGGGCTACAAACAAAAGTTTCTGTGAAGAATGATCAATAATGAAGTGTATCAATTTTTTTATAGTACTTCTCAAGAAACTGTCTTTGTGATAGTTGTAAGGTTATAATAAAAGATGAACAGGGTATCTTGAGACTATTTTCTATGTTGGTAATGTATAGTGGCATTTGTTTAATGGCATTTGAGATCTTATTTTTGGTAGAAATGCTTCACAGGCCTTTTTCCCCCCAATGATGCTTCAACTCCAAAATGATTTTTCATAAACAAGTGCATGGGAGTTTCAAATGTGTTGAAATATACTACTGAGCAGAATATTATTTAGTATTATTGGAAGCAAGATATCGCTGTAATGAAAAAGGAAAAATAAATAATGATGATGCATCCTGTAACTGTAGATATGAAAATGACAGTTGTTTTTAGTCGTTCTGGCTAAGAAATAAGCTGATTGAGCATGTATGCTTTCACATATCCTCTTTCCTGGGTGCCTGTATTTATGCATATCTGTTAGGGTGGCACGGTGCCTAGAATTACAGTAATATGTCAGTTGGTCTAATGCACAGCTGCTATGAAAATGTCTTCATTTGGTTCGGATTAGAAACCAGTAGAATACAAGGGCTGTTTCACCTGCAGGTTGGCTTTGACACATGAGGGCATCACTATCCCTTTGTAATTAGTCACACATTGTTTTTCAGTTAAGCCTATCAGTATTAAAAAAGCAAAGGCAGTCAGCTGGTTGCAGAGACCTTTCATAGATGGTTGGAGGGCAAAACAAATGTTTACACTGGCTTGTGGGCATAGCTCCTGTAAACAATTTCTGAGCCAAATTGTGGTTCTGCATCTCATGCCTGCCATCTCTTTCTGAGCCCAGTTGTATTGAAGGCAAGCCTAAAGAGGTAAGTAAGCATACCTGCAAAAGAGTCAGACTGACAAAACTCAAAACATAAGTTTGTATGCCTATTTCTAGAAAGTAGCTACCAAGTGAATTA
Source organism: Tiliqua scincoides (assembly GCF_035046505.1). Taxonomy (NCBI): domain Eukaryota; kingdom Metazoa; phylum Chordata; class Lepidosauria; order Squamata; family Scincidae; genus Tiliqua; species Tiliqua scincoides. The sequence continues at coordinate 171,681,746 of NC_089823.1, forward strand.
GACAATAATTCTCACATGCACAAAATTTTAAAAAAATCACCTACATTTCTGTAAGTAAACCACAAAGTGCTGGAAAACGTTCAATTTCTCAGTAGCAGTAGCTTTTTCAGTGATGTAGGCAAAGGTATTTCCAGCCCCACTGCATGGTATCTTTTTGAGATTCCTGAATATGCCAGATTGTTTCTGATCTGTGACCCCAGATGGGGTACCCCTAGGTGAACCTTAATAGATTTCCAATGCATTTTTAAAAAAGAGTGACATGCAAACACTGACCTTGAATTGAACTCATGATGGGTGTAGCCTTATCTTTTTTGTGCAGAACAACAAAACAACTGGAAGAGTTCTCCTTAGGGGTCTAAGAGCAAATATTTTAAACAAGAATGGCTATTTTGAAAGCATTTCTGTTAACAGTTAATTTAACTTTGTGCAAAACTTCTGCAAATCTGGCAGAGTTTTAAGAAAAGTTCTATTGAGGGCACCTCTTTAAAAGCAAAATGAATGCATTCTCTGCCTTTCTTCTGTTTTAGAGTCATATCATATCATTTAAAACCAACCATGTATTTGTTATCCTTATCAGAGCAGATGCACTCCCAGTGAATGCGCATTAACTGCTTACTCATTGTATGACCAACAGAACTTCAGTGCAGTTGTTAATTATCCTGTTTCTTTGGATGCTCAAGTAGTACAGCCTTTGTACATCAGAGTCCTCTAGATCTAATTTAGATATACTTCTGTCTTGTATTATTGTATTCTCTATTCATTCTCCAGTAAACAATGAAGGTTCTGTTACTGAAAGATCCTAAAGAAAGTGAAAATGAACCAGATCCATATTTGAAAGTAAGTAACTTTGTATAAATATTTTCTATTTGTATTTGGATGCAATTCTAACCAACTTTCCAGCACTGACCTAGCTACAGTGCAGCCCCAAAGTAAGGTAACTAACATGCCCTTACCTTGAGGACCCTTGACTACCTCCCCACTGCAGGATGCAGTGCACACCACTTTGACACAGCTATGTCAGTGCTGGAAAGTCGGTTAGGATTGCATCCTTTGAATTGTTTCCATGTTTAAAACTAAATCGGGTTCCACACTTGATGAACCATTTCAAGTTAAGGCCATGGACTTGCAGCCCATAATGTAGGAACAATTTTATTACTGGAAAATGTGTACCTAATATCAGGGTGGGTGATGTGCATACTGCATATGTTCTCTGCCACCTACTTCTTTGGAAAGTATATTTGCAGCCTCAGAGCCCAATCCTGAGGTCCGCGGCATGGCTCCACACCGCGGACCATAGTCGCAAACGTGCCATAAGGGGCTCACTGCCGGGCTCCTGCTGGAGCTAGCCCAGCGCCGGCTGGCACTGGGCTAGCGCGCGGTGGTCACCTGGGTGCCGTAGCTCCACGGTCTCCCGGACCACCGGGCTGTGGAACAGGAGGCGTGGGCATGGGGGGGGCATTCCGGGGAGGGGGGAGGCATGGCAGGGGGCGTGAGGGAGGCGTGTCGGGTGGAGAGGGAGAGGCAGATCCACGGAGCTTCGCTTCGCAGGATCCAAGGTGCTCGTGGAGGGCTGCGCGCCCTGCACGAATGCCTTTAGCCCCATTGCAGGGCTGCTTCCCTTACTCGGAGGACGGGGACGAATGTCCCTTTCTTTCGAGGAGCCTCCCATGGTAGCGCGAGAGGCGCAGGATCTGGCGGGAGCCCTCCATGGAGCCACCAAGCCTGGGCACTGCGGGCAGCTCAGGATTGGGCTGCCCGCTAGTTGTGGACTTGAGGGTAATACTCAGGGTCAGAAATGCTCCCGGTAAATTAACAACCAAGTTTGTATTATGTTCTCAAATGTTATGTACGTATTCACCCCTTTCTAAATCAGTACTAAGATACGTAGACAACCTGTGTGACTGGAAGTCTCAGCTACTGTAAGAAAGCTTGCCATGCTTTTCAGTTTGGCATGAATAATTTCCTGAAAGTGAAAGATCATGCATGGCATAGTTTTGAAAAATTGTAGCTTAGGTAGATGATGAGCAGTTGTGGTTCTAAAGAAAGATACCTGTTTAGTACCAATGGTTATAAAAGACTGGCCCCCCCTTAACATCTGTTAAGGATGTTCTATCTCTCATCTTGCAAGCAGAAAAATATACTTGTTTTAACTTCACTTTTTTTGCACCAATTCCAGTGCTAAATTAAAAAGCAACCCTTCCATGAGTAGAAGATACCTTCCTCATGTAGAAGCACATCTTTGAATCCAACCCCTCATTTCTGTCAAAGCATGCTTTAAAAAAAACAAAACTTATAATCATGTTTAATGGAAATGGTATAAATGTAAATATCAATGTTTGTCACTTATCACAAAACAGTGTGCACTTTCATTCACAGGAGCTGGGTTTAGATGGACTTGAAGCAACTTTGATTCCAGTTTTAGCATTTGAATTTATTTCTCTTCAAGCTTTGCTTGAAAAAGTAAGTGTTGTTATTATTTATATAGCATTATTTTATTTATTTATTTATTATTTATTAGATTTGTATTCCACCTTTCTCCCCGAAGGGCACCCAAGGCGGATAACAATCAAGTTAAAATGCAAGGCAACAGATAAACATTAAAAATACAAAACACTTAAAAACAATTAAAACAAGATAAGATAAGATAATCAAAGTACGTGGTATCTGCAAAGAATGAGAAGGCACATCTCTGCCCTGTGGAGCTTACAATAAAGATTTTACATTCTGTTTCTGTAATAAGCCTGTTCTTCAAAAATTATACATCCAATTTTTAACTCATTTACAGTGCAATCCTAACTTACATTGGAAACAGGCAATCTGGCGGGCCTGTGCTGTTTCCAGTGCAAGTTTGGGGCTGTCTGAGTCTTGGTCCAAGTCGAGGGGAACTTTTCTCCTTACCCCAGGGAGAGCTGCAGCAGCCCCTATGGGTGTACTCATATCTTCGCCACTTGGTGAGGTGGCACAAATCTGAGTAGCCCGGGAATGGGGCTAGAATCCAGGAATGGAACGTAGGTGCCGGATCCCGGCCCCACCTCCTGCTCCCCACCCACTCACAGTCCTGCCTGCTGCCTGCCCTCCCTGCGCCCTGAAATGCCTCCCTCCCACCTCCTCCCCGTCCTTCCCATGCCCCCCCCCCAGATCTCCACGTTGGTCAAGCCTAGCTGGCCTTTCCCTGGGCCCGTGTTGGCCTATCTCCCCTTATATTGGTGCTAAAGTGCCAAGGGATCTGCATTGGCCCATCTGCCACACAAGATTGCATCCTTACTTGATTAGGTGAGTTGCCCTTTTCTGGAGCTAGTGGTACCAGAAAGTGGTTTATATTCTGTTTCAAGTTTTCGTGGCACTGGCTGTTGCTGGGCTCTCTGTTGCAGGTGGTTGTTCACACAGCATGTATATAATCCTGGTTTGTTTGTTTTTTTACTATGTTTATTTTCTCTTCTCAAGCATACTTAATTGGAAATATGCCACATCAATTTCAGAGAAATGTGCAGTTTGCGTCCAGATTATAATGCTTAGAGTTGCAGCCTCAGTCTTTGAGGTAAATATACTCTCCTGGCCATTGAGGGCAAGAATGTCCCTGTGAACCTGATGGGCAGCCCGATCCTAGGGCACCCTACCATTGGCACTGCAGCCCCAGCACCAATGGTGGGCATTGCAAACATGCTGGAAGGCACATTTGCGCTGTCAAGAGAGGAAGCGGCACTGGCAGGGAGGCTTGCATCACCCCATCCGTGCTGCAGATTGACCCCCCCCCCAGCTGCCTGCAGTGAGCTGGGAAGCACTGAGTGGCACAAGGGCATGGGGCATGGTGAAGAAGCCATGGGAACGTGTTTCTAGGTGGGGGAAGAGCCTGACATGACGTTTCTCAAGTCTGCACCAGTGAAATAGCTGGTGCTGACTTCAGAAGCCTCGTAGAGCAGGCTGGGGCTTTACTCAGAGTAAGGAGACCTACTGCTTGCTCAGATCCAGCACAGGATCCGGCAGTAGCCATTTGGAGCCATCGCTCTGTGCTGGATAGGATTGGGCTTTAAGGTACCTTGTAAGTGATGTTCTCTTTTATTTAGTAGGGGAAAAGCAGCTGTTCTTCTTCAGCCTAGTGTAGCGTCTTTTCCAGTGGCTGTTTAGTGGCATCTCTTTTGCTTCTTTTTTAACTAAAAATTATGAACACACTAGGACAGAGAACTAACTTTTCATTTAGTTTGCTGTTAGCTGCTTTGTTAACCTTGTTGAAAAGCGGCATATAAATATTTTTAATAATAATTGCTCAGTTTTATTTTTCCATGCTTTTTCTGTACTTAAGTTGTCCTGACCCTATAATTTAATTTTCCCTATAAAAGAGCTGTTGTTTCAACATGTTTGAAGGCCCATAAACTGGATAACCTTACAGCCAGGCAGTGAGAGAGCTTTAAGTATCAACTGGTTCAATGACAAATGAAAAGAAGTGGTGGATGATCCTACTCTCATGCTCTATTGGTCTGATGAGAATTTCCATTTCTGCCTCCAGGTCCAAAGGCTAAGATTTCTGACTTAAAGCTATATATAAGTGTAAGTGATTGGGTATTAACCCTCATTACTAACTGTGAGAGCACCAACTGTTACCCTGCACATGCCCGATCTCGTCTGATCTTGGAAGCTAAGCAGGGTCAGGCCTGGTTAGTACTTGCTTGGGAGTACCAGGTGCTGTAGCCTTATACCATAGTCTTTCGAGACTGAAGGTTGCCAACCATTAACTGTGAGAGAATCTCAAGCCCCAAAAGCAAGAGCAGTTAACTGCCACTTAAATGTGGATAGAAAAAGTCATCTGTGTTTGTTAACAAAATAGTTTCCATGCATTTATGATGCATCTTCTAAATTCTGGAGGTTACTCTGGAGCGAATTATTAGCATAACCTTTTCCTTTTATACATCTTTTGCCATATTCTTTAGTTTAACATCAAAGCCACTGAAATGGAGAAAAAATATCAATGAATACCTCAGACTGCTATAAGTCTGATTTTGCCTCCAGCTAGGATTATGAACCATGGTTAATTAAGGAGGTATAGCTCTCTTGAGTTAGGACCCGGTTGATGCCATTTCCACAGTTGGCATTATGTAAATAGAACTCAAAGGGAATGATTAAAAGAACTTGTGTAAAACCCTAAAGCTTATGATAAATGTGCCTGCTAATAGGATTTGGAGTTGTAAATGCTTGTTGATGGCTTAGATAACACAGCTCTATTAATTTTCCACATAACTATATAAATTATGTCATTGAATTTTTGAATTGAATACAATTATATTTTTAAGCTTAAATCTTAAACCATTTTGGAAAATGTTTTGACCACATTTCCTAGACAAGCAGGCCACAGTTTAGATTCCTGAATGCACACAGAAGCCTGATTCAACTGTAATAACAAATAATGGTTTGTTATTATGTCCCACGCATGACGCTCTGTGATCCTCAGTCTTGCGCATTCCACCTTTGCGGACAAGTGGAGTAAGTTCGCTTGCAGTTTGTAACTAGAGTGCAGGTTCCCATTTCATGGTTTGATAACTAAGAATGGCTTCTACAAACTGGAGTTTTCCCTGTTCAAATGAAATAGGAAACTGAAGTTTGTTACAAACTGTAAACAGACGTTTTAAAAGTTTGAAACCTTCCTTCACATGTGAGGGGGGAACGGAATCCATAGTTTGTTATATCTGAACTGGTGAAGAATTTCCTATGTTAGCTAGGGAGCACAGTTTTCATAGGTTACAGCTTTTTCATAGGTTACAGCTATCTCTTTGGGGCTTGGGATCTCTTTGGGATCTAAATCATGGCCTGGGCTCTTAATTACATTGAGAATGGATTCTGACTGAATGTTACCACAGTATTCTTTAAGCTCCTGGGGGAAACTAAACTAGCTTCTTCCCTGGAAATTACAATGATAGACTCTCTACCACTTCATTTGCTGAAGCTGGTAGAGCTTCATTTGCTCTACCACTTCATTTGCACATCACAAAGACTATGATGTGTGTGGACTCATCTTCTGAAACTTGCCAGGTGTCCTTCCTTATACACAAATTCTTCAGCTAGAACTTAGTTTTTGTCCAGCATGAGGGTACTGCTAAGACCTACTAATCCCATCAATCCCTCAACTAAATAGATCATAATACTGTATCAGGATTTTTGAGGCTTCAGTGCATTTCAGTGAATTTATTCAAAAAAGATACTAGTCATTTTTTGTTCCACAATTTTTTTTCCTGCCCCATAGTTGTGGGGCCAGCACTGAAGTAAGCATGGTTGAAATGGTAGCATATTCTCATTGTCCAGGGTTGTTCTGGCTGCCTGACTTATGGACACAGGGTACCCTTCTTATGGAAAGGATGCATATGTGGTGGTATACAGGCAAAAGCTTTAGATGGTTCAGATAAACTTTGTTTATTCAGAAGACTGAAGATTAAACAAAAATTTGCTGTTTCTTACAGATTTATAAATCCCATGTCACAAAGCTATGAAAGTCAGATTTCCAAGTTACACGACCATTCGCTTCATGGTCTTATAAAATATGTAACACCATCAGTTCACCTTAGGCAACCTTTCAATAGTTGTGTATGCCTAGTAACTAAAATTCAGTTTCCTAGGTTTTGGATTGCTACCAGCCAGCTGGTTTTTACTGATGGTCTCTCACTGTCAGCAGTATGTTATGTCAATCTAAAGTACATATCTATGTACATTCAATTGATATTGTAAAATGACAAGCTGTTATTAATTACAGATCCATATAAGCATAAAAGACTACATATTATTGTGATGGTGTGCATTCAGAGTGTGGTCAGAACACGATTAAAGACTTTTAACTTGATGCAGCTGTGCTGCCAGGGTGCTTGCTGCATGCTGTGGTAGGGAGTGGGGCAACAAGATGACCTGGAAGAGCTAAAGAAAAAATGTTTTTTAAACTTATCTCTACATAGGCTGCTTGGCTGCCAGTGGGTCTTCTCGGACATACATCAGCTGTTTAGCTGGTGCAAGACTGAGGAGCAGGAGGGGGCATGTTGAGCAAGGAAAAGGGGGATAGGATCTTGGTGTGTGCTAGTGCCATTGAGATCTGCCCCTGCCCATCCCAGTTCTTTCTTGAACTGCCCCCACTGCCACCTTACGTGCTCTGGTGGAGCTTCTGCATACTACTGTCATGCTTGTGGGGTCCTCCGGCCTTTTCTGCCCTTGACCCTGCAGTGTATGACAGCATGTGCCTTTTATAATGCCATACTAGCACTTAGGGCAGTGAATCATGAGATCTGCATTCATAAACCCAAAGTAGGATTGGGCTATTTTATTTCTCAAAATTAATCTACTTGTATTTTTCCTCATAAATAGCTTTTTCATCCTGAACAATATCATGGATTAATTTTTACCAGTCCAAGAGCTGTAGAAGCAGTCAGTTTATGTCTGAAAAATAATTGTAAAGAAGAAGGTAAGTGAAGTTTAGGCAGTTTGATAAATAAAAATCATTGTGTTGAATGCTGTTACTATTTTTCTCTTTCAGCATACACTCTTTCCTCTTTATAAGAACTCTTGCTATGCAGATTTTCACTTATAAATACTGTATATATTAAGATCATTCTTTTTTATCCATAAGAAGACTTTTGATATAAGGTCTGGGAATGGTGGGGAGAAAAACAGATCAAGGCTGCAATCCTAACCACACTTTCCTGAGAGTAAGCCCCATTGAACAAAATAGGACTTATTTCTGAGTAGACCTGGTTAGGATTGTGCCCCAAGTCTCTCATAAGGGCAGATTTTACTCTCATTTTACCCAATGGGTACACTGCCACTTTGCTGTGAGCATTGAAGGCAGGGCGTAAATATAATTGAAATAAATGAGATGTACTTCTGAGTAAACATGCATAGGATCACTGGTGTACCCGGGGGTTGCAAGGGGTGCAGATGCCCTAGGCGCAAGGAATTTAGGCACCTGGGGGGCAGCACCATGACCCACTCCCCCGCCACTGGGTTTTTTCGCAAACAGAACCACACTGACAGTGGCTACAGGAGCACAGCCACTGTCAGCATGGTTCTGTGTCAATCTGACCTCCTCTCCTCCCCTTTCTTTAAAGGGGAGGAAGCGTAAGGCGGCCTTCAGATCAGCGGGAAACTTGCCTCCTCAGCTCCTTCCAGCAGCGTGAAAAAGCTCTGTTTGAGCCTTCCACACTGCTAGCAGCAGCGTGAACGGCTTCTCTGGAGCCCAGACTGCCTCCCCCTCCCCCCTTTTTTCCAAAGGGGGAACGGAGGAGACAGTGGTGCGGAAGTAACTGCAGTGACGGTGCAGTGATGTCATCGTCACTGCAGTTACTTCTGGGTCGGGGGGTGGCAAATGGGTGAGTGGGAAAACCACCAGGACTGCCAATGCATATAATTATGCTGTAAGGTGTATAGGGCCAAGCTGTTTAGGGCTTCATAAGTAGTTTGTCTCTTTATAAACTTCTGGGACCTGAAATATGCACACTAAAAAACTGAAGTCCATCAGAAAAGGACAAGCCAATGTCAAGGGCTCCCTCTCTTGGTAACATCTAGGACAGTGGTTCAGAAACTGGTGGGTCGCTACCCATGAGCCTGGGAAGCACTTGTCCCTGGTTCCTTAAGCGGTGGGGATGGGAAGGCAGCAATATGACTTCTAGGCTTGTGCCACTGCCGGAGACAGAGGGGTTTTTCACTTACCTCCACCTGTACCAGCCTCCACAAGATGCAGGGAGACCTGCACATTCCTCTGCAGGGCTCCCCAAGCTTAGAAAAGTTTAAAATAGCAATTGGAAACCACTTCTGGTTTCATGATCAAAAACTCCGTGGAGACCGGCGCAGGCAGCGGTAAGTGAATGCCCTGCCCCGTCCCTGGCAGTAGCGCGATCCTGGAGATTGCATCGCCTTCTTCCCACCCTCTCAAAGACTTCGTGTGTCCCAAAATTCCAACTGGAAGTTTGGGAACCAGTGATCTAGGACTACTTTCTACTTGCCTTACTTCTGAGTAGACATGCTCAGGATTGCACTGCTACTCAATGATTTTGATAAGTAGGCTGCAGTAAACATGCTTCAAAATGAAAAAAGACTGTATTTGGAAATATATTTTGTCTATGTCTAAGAATTTTCAGTCTGCATGTTTGTAATGTATAACACTTGATCCTCATATTATTATTGTATTGTATAATAGACTATATTTTTCTGTACTCTAATTTTTTTTTTAAGTAAAACCCTTTATATGCTTTTCTCCCCCCCCCCCCTTTCAGAACTGGTAGTTCCATAATTTTAATGTCTGAAATTCACTCAAATTTGTTTTGTTGATCATTTAATACTGCAGGGCTTTTTCTCCTGAACATGTTTTAAAATTGTAATAAATTAACGTCAAACCCTGATCTAAAGGCGTATGTTGTAATCTGAAAGTAACTAAGAGTAGTGTCACAGCAGCCAAACATTTTTGAATCATGTTAGATTGCTTTTTTTTTATAGTGAACTCAAATGTAGTTTTGATTGCTTTGTAAAGGCACTGACATTTATACTATAAAAGTTGTTATTCATATATTGCTTAGCTCATGTTTCCAAATAAACAAACCACTCTGGCACACATCCAGAAGGCATTTTTGCATTGTATTTTGCTCCCAAATGCTTGAATGTTTTACTTGAATGTTTTACAGTTTGGAAAAATTGTCTGAGAGAGAAATGGAATGCAAAATCAATCTATGTGGTGGGAAAAACTACAGCTGGACTAGGTGAGGCACATTTTAAAACAATTATAAAAACAATGTACCTGGTTTTGCAAGAAATATACTTGTTTTGCTACAGGAAGGAAAATCTTCTTGTTAAAGGAATCCCATCCACAGAGTCTATTCTTACCACAGTATTTACTTGCTATGCCTCAGTACAACTTGGGTGATCTGTCAGCCAATAGAATCCCCAGAAGGTGTTTAACTATCAGAAATACAGTAGGAGATCAGATATACAAAAACATAATTTGCTTGGCTGTAACTGTTGTGCATACTGAAACAGCAGTATAATTATTGTACCATTTCCAAAAGCAGCAGATCTTTGAAAGATGTCTTGCACAACGTAAGTGCGGTAGAAGGTTCCTGATAAAACTGACAGTTCATAGCATAAAACCCATTTGAAGGCCTATCATGGCAACAGTGATAGCAGAGGATGCTTTGTTTTGATGTGCCATTGTTGCATCTGCATGGTGAAAGTGTTTTTGAGGGGCTGCTAGGTCCTTGCCCACTTAGCTTAGATAGCGATACGATTGTATTGAAGTATGCCGCTTGTGCAAGATATTTCACATACAAAGTTACTTGCATCTTGTCTGAACTGGATGTTGAGAATGAAATCTAAACCTTAGGTAGTCATTAGAGCAGAGCTGGATGTATCAGCAGAGCTGGATGTATAACTAAGGCTTGAGAAACAATCCAGCAGTCACTGGTTGTCGGCCTGTCTGAGTAGAATTCAGTCCTGGCTCAGAAGTTTCAGAGGGGAGATCAGTTGGCTTGGATAAGCCCTGGGTATCTTTTCAATCTGCAGTTCCTAGTAGCTTACTATTAGAGAAACAGTTCTCAGATTGGAGGTTTCTTCAATGGGTTAAAACCCATTGCTTTCCAGATAAGACATCTTGTGAAACCTCTTTGTCATCTGTTAATTTGTTTATTAGAGGACACAACCTGTGAGGTTAAGCCCTCCCCCCATATTTGTGCCACCATAGAGGGTCTGCACCAGTGTTGCATTTGCACATCTATTAGACATTCCTCTGTGAACAAAGGAGGCTTTAAATTGCACATTGGTTTCATCTTAACCATAAGCTTGGCACAGCCAAGCGTGTGATAATCACAGCACTTCAGTATCTCTCAGCATGGAACTGCCATGGCATTGCCATTCAGCATAAATAAACAAAACACAAAGAAAAACTTCAGTACCATAAACTTCAGTGACATACGAATTGTTCCACAGAATTTGTTTTTCTTTGACTATGGCAAGCAATGTAAACTGTAAAAATCCACTGTTAATTAGAGACACACAGATTGTTTTTCATTTTATAATAATAACATTAGAGACATAAGGATCTTTTTTCAATAGAGATGAAGCATCTTTTCATTTAGAGATGTAAGAATCTTTTTTCTTCATTTTTTTCTTTCCAAGTTTAGATTCCCTAGTCTTCCTCAGGAATTGGCAGGCTACACAAATGGTTTCAGGGCTTGTGGGCTTTAGATTGCCCACCAGCAAATTATTGTCATGGAATCTTAACCAAACATTTCTTACTAAGTAGCGCGTAAGGGCTTTGTTGACAGTTTTGAATTAGACGAGTTGTGATGAGTGTGTATTCACTGCAGTTGGTAGGTTAATGACAACTATTTCTGTTTTCATAATAAGCAGAAAACAAAAAAAACTGATAAACAGAAAAATTATCATTTTTATAAGGTAATGTATTTGAGAGGTCTGTTAATTATATACAGTGTGAATCAAATTCACACCAGACAGTTTAGGCTGCCACTGTTAGGCTACATATTGCTATATAATTCACCATTGTTTCTTAAGCAGTAAAACAGTATGATTCTTTTTCTTCTCTTAATTTGACACTTTTAATGATATGTTAATTTAAAGGGAATGGCGTTTGGTTTCAATGGGATAAGCAATCTTCTCCAATGCAAATGTTGTATTTATGTATCAACTGTCTCCATTGTAAGTCACATGGCATGTCTAGTTAAGGACCAAACTACAGGATAAACATTTACAGGTTGAGCCTACTTATGCTCAGATTTTTGATCCATGGATTTGGCTCAACGTGGGTCCTCTGGACCCCTGTTGAACCAGATCTCACCCAACCTGAAGCCTTCAGAGGTGATTGGAAAGGCCTCCAAAAGCATGAGAAGGCCACTTCCAGTTTCATCTTCTGTCGCTTTCAGGGGCCTTCAGACACTTTCAGGGGGCCTGCACTCAGCCTCCATGGGCCTCAGAAAGACCTCTGGAGGTCCTAGAAGGGCACTTCTGGTTTTCGGTCAAAAATTTAAAGTGACCTTCTAGGATCTCTGGAAGCTATTCTGAGGCCCATGGAGGCTGCACACAGCCTCTATGGGCCTCGGAACAGCTCAGGACCCGACTGGAGCAAGGCTGCAGTCAAATTCGGATCTCAGTGGCCCCCAAAATCCACGTGATTTGATTTCACACAGAATTTGGTATCTGCGAGGAATCAGGGAATGGAACCTTTGCGGATAATGAGGGTCCACCTGTAGTTTATTTTTGTTGTTGTTCAAAACCAACTGCGGGGGAGGGGGTTCTAGTTTCGGGTTGCCATAGCATAATGACTCTTTCTCTCATAACCCTTTCTCTCTTCTGCAGTCCTGAACCAGTTTCTTTCCTGTCTCTGTGGCTTGTTTCCTTGTGGCAGGCAAGCTTCCATTAGCACCAATGAGAACTTTCTTTTTGGGAGAAATAGTAGTTGCTGTGGGCCTGATCTGTATTCAGACCATGAACCCAATCCATGAGGGTTCTCAATCTGGCTGCTGTTTACTGAATAAAATGTGAGCATGCCAGCCCCAACCACGTGGTTTCTGTTGAACAGGACTAGTTTGACCCTGAGGTTCAATGATGAATATCATTCTGCTATCTCTTTCTACATATTCATTGTCTTCCACACAGCTGATCAAGTCATTCTAATCCTAACTTTTATGACTCCTGGAAGTGATTCAAGATGTCAGGTGTTTTTAGAAGATGAATCTTCTTACTGATTTAATAGAATTTTCATCTCATCCTTCATCTCGTTCTGTTTCTCATTTTCTTTTAGTGGCTGAAATAGGCCTTGTATCACAAGGAGAAAACTGTGGTAATGCTGAAAAGCTAGCTGGATACATTTGCTCCCGTAAGTGGATGCACATTTTTCAATAACTGGATTACTATTTTATCATCGTCAACCATAATACAAATATTTTAAAATTATTTACTCACTTTTTATCACTATGTATATTTTCTGTTCTGTGTGACAATAAGGGCAAATCTGCAATCCTAATACAGTATTAAATTGCACAGAGCTGTATATACCGTACTGCCAAAGTGTCTGACCATGGACTACTTGCACAGGGTAGTAACCCACTGGGATGTACTGAATTTTCATGGGGTTCATTTTTCACAGAGAAAGGTGACATTTATGGGGAGGGGGGGTTCAAGGATTTATCTGAAAGTGCAGCATTTTCCTTGGGGGGGGGAAATTCCCTTCACTCCATAATTTTGATCTCTCATCCTTTCCTGGCAAAGCAGGAGAAGTTGCACTGGGCATCATTCTGCAGTCCATCTACTTTCAAGGAGCTATTGTAGCCAGTTTAAAGGAGGCAGTCCAAAGTACTGTACACAGTCTGATCCTCTGCCTCTGTTGCGATTAAAGGAACCATTTCATGGAGGCAATTTGTAGCAATGTTTAGAGCAGCGATTTTCAGCCTTTTAAATCTCATTGCACACTGACAAGGCACTAAAATTGTCAAGGCACATTATCAGGTTTTTGTCAATTGACAAGGCACACCATGCTGCTAGTGGGGGACTCATATCCCCACTGGCCCTACTAATAAATGACCTTCCTCCAAATTCCTGTGGCACACCTGTGGACCACTCACAGCATGGCACACTGGTTGAAAATGGCTGGTTTAGAGGGTGATCCTCCCCCCTTTCTTGGCAAATGTAGGTGTGAAGGGGAGGAAATACCTCCTGCTGAATGCAGTTAGTCTAGAGAAGCACAGGAGAGATTTACTGTATGTGCTCGGTGGTATTTCAAAACTTCCAATCCCAAATTTACTTGCATAGCTTTTTAACATTGGATGGGAAAGACTCACATGTATGAAAGGGAATGGTGAAGAGCCCTGACATATGTGTGCAAGCCCATTCAAATACAAATATATATACAAATACAGTTTTCTACCCATAAAATATCTCTATTACTAGATTCCAAAAGGTACAATATTTCTGTAAGAAATGAGGGATTGAAACTTTCAGGTCCAAAAGCTTTCCCATCAGGTAGTCATGCAATTGAATCAAAGATCATGAATCACAAAGCACTCAGGTTTGATTAATCAAACTCTGCAGTACAAAACAAATTGGTGTTTACTGTTCATTCAACTTATACCATGCACAACAAATATCAAGCGAACAATCCAGTCGTTATTTGCATAAATGACAGAGAGTATTATTTACACAAAAGAGCTTTCATAGTAATCAAAATAATTTGGAATTACGTACTTCTGGTATTTAAGTTTCCAGTTTGATAGCAGTTTACTTTTGCCTGCACGTTAAGAGCAAGAGAATTACATTTCCATTTAAAATACCAAGTTAATTGAGATGGAACTTTTAAAAATATATGATCAGTATGGAAATAGTAGCATTCATTATTCAAGTTTCTGCGTCTTTGGTGCCAACTTAGGCTGAGGTGCTTGGGCAAATATTTCAATTGACTCTTTAATTAAATAGGTAGCATTTGTCTTTTTCTCAAGACAAATCTTCCTGCCTTCCAGAATTTAATACCTCTGCGTAGTTGGTTATAGAGGAAGAAAATGCTGCCAGGGCTTGTGCTTGTTATATTGTCCAGGGCTATCAAGCTGTAACTCTTTTTTTTTTGTAAACACAAGTCTAAAAGGATTAGCATTACTTTTTAGATATCACATTGGCATTTCAATTAACTGGCACAAGCCTTGGTAGGATTGATATTAACATATTTTTCTTTTATCTCACAAAATACTGCTCTATATTCTGTCTCAAATCCTTTGTTGCTTCCTGTAATTTGTTCCTAATGTGTATGTGGTGCCTAATAAAACTTCAGTTTGCAATTAGGTTATTCTGATAAATCTGTGCAGACTCCCAATAAGGTCCTTCAGTCTGGTTTTCCTAGAGTTGTTGCAGGGCAAGGCAAGGACCAAATGGACACAATGGAGGTCGAAGGAGCAAGTTTATTTTCATTGCTAGCAGTGCGTTTCAGCGGGATCTCTCCCAAAGGATGAGCAGCAAACACTTAGGGCTTCCAGCTTTTATACACATCAGATTTAACTTTGATTGACATACAACAAGCAACCTATCTTAGCAGCTTTAGCATACCACGTGAATCTCTGCCTCTGCTTGCATCTCCCACTACTCAATTTCTGCGCTGCATGCTCTACCTTATATGGCATTTTTAAAGATGTGAGATCTTTCTAAGCTGCAAAAGTCCCATCTCCCCCTCCCTGTATTAGCTAATAGCACACTTGCAAAAGTCCCTGTTCTCCTCCGACCTCCTGCCCATTTGCGGTTAAGCTAGCAGTTTCCTGTTATTGAGTCTAAAGCTCTGCAAAACAACTTCTTGTGGTAAAGTTTGTTTCAGCAACGCCCTTTCCCCTTTTACACAGACACAAAGGGCATTTTCTAAATATCTAGCTGGACCAAGCAGCCAAGTATAAGGCTTACTTTAGCCACGCACTCTGCATATGCTCAAAACAAGGTCCAAACGGAGCTCTGGATAGATTCAAACATTCCAAATTCTAGGGGACCCTCTCACATTGTGAGTCTGTTTTTGCCCCCTAGAGAAAACTTATGAACTTCAGTTTGCAGTACAAGAATGTGCTTGTTGCATTAATAACAAGCATCCTATGCACTGTTTTTGTCCTTCTTTTCAATTTAAGAGATGTTTGAAAAAATTAAAAAGTATAAATTAATATATACAGAACTGTGAATTCTTTTCTTCTGCTTCTCACCTCCCCACAATTGCCAGTCACTGACTTCTGTATGCGACCATTCTAGATATTCTTAGTTGGCCGAAAGTGCAACATACATGTTTTTTAATATACATACATATACATCACTGTGAAAGACACAAGCCCAGTAGAAATATATATACAAACATAGCTAGGAAGTGCTCTCTGACATTGGGAGGGTGACTTTGAGGGGAGGATAGAATGTGACCTACCCAGGCCAAAAGGAGCCTTTACACTGGCTCCTATAGGCTCCGGCACTGGCTTGAGAGTTTTATTATTGTATTGTACTTTTTTAGATGTTGTACTATACCTTTGGGGCTTCTTCAGAGCTGGAAAGGTGGAATATAAATAACTACCTGGGTCATGTTGGCAACCTTCAGTCTCGAAAGACTATGGTATCGCGCTCTGAAAGGTGGTTCTGGAACAGCGTCTAGTGTGGCTGAAAAGGCCAATTCGGGAGTGACAATCCCTTCCACACTGGGAGCAAGTGCAGTCTGTCCCTGGTCTGTCTCCCTGGCTATGGACCTTCCTTCTTTGCCTCTTAGCCTCAGACTGTTGGCCAAGTGTCTCTTCAAACTGGGAAAGGCCATGCTGCACAGCCTGCCTCCAAGCGGGCCGCTCAGAGGCCAGGGTTTCCCTCTTGTTGAGGTCCACTCCTAAGGCCTTCAGATCCCTCTTGCAGATGTCCTTGTATCGCAGCTGTGGTCTACCTGTAGGGCGCTTTCCTTGCACGAGTTCTCCATAGAGGAGATCCTTTGGGATCCGGCCATCATCCATTCTCACAACATGACCGAGCCAATGCAGGCGTCTCTGTTTCAGCAGTGCATACATGCTAGGGATTCCAGGACGTTCCAGGACTGTGTTGTTTGGAACTTTGTCCTGCCAGGTGATGCCGAGAATGCATGGGAGGCAGCGCATGTGTCTATCTACCTTGAATTTATCTGTACCAGTGGTTCTCACGCATTTAGCACCAGGACTACTTCTTAGAATGAGAATCTGTCAGGGCCTACCAGAAGTGATGTCATGACTGGAAGTGACATCAGTAAGCAGTAAAATTTTTGACAATCCTAGCCACACTTACCCAGGAGTAAGTCCCATTGACTATCAGTGTTAAAAGCATATGCATAGTAGCTTGTTAAAAGTACAGGTCTGTAACATTGCCCCAAATGCAGTCACATACCATGGTAGCATCATGTCTACTATATTAAAAATAAAATATTGAAATGAATGGGGACCCACCTGAAATTGGTTTGCAACAAACCTAGTGGGTCCCGACCCACAGTTTGAGAAACACTGATCTATACCATTATTAAAGCCATCTAAGCTAGTGGCTAACAGTCCAGTCCTATCCACACTTTCCTGGGAGTAAGCCTCATTGACACCAACTAATGGAACTGAGTAGTCACACATAGGATTGGGCTATAAGTAAATACCTAGGTAAACAAATAAATAATACCTCTATCTACCATGAATTCATCTATGCCATTATTAAAGCCATCAAACTAGTGGCTATCACAACAGTGTAAGTTAATTATTAGAATAACTTTGAAGAAGAGATGGAATTGTATCCCAAATTTAGTTAGAAAATGACTATCTGAACGTAGGACACAATCCATTATTATGTCAGGGTTTTTCGAACTGGGATGTCGCAACACCCCAGCCAGAGGGCCCTGGCCTCTTTCCCCTTAAGGGGCAGGGAGGGGGCTGCAGGGATTAGCATGTACTCACCAGTCCCTGCAGCAGCCTCCCTGGGGTGCAGGGAGTGAAAGCACAGTGATTGTGCTCCATTTCTGGTTTTGCTCCCTGCACCCCAGGGAGGCTGCTGCAGGGACTGGTGAGTACATACCAGTCCCTGCAGCCCCCTTATCAATGCGATCCTGGGGATCATGTAGCTTCCTCCCCCCCCCACCCCCACTGCCTCCCCCCTCCCCTGCAAGGACTTACTGGGGTCCTTAAACTCCCTGTGAGTTTGAGAACTGCAGCATTATGTGAATGCTAGGACTGTTCTCTTTGAGGAAAACTCTCCCAAAGTCATCTGTGTAATGCCAGCAGTTTTCTTCTAACAGTGATGGGGAGATGGCAGGGAGGGAATAGAGATGGTCTTCCTTAAAGTAGGGAAAATGTATGGGCCTGACCGTCATTGAGGCAGCTTCCTAGTCTGCCATTAACAAGTTATGATACTGCTCAAGGTAGAAAGGCACTCATTTTCAAAGTATCCTGTCCCTTCCTGTGACTGCCTGACCTTTCTTCTGTGTAGAATGTCAGACTGCAAATTTATTTGGCTGAGATGGGTCTTTAAATAGCTAAACAAGCGTGTGTCTGAATGCTGAGTAATGCCAAGTGCCTGAAGGGGAGGGAGAAAATTTAAGATGATTGGAAGCTTTGTGCTTGGTAGCTCTCTATTGAACAGCAAAAGAAATAGAGCATAGCCAGGTAATTTATCTTTTTGCCAGATCTTTTTAGCCAAAATATCCATGAATTGGCAATGGAATTTTTTTTAATTTACATGCTAAAGAGCCTAAGTTATACGTGAAACTCAGGGGTGCCTTGAACTTTAAATGTTTTCAGTAGTCCTAAAGATATAAGTGAAGCACACCACACTTTCCATGATGTACTTAGTTAGCATGTGAGCATTTTAAAGCAGTGGTCTTCAACCTTTTTCATGCCAATATAAATAAAGTATGAGTCTAGGGACCCCACCACGATCCCAGCCCCTTCCCAGTACCCTACTTGCTCACCTCATCCCCCTTCCGGCTCACTCTTCCCCGTAATACCCTCCCAGCACTGTTGACTGTAACCAAATATTAGAGAGAGCAGAAAAAGTTACCATGAAGCCTGGCACTAGTGAAAGCTGTTTTAGCACAACTGTTAAGAACCTGCAGTGCATACATGCTAGGGATTCCAGCACGTTCCAGGACTCTGTTGTTTGGAACTTCGTCCTGCCAGGTGATGCCGAGAATGCGTCGGAGGCAGCGCATGTGGAAAGCGTTCAGTTTCCTCTCCTGTTGCGAGTGAAGAGTCCATGACTCGCTGCAGTACAGAAGTGTACTCAGGACTCAAGCTCTGTAGACCTGGATCTTGGTATGTTCCGTCAGCTTCTTGTTGGACCAGACTCTCTTTGTGACTCTGGAAAACGTGGTAGCTGCTTTACCGATGCGTTTGTTTAGCTCGGTATCGAGAGAAAGAGTGTAGCATGTATGCACTGCTGAGATGCCTGCGTTGGCTCGGTCATGTTGTGAGAATGGATGATGGCCGGATCCCAAAGGATCTCCTCTATGGAGAACTTGTGCAAGGAAAGTGCCCTACAGGTAGACCACAGCTGCGATACAAGGGCATCTGCAAGAGGGATCTGAAGGCCTTAGGAGTGGACCTCAACAAGTGGAAAACCCTGGCCTCTGAGCAGCCCGCTTGGAGGCAGGCTGTGCAGCATGGCCTTTCCCAGTTTGAAGAGACACTTGGCCAACAGTCTGTGGCTAAGAGGCAAAGAAGGAAGGCCCATAGCCAGGGAGACAGACCAGGGACAGACTGCACTTGCTCCCAGTGTGGAAGGGATTGTCACTCTCGAATTGGCCTTTTCAGCCACACTAGATGCTGTTCCAGAACCACCTTTCAGAGCACGATATCATAGTCTTTCGAGACTGAAGGTTGCCAACAACCTGAGAAGGACTGAAACACAATCTCCTGGTTCCTGAAGGGGTATACCAGATTTCTCCCTCTTGACCTAGTGGTGCTCTAGTCCAGTGGTCTTCAACCTTTTTCAGTCCTGTAAATTGTCGTGACCCCACGATGGAGGCTTCGCGACCCCATGGTGCCCGAACCCCAATGCTGAAGAAAACTGTATTGCTTTGTGGTCTGTGTGCTTAAAATGTCATTGTGAATTCAGTCCATTTTTTACTTTTCTAAACAGAGGAATGGACCAGTTCATTGCCTCTACTTTTTCCTTGTGGAGCTCTCAAGAGAGAAGTCCTTCCAAGAATGCTCAGGGACAAAGGTATGTCATCAAGTGTTCAAAAGGATTTTGAGCTGTTTCATCTACAGAGCATGCACAGCAAAGTCCAGTGCATGTAGTATGCACTTCCTATGTAGTAGAAGCAATGATGCAAAGTACAATGTTTGCTTAACACTCGAAGTATTATCATCATTTATTTATGTAGGAATATACGGTACACCATCTGTGTACATGGTGCTTTGTATATACTGGAAGGATAGGTCATTGCCCTGAGGAGACAACGGTGGATAGAAAAATGGGGTGGAGGCAGGAGTAAACGGGAAGGATATGCATTTGTTCTTCATTTCATGGAATATTTACACACAAGGCTCACAAAGGGATCTAAATATTTTAGAATCAATATTTGGACAAAACCTATAAACTCGTCTTCAAAGTAACCCTGTTCCAGCACTCCTGCCACTCATTCTTAATCCTACTTAATCTATAATCTATAATCCCATCAGCAACTGCTGCTTTAGCTACTTTGTCTATTGTTTCCTTACCCACAATACCTACATGAGTTGGAAACCAAGAAAAAAGCTGATATGTCATATAACTTGCCCTCCAAATTAATGTATTTTTATTAGAGCTGGCACACTTTCTTTGCTCAGGTATAATAATACATTTTTAAACTCTTGAAATATCCTTCGGCTTTTATTGCGTGATATGAGATTTTTGTTCAGTTTCTCTCCAGTCTGCCTTCATTAGGTTTTTGATATGTCTTTGAGTGAAATGATCACATGATAGCACTGATCACTCAGAATGGCTATATATATAAGCATATCAAATCTACATTTCAAAAGTAAATGTTCATAAGAGCTTTGCTTTCAAAATTAAAGAAGTCTTTGTATCTTTGGGGGGAAATTTGCTAAGCTAGATGAACTATGAACTGCAATACAAATATTTAGTATATTTTAAATGCATTCTTATTCATGTTTTGAACTCATAGGAATTCTTAATAACTGGTGAATGTCAGATTTATTTTTTTTTGATTGCAGGTATTGCACTGGAAAGTCTTACTGTTTATCAGACTAGTGAACATCCTAATCTTCAAGAATCCTTGAGAAATTATTTCTCACAACAGGTATTACATCTTCTGAGCACTTTTTACCAAGTCCCTGGTTGTGTTTCAGAATCAGAATTGCTGCTGTGGAACAAATATTTGGCCCTGGGTTGGGTATTTCCAAAAGGCAGAGTAAATTTAAAAGGGAAGAATTGAGTTTAAAAACATTTGAGAAACACTGGCATTAAAAGGGACAGCATTTTAACAATAAGTTGTATCTTGATTGTAGAATCCAAGCTGTCTGTCAATTCATTTAGAAACACTGACTTCTGTACCTCATGGCCCGACTCCATTTATTGTTGCTTGTCTCAGTACTCAGACTGTTGTACTTGAATCAAGCTGAAACATACATCTTTCCAGAAGCAGCACTGTAAGTCATAGCTTGCCTTTGTGTTAGCAGTCTGAACATGTTCTGTAAGTGTAGCATCTGTGGTGCATGTTTAGCTTCTGATCCTGAATTGTTACTTTCCATTATTCTGATTTAACTAGAAAATACCATTTCTTTAATGCATTATTGGGAGAGAACACAAATGAGTGAAGCCTTGAGTATGTGGTACAGAATCAGTTGAAATATTTTTAAAGTTTACCACTTGCCAACTTAAAAACAAAACTGGAAAGCAGTTTGCCAGAACAGGAGGGCATGCATATGGAGTGAAAAACCAAAGAAACCTTTGGCTGCATACATATGAAAGATACAACCAGAATATAAAGAATGTGCTTCAATAATCTCACTCTTACTTTTCCCACAGGGTGTTCCTGCTAGTATTGCATTCTTCAGTCCATCTGGTGTCAAATACTGTTTGAGTCAGGTTCAGAAATTGGCTGGTGATTTTGTTCCTCAAATTAAGGTAAAACAACCTCTAAATCTTGATCTAATATTTCCTATTGGTTCTAGAAGAGTTCCCTACAGGTGGTTTTTTCCCTGACTGTCACAGATGTAGTGACCCATTGATGTGTCATCAGTTTCTCAGCCTCTTTATTTTACTCTGGTGTAGTATGATGGTGCCTATTGGTTGGTTGTAAGTTGCTTTAAGAACTTCGGTAGAAAGGTATTGAGTGTTTGAGAGGAAAATGTTTTTACCCACTTTCTTGGGTAACTCATTGACATTGGCTGCAATCCTTACCGCACTTTCCTGAGAGTAAGCCCCATTGAACAAAATAGAACTTACTTCTGAGTAAAACTGGTTAGGATTGTGCCCCAACTCAACTTCACAGTAATCAATGGTCTGTTCAATGTTTTCATCACAAAGGGCATGTATTTAAAATCCTTTGCAGCCATACATAGATGGCTACAAATAAAACAGTTCATTCAATCTGCAAGATAATTAAACTTTACAGTGCAGTTCTTGGAACTTCCATAAAGTTGACAGCCTTCTCAGGACAGCAGCTCTAACTTGTCTCTCTTTTCTACCAATTCAAAGAAAGCTGCTGTTCATTAGGATAAAAGATAAAATAGCTGTCTATTTGCTTTTTCATCTGTCTCTTCTCTTGAATTGTCTCATGTTGGCAACTTGACTGAAGGTTATTGAACAGAGAGGAGTATATTGTTTCATTTCAATCCTGTGTTCACTGTTAGTAGCATTTGAATTCTCATCAACAGAGTGACTCAGGTTGCAGTCCCAACCACACTTTCCTGAGAGTAAGCCCCATTGAACAAAATAGGACTTACTTCTGAGTAGACCTGGTTAGAATTGTGCCCTAAGGGAAGCATGCTTTAGGTGGGGCTTTGAATCACCTGATGTCCAAATTAAATTTAGCAGTGCAAATAGTACTTAGCAGTTTTTAGTCCTCGTTAGTACCAGAGATAAAGAGGGTGGGTTAACTTTATTAATTAAACTTATGTTGGTAAGATATGGCACATTTGATAGGTATATATTTATAACTTCAAGAGAAATGAAAAGGTGTATTATGTTAACAAATAGACTATCTAAAACTTAAGTACATACATGGCCTTAGAATTCCAACAGGCCATGAAGGTGAGTACTTGTAGGCCACAATGTTGATGTCCTGCTAGGAAGAATTTATCAAGCAGTAAGCTATCACAGCAAAAGCTGATACTAATGCCATCTCTGTACTCTATAACAGGGGTGCCCAAACCCTGGCCCAGGGGCCACTTGCAGCCCTTGGAGGCTCCCAATCAGGCCCTTGGGAGTCCCCAGTGAGCCTCTGGCCCTCCAGAGACTTGCTGGAGCCTGCGCTGGCCCAATTCAGCTGCTCTCAGTATGAGGGCAACTGTTTGACCTCTCATCTGAGCTGTGGGATAAGGGCTCCCTCCACTACCTGCTGTTTCATGTCTTTGATGCAGCAGTGGTAGTGAAGGAAAGGCTGACCTTGCTTTGCGCAAGGCCTTTTATAGACTTTGAGCTTTTGCAAGACCTTCATTCATTCATATAAGTTCTATCTCTGATATATTCATTTATGTAAATTCATTCACATTTGAAATGTAAATTAATTCTTTCTTTCCCGGCCCCTGACACAGTGTCAGAGAGATGATGTGGCCCTCCTGCCAAAATGTTTGGACACCCCTGCTCTATAACATGACTCTTTGTTTCAGTTTTCTGCTATAGGTCCAACAACAGCTGAAGCCTTGGTGGCTGAAGGAGTTGCAGTGAGTTGCACTGCCAGTAGCCCTACTCCACAGGATCTCGCTGCCGCTATTAAAAAAAGCCTTCAGCTGTAGGGCTTGTTCATGCAGATGTTTTGTTTTAAGTTGGTGTGCCTGGCATTCAGAAACCTTCATGTAATATCTCTAAAAATTGTGTAATAATAATGTTTCTATTGTTGAAGTCATGCTCAGCTTTGGCTCACAAGTTTGTATACGACTTCATATTGTATTAACAGTGGGGAATAAATACAAATTAAAGTTCAACTGTTTAAAAATGGCATAAGAGGTAACACCTGTATATATTACCCTGATAAATGTGAACAAATTAGCATCAGTTGATTTTAGAAATAATAATAAACAGGTGGTGCTTTGATACCTTACAATTAAACATAAATGTTGTATAGTTCCACTGAAGTTTTTGTTGCACCCAAACAACTTTGTACAGACTTTAAAAGATCATTTTCTTATGTAATATTTACACAATGTGTACTAGGCTCTTCTGCAACGCCTTTGGTGGACTCAAAAGCACATCATGCAAATTTTACTCATTGCGTATGCTCTGTTACAAATAAATAGCAAATGGACATGACACTGGAAATAATCTGTTCAGGGGCCGAGTGTGTGCCGCTTTATGCTTATTCGCATAGATGTATGCCAGCTCAACTGCCAAATAAAATTGCATGCTGTTGGAAAGTATGACAAAATTGCAAATAAGCTGGTTTAAAACTAATACAATAGTTAAAGCCTATCTGCTGTCCTGTCACACTTAATTCAAGTTGTGTCTTTCAGAATAACAAATCATAGGTTAGAAACACCAACATGGCAAAGCATCACCATCACCTCTAGTTCATTCTGCCTTCTTAGCATGGACTGTGCTCTCCATCTTCACAGTGGCCATGGAAACACCAGTGACCCTCTGAAGAGAAGGACTTTATTTCCTTATGTTTGTACTGTTTAATATCTGCTGCAAACCACCCAGAGATTTTTATGGAAGTAAGCATCTCTTAAACAAAGATTATTCTCCCCTGTGACACAGTTATACCAACATCTTGCAGCAAGCTTCTTGGAGTAGTGGCTTACCACATGCGTGTTCATTCTGTGCTGCAAAGAAACACATTAGTGTGGAGACCATGGGCTTGATGGACCAAGTCACTTCAGATGTTTGAAGGAGGCATGAGGTCTTCTACCTCCCCATGAGCTGCAGACTATTCTCTGTTGGAACCAGAACTTTATGACAGCAAATATGATTCATGTGGGGAGAGGAAGAATATTTCCTAATTTAAGAATTGCATGGAGAAAATGTGAAAATCCTTGTTCTGAAAAGCTTTCTACCAAAAAGAAACACAATGCTAGTTAATTTGTATTCCTCTTCAATACTGCAGTTCATTTTTATCTTTAAGGTTGTCTGTATACTGGAGGATAATACAGAGCCAAAATCATATTACAGTACTGTTCTAATTAAAAAGGGATTTAACAGGTCTCCTCCAGCAGTAAGAAAAGTGAAGGCAAGACCAAAAAGATGCACCAATTGTTCCCAACTCATAATAGCTCTTAATAAAAAATGCTTAGGATATAATGGAAGCTGGACTAGATGGGCCTATGGCCTGATCCAGTGGGGCTCTTCTTATGTTCTAATGGAGAAATGCTGTCTTAGCCATAGCATTTGGGCAGAGAACAGCCTCCTATCAGTATCACCTCCTAATTTGCTCAGACAGGAGGCATGATGCCTGACTACACCAGTACAGAGCAAAAAGAAAAGGTACTTTATACCGGTTATTTAGTGCTCTGGCTTGGGTACTGACAGTTCCTGCTGTGTAATTTCTCTTGGATGCCAAAGTGCATTAACTGTGAGGCTAGAGGGGAGAGAATTGCTGCTTATAAAACACAAGGGGTAGAGTTTATAGGCACTAAAGCAATTCAGCTGTTTTGTAGTCAGTGGTCAGCATAACTGTATGATCCACACTGTTGGACTCAGACCATGTAGAATGAGTCAGTCTCTGTATCTTAGTGGTTATAGGCAGTTGATTATTTTTAAAATCTTAATGTCAACAAAGCCTTAGATTCTCCTCAAATGGGATCCCCAAAGTAATAAGCTGCACTCTTGATTCTACAACAGGGAGTAGGAACGAGTCACAGATGCAGTCCTGCCAGTTCTCCCCTTAGTAAGAAACTGTCAGTTTTAACCCAATCTGCCAAATATTAAGAAACCTGACCGTGGTTTTGGACATTTGTTTAACTTTCCTAAATAATCATATTGGCAATTCCATTTTCCATGCACTCTGAAAGCAAAATATTTTGCAAGACCTCTACAAACTTGGTAAGATAACAAGCTTAGAATGCCAAATCTTTATTTTGCTATGTAACCCGTTCATGAGTGTTGAAAAGTGCAATATAAATAATAAAAATAGAATATGGACTGGAAAATCAGCTTAAATGCTATTTAGGATAGTTTCCTCGGGGGTGTCCCCATGCCCGAGCAACCTCCATTTCATTTCTTAGGCTTCAGAAGCAGCCAGCAACCTGTTCAGTGTTTTGCTAATCCAATAAACTGCAGCAGCTACAGGCAAATGCTCCACCTAGGCTGCGTAAGCTTGCAACAAGGGCTTCCACCTATAATTTCCTCAGATATTTGTGAACCACAGTATCATGGAAATACAAACTTTATCCATTTACCCATAAGTTAGCATTATGGATTAACCTTGAATTAAAAATAGGAAAGAAAACTTTCTTGTGGAAGACTGACAGATAGGGCAGTTTTTACCCTGGATCAATTTATTGGACAGGATCAGGATTCTTTTTTTTTAGGCTTAAGGCTAAATATGATTTACCATCATCGGATGACTGGCAATATTTACAATTACAACATTGTTAGCAGCTAAATTTGGGCCAGCAGCTTTATCAGCTTCTGAGTCACCTGAAATTTTAGAAATATTTATTGATTCAACTGAGAAAAAGACCTATAGTATTGGTTTGTCAAGTATTTGATGCCGCTTTACAAATACTCAAAAGTCATAAAAAGGTATGAAATAAAAAGTTGGAACACCCATCTCATAATCAGTGGGAAATGGCTCTAGCTACTGTAACTGCAATATCTATGGATCTTAATTTGCAATTGGTTCAGCAAATATACACTACAATGCTTGCTTAGTAACATTTTTACCAAAGAAACTATTTGCTGGCATTGTGGTAAACCTGAACCTAAAGGTAAACCTTTAGGAACCTTCAGGAACATGATGTGGATTTTGTATAGTGATGCCCTCCTCCCAAAAGGATTTTATTTGTTGTATTAATTTTGTATTACAACTTTGACATTTGTAGATAGTTCAAAAGTATCTACCCATTTTGTGGAAGTTACCTGCAGGACAGCAGAAATGGTTGTTTTATGCCCTTACTGTATAGACTCCTATAATGGTTGGCAACCTTCAGTCTCGAAAGACTATGGTATAAGCCCTACAGCACCCAGTATTCTCAGGCGGTCTCCCATCCAAGTATTAAGCAGGCCTGACTCTGCTTAGCTTACGAGATCAGACGAGATCAGGCATATGCAGGGTAACTCCTATAGAAGTATGGGAAAGATTAGTGTTCCCCACCGCCATTCTTCAGTGGAATGACCTTTTTAACTTATGACTTATAGAAGATCTCCATATGTATATACAGGAGCCTATTTATTCATGGATTTTATAGCTGTGGATCTGGTTCAATGCAGGTTCCCCGGACCCATGTTAAGCCAGTCCTGGCCGAACCTGAACCCTCCAGACCAAAGCAGTCCAGATGCCCCTGGAGCAGTGGTTCTCAAACTGGTGGGTCATGACCCATCAGTTCATGTAACGCTTCCCCCATTCCATTAAGGGGCAGGGAGAGAGTGGGTGTCAATGGGCAATTTTCACAGTGGAGAGAGGTGAAAAGCGGTGTGCCCCAAGGATCTGTCCTGGGACCGGTGCTTTTCAACCTCTTCATAAATGATCTGGAGACAGGGGTGAGCAGTGAGGTGGCAAAGTTTGCAGACGACACCAAACTTTTCTGAGTGGTGAAGACCAGAAGTGATTGTGAGGAGCTCCAGAGGGATCTCTCCAGACTGGCAGAATGGGCAACAAAATGGCAGATGCACTTCAATGTCAGTAAGTGTAAAGTCATGCACATTGGGGCAAAAAATCAAAACTTCACATATAGGCTGATGGGTTCTGAGCTGTCTGTGACAGATCAGGAGAGAGATCTTGGGGTGGTGGTGGACAGGTCGATGAAAGTGTCGACCCAATGTGCGGCGGCAGTGAAGAAGGCCAATTCTATGCTTGGGATCATTAGGAAGGGTATTGAGAACAAAACGGCTAATATTATAATGCCGTTGTACAAATCGATGGTAAGGCCACACCTGGAGTATTGTTTCCAGTTCTGGTCGCCGCATCTCAAAAAAGACATAGTGGAAATGGAAAAGGTGCAAAAGAGAGCGACTAAGATGATTACGGGGCTGGGGCACCTTCCTTACGAGGAAAGGCTACGGCATTTGGGCCTCTTCAGCCTAGAAAAGAGACGCCTGAGGGGGGACATGATTGAGACATACAAAATTATTGAGGGGATGGACAGAGTGGATAGGGAGATGCTCTTTACACTCTCACACAACACCAGAACCAGGGGACATCCACTAAAATTGAGTGTTGGAAGAGTTAGGACAGACAAAATATTTCTTTACTCAGCGTGTGGTTGGTCTGTGGAACTCCTTGCCACAGGATGTGGTGACAGCGTCTGGCCTGGACGCCTTTAAAAGGGGATTGGACAAGTTTCTGGAGGAAAAATCCATTACGGGGTACAAGCCATGATGTATATGCGCAACCTCCTGATTTTAGAAATGGGCTATGTCAGAAGGCCAGATGCAAGGGAGGGCACCAGGATGAGGTCTCTTGTTATCTGGTGTGCTCCCTGGGGCATTTGGTGGGCCGCTGTGAGATACAGGAAGCTGGAGTAGATGGGCCTATGGCCTGATCCAGTGGGGCTGTTCTTATGTTCTTATTCAAAAAGAAAAAAGTAGGCGAACAGAGATGGGCATCCTCCACCAATCTACTGCCTGATGCAACTGCTTCTAAGAAACTTAGCTATGTGAATGAGGAATTTCCCGGTACAAACTTTACCCTACAGTCATCTAGGCAAGGCACTCCCCCCCCACCTCAGCTGCAACATGAGGATAATATTTACCTTACAGGGTTGAAGTTAGGACAACATCAAGATGTGAATCACCTTGGGTACTCAGAAATCACTATTAAATGTAAGAGTATATAAGCAATACACTACTTTGAAACAAGAAAGCATAACAAGAAGATGCTGATTTATAGGATGCAATTTAAATAAATTTTATTCATATATAACTTTATTCACAGTTTTCATTGCTGGAAAAAAGAGTGCCAAGATATAAAGGAGGCCATTTCATTGGGTAATTTCTATTTTAAATGTTGCATTGAAACAGACAAGGCACCATATTGCTCGAAAACAGCAGGTGCTGCTCTTATATTTGCATATGTGAATCTCTGGTGGTTTTAATACTGTGGGTAGATACTTTTCATGGACGTTTTGCTTACAAATGTTTACAAAAACAGCTCAATGAAGTCTTACTGACAAAGATCAGTGGTTACCAAAACCACACTGCTACACAATGCTAGAAAGTCCATTACAATTCAGGTAAAATGAACTATACATTTGGTTTAGCACTTCAGAATATAAAAACACCAGTGTAAAAACAAAATATACCAACTCATAACTGAGCATTCATAGGCTAGTGATAAAGTTCTGTTTTTCCAGCTGTACATTCTTATAAATATATGCAACAATATAAATAAAACCAAGCAGCCTACAGAACAGAACCACAAATCCCTTTGTGAGCAAGGCACTGATTCAATTGCTGTGACGTGTACCAGCACTCAATCAGGTCACTGAATTCCCAGGTTATTGCCTTCAGTGTCCTGAGTCAGCTGTTCCAGTAAGTTTAAAACAACTTCTGCTCTTTCCAGCAGAGTCAGGTTTTTGTTTGCTGCTGATCGCAAGAGAAGAGAATAAACATACTTATTAGCTTTCAGAATTTCTTCTTCACTGTTTCCTCTGGAGAAAAGAGGGAAGACAATGGAGAAATATATTAATCTAGTATCCAAAATCTAATTAAGAACTCTGAAATAGCTTGTATGCAACAGAATTATCACATGAACAGAAAGCTAACTAGCTTCCAATACCGCTTTCTGCTGCAGCTCCATGGCACATGCACCATTCCAGAAAGACTCCCAAACCTTAGGGATACTTAGGGTTTTCAAAGTGGGTGCAGCACTGGAGGCAACAGCATGCAAGCTAGTCACACAATTAGAATAGGTATATGTCAGTGTAGGCCTTCACCTGTAGGGGGAGCCTGTTTAAAAGCTCAGGGGTTGCTCTCTCCTACTTTGTTTAGGCCTCCTCTTTGGATTCTTTTCTGTCTTATTTTCTGCCTGTGTGTAACAATGGCTGCAGTACTCTCGGTTCATGTAAAATTCTTAGCTAAAGTCAAGTTTTGCTGAGTGTGGAACTGCTTTCATCTCTCAGCTCTGCTAACATGCTGGAGGCTGAAGGGATGGCTTAAAAGCCATGCTGGATCAAAGTACACATTTTTACACCATACTGCCTTTACCATCCACAAATATTGTACCAATTTGTGAATTCATTTCTCCACCTCCAGCCTCAGAAAATGCACTCAAGAATCAAGGATAATCCCTGTGTAATAATAGCGAGAGAATGGGCTGAACTGTGGTCCCAGCAGGATCAGAGCTCAGCAGCCCAACTCCCTTCTCTTACCTCAAACTGGACCACACAGCCCCATTCCTCTGCACAAGTAATTATGGATGTCTGCAACTTTCTTAGCTACCCTGAAATCTCCAGTTTTTCATTATTCTTTGATGACTACATGTTAGGAGAGGAGTTTAAAACAGAAACAATCTCTTTTCTCCAAAAAGCAACTATGAGGTGGCTCTGATCATAGTGTGTGGGGGGAAGTGGTAGTTCCACCCATACCCCAGCTGCTTTTTGGTGAAGAGACACTTCTAAGTTTTAGCTCATCTATTAATTATTGGCTTAATATTATGTGCAGTTTGGCAACATGTTCATAGCAACTCCTTTTGCAGTTACTTGCTCCATCATGAAGACTCACCATATGGACCTGCCTCTGTATACTGACATTAATACCTTTTTAATAGCATCATTATCTTTCATGTTTAAATACTAATACTAATTACTATTACTAATTTTCCAAATTACTAATTTGCCAAAGGGACTCAAGATTGCAGAATAATCTGATTGTCTTTTTATTGATAGAAAAAAATTGAGAAGTTTCTTATTTAATATCATTTCTAGTTTTTAGTGCGCGTACACACACACACACACACACACACACAAGATGATGCTGCCAATTGGTTTTGCTGCAAATACTTTGTTCCAAGAATACAAGAAGCAATTAAATTCCTAACATTGGCAAACTGAATTGACAGCTTCATTTATTATACAAGCCAGTTGATCAATTAAAAACTTCCAATGAACACAGTCAGAATATCCAAAACTAACCACTTCATTTAATTAGTGTTTAAAAACTGTTTCCATAATTCCAGATTCCACACAGCAAATTTTATCCAATCATAGTTCAACTACAGGTACTGTGGTTTATGCACTGCAGTTTCATCGATGGGAGTATTTTACATTCTCCTTAATACATAATACTGTTTTGCAAAGTAGGCTGTTGATTATGTATCCCATTTTACTCTGAAAGGGATACAGCAAAACGTGTACATCTCTAAAAGCATGCTTCTTTTTGCAATGTTCTCAACTATACTCTCATAGTTAACACCAGGGCAACATGAGCCTGTACAGTTTGGGCCTTGGTTTCTGTGGGAGATCCATTCCCAGACCCTCCCCCCATGGATACTGAATCTGCAATAATTGAGATCTGTGGGAGTGCCTTGCAGTTGCGTCTGGAGGTGTTCCGAGGCCCCCACAGGCCTGCTGGAGGCCTCAGAAAGCAACTTCCTGGTTTTCTTGTCAAACCAAAGTGGCTTTCCTCTGGTATCCACAGCGTCTGCAGTGAGTCAAATCTGCAGATACCAGGGTACACAGTATATGAGCTTTAGCAGCAATGGTGCACACAAGCCAAATACACAACAAGGCTCATTGCAACTTTTTGCACCTCTGATCTTTCTATATAGAATGGTCAATTAAAACATGGACCATAAAAGCCTAACAGTGCAATTCTAGGCATGACTACTCAGAGGTTCCAATGTGTTCAGTGTTTATTTCCAGGAAAATATATATAGGATAGGACTGCAGTGTAAAAGATTCAGATAATATTTCAGCCAGTGAGCTAGAGGTAATCATGATCTCTCCAAGTAAGTTTAATTTTTCCGAGACGGAAATGCAATTCAATACTGCAAGGTGATCAGAAGAGGTCAAAGTATTGTCTACCTTATTGCCTTTCTTTTTCTCTCTGCTTTCCTTCAAGCCTCTTTTCTGCAAGGCTCATGCCTCTTTATAATAGCCTTCAAGACATGCTGTGATGATCAAATTATGACTTGATTGTGCCAATGATCCCTGATGGATAGTACTATAGTACCACATCCTCTACAATGTTTTTAAAGGAGCCTGATTGTGCTTTTCAGTTGCAAGCATTGAACACTATGTGTAAATTGACCCATTATAGAAAATATTGACTTCCAACTCTGGGAATTTTTTGAGCAAAATCTCCAAGCAAATAGGAATTAAAGCCTTTGAGACCACAGAATTATATCACAATGTCTGAACTGGCACAAAGCCACAATAGAAGACTGCCCACTGAGATCCAATGCTCTACTCGAAGAGAAAGGCAGGGTAAAAATGCAATAAATAGTCCTATGCAGCAATCCGTGGCAATACTGACTTTACTACAATGTGTCTGCTCTTGCTGGTACATAACAAATGTTGTGCAGAGATATAAGCAGTCCCCCTTCTGTCCCGTGAATGCCATGTAGGAGTCACAAGGGTTAGAGGGAGCCAAACCATTCCCAATATATGAGTATGGTGCAACTCTAGCCACTATGAAGTGGCTGTAACAATGTTTATTAAAAATTAAAAACATAATTCAGTTGGCCTTTACATGTACAGTCTTTAGAAAAAGCTAAAGAGTCATTAGGAATTAAAAGGCTAGAAGAAATGAAAGTCTAAATAGCCTGCCATGACGTTATCAGCTTCTCCAAGCCTGTACATGTACAACTAAATGGCTGGAACGATAAGATAATGCAATAAATGAACTGGCACTGAAACAGGAATTACATTCTGGTCTTCTGTATTTCTATTGCCACCTCGTGGAGCTTGAAAGAATGCAACAACTACAGAAAAACTATAAATTCTCTACTATTACTTTGTCCTGCCATGTATTGACCTTATTGTCTATGAAATGTTTTTCAGTTTGAGAGCTGTAGCTGCTAGACTAATTTTTCAAAGGTGAAAATTGAAAGTAGCTGCTGATTGGGGTAAAGGACTTTTTACAGCACCCACAGAGGACATCAGAGGGGGTTGCAACCTTCCAGGACCTTGCAGGAGGCCAGCGCTGCCCCCCAGGTAAGAAACAAGTCCCTCAGTAATGGCTGCACAGCAATCCCTGTGGTGCTGTCTCTACTCCCCCTCCCTGCCCACGCAAACCCTTGGTTCCCAACTCCCCTGTAGGGGTTTGGGAACCACTGATATAGGGTATTCCTAATACACAGTCACTTGAAAATGGCCTTACACACTAGAACTTACCCAACTTTCTTTTTTGTTGATGTAAGCAGCTTGATGGACTGAAGGAGAAGAAAGGACAACCGAGACTCAAATATACCAAGGAGCTTTGATACTTCCTCCTGATTGAGATTAGTAGAGGCATCTTCAGCAGGCACTTTCCTAGCACTGTTTTTGTCATTCTCACTTCTCTAAATCAAAAGGAAATGTGCGCAAATTATCATCAAGTCTATACAATATAAACATGAGTTTGGAGCTACACATTAACTGCAATTCTACTTCAGTTTCGGAATAGGTATGTAATTAGATGAACCTTTAAATTGCAGCTAGAGGGAAGTGATGAAAGATACCAGTATCAACACTCACATAACATGCCTGGACCACAGATTAGAACTAGAAAACGAGAGGTTGTTTACCTGATCACATTCTGCAACCAGTTCTTTTCTGATGAGCTGAAACACTGACTGGGTTTGCGTCATTATATCCAAAGCCCCAGACAAAGTTTTTAATTTTCCAGAGCTACTATTTTGACCTAGAATTAGTATCAGAAAGACGTATATAATCAAAACATTTCTCACTTAATACTCTTGGACAGAGCATGAGTAAAAGCAGAAACTAAAAATTTTAAATATGAAACAAGTTGTTTAAAAAACCAATTCATTGTACCCCAAGGAACCACCAACTACAGCGGGCCCTTCTCATCCGCAAGTTTGGCACAATGGGGGTGCCGACCCTGCGTCTGAAGGACCTCAAGGACTTCCTAGATGTAACCAGAAGCATCTTCCGGTCACATCCAGGAGATGTTCTGAAGTATGGAGAGGCCGTGCACCTCATAAGACCTCCAGAAGCACTTACGTTTTTGCTTCCAGTCATGTCCAGAAGGTCCTTTGAGGGTTTTCCTGCAGGGAATGGATCCCCCATGGATGTCAGGGGCCCACTGTATTTTTTTTTTAAAGGGATACTACTGACCTCCAACACAGCAATCATTCAACTTACTTGCCATCTGAAATTCTGCAAATGCTACTCTTTCCAATTGTACACGAAGAAGCTCACATGGTGCATCCTTCAGGAGCTGGAAAAACTTCACAGCTTTAGTGTAATGAAGATCAACTAGTATTCTGTGCTGCTTCCGCTGATGTTCATCACCTACCTTCAATGAAAAATATATTCTGGTGTAAAGTTTATACAGGAAAATAAAAAGGAATAGCTTGACATATAAAGGCATAACCCTATGCTGTCCTATGCTTACCACAGAACTGCTTAACTATTTACGGAAAATACAAATTCAGAAGGAAGTATATGGTACCAATTTCTCTTTATGATCATTTATACAGATTGCTATTAAATATGTATAGTGTCCTATTGGAGGCAGTAACATATTTCTGCAAGAATGCCACATAACCAGATCTGTACTAATCCAACTTCACAGCTCAAGCGAATGTGCTTCCCTATGGTCTTTTTGGATCACTGTCACCATGCAACAAAAATGGTGTTAATCCTTGGTCATGGTCTAAGACACATGATACAGCAATCTTGCCAAAACAGGTCTGTCAGTGCCTGGATGGATGATCTTCTGGGAACCCAACACATGCTATCTTAAGTTCCACAATGGATGAATAGCAGGTTTTACCTATTTGGATTCAGGACTCATACACCTTAAAGGTAGCACTTCTGCTTCTGGGATGTTCTTTTCCCACTACCCAAAACCATAGAATGCCCTCAAAGGAAATAATGCAATTATCCAGTTCATCCACTGTTACTATGCATGTCACAGGGAGTGTAGTTTTGCAAATGACAGGACTGCCTACTTTGTGTGTACAACATCACTGGGGACAAGTGATTTTCTCTCTTTCACACCCCGCCCCCACACCTTGCTTTAGTATCTCTGCAACTATGATTGTCTGCAATACTAGCCAACATTATTGGAATACAATGCATCAAAATGCAACAAGACATCTTTCTCTGCACTACCCTGCAATTTCAGGAATACATAAGCACTTGATTTTTTTTAACTCCTTGCAAGCTGTGAACTGTGCTGAACCAGCTCCAGAGAACCCAACTGGTATAAAAAGCAATATAATGCAAGAGCAGGGTGGCTACCCTCCTGTTGTAAGGTTGCTCCCCCTCCCCACCCAGCAAAGTGATGGGAGTCTGTACTACTAGTGACGGATCACGGCTAGCACAATTATATGTATATCTACAAATACAAAAGTTCACCACCAGTTGGAAAGGCCACTAGTGTAATCAAGAAAGCTACAATTCAGAAATTTACAATCTGAAAGACTACAAGATAGAAAAGTTGATTAAAACAATATCTCCTTGGGCAAATACCTGGTTTCTCAAACAGCTATGATACATGGAAGCCAATCTGTGGTGAATGGTAGCTGCCCTGTACTGGCAAAGCGGCTGACGTGCAGATACTGTTTCAACATCACAATACTTCAAGGATTTCATCATTGACTCACTCACTTCTTTTTCTATCTAAAACACAACAGAGAAAAGGCTTTCGAAATGTGTTGTCAAAGACAGTTTCTTTTAGAAGCAATATACAGGTTGAGTCTCATTATTTGGGAGGGTTCCCTTCCAAGAATTCACTCAGGAACTCATGTGCATGGCAAAAAATGCACTAAAGCAAATCAATTTAAAAAACAAAGTCTCTTTGTTCTAGTGATTTAAAAACAGCCTTGCTGACCTTTGAAATGCACACAGAGACAATCAGTCTCTCTCCAGGAGCTTAGGCTTCACTAGGAGGCAGCAATCCCTCCCTTCACCAGGAGCCCCAGTGAGAGGGAAAGCATGGGGAAAGGTGATAATCGCTGCCATTTAGCCTTCTTTCCTGTGCTCAGGGGGGGAGGAGTGAAGCCTGCAGAGAGAATGATTGATGGATTGTCAGCTGGCTGCCCTCTCTGGCATTAAACAACTGTTTTCCTTTAATTTAAAGGGCCCTTCTCACCAGCTTTGAGATAGAAAAATCTGTGGATAATTAGGTTATACCTGTAATCACTTGTATGACTGTCTCTCTGCAACTGTCTCTCTGTTTTTTAACTGTGATTTTAAAGGGGTGCATTTTTTCCCTTCTCCAGGGATCAGCACATTCCTTCTCATTTGCAGGGCCATTCGTGCTGAGTCAAATCCGTGTATAACAAGGCTGGACCTGTACTTCTGTTCTACAAGGAATTGTAATATAGAAGATAACTAAGATTCTCTTGCCTGCTGTAGAAGTGTCTGCCCTTCTTCTCATCACACCTGTAAAACACCCATATGCACTATGTCACACTTCACTTCTGGTCCTCCCTAAGGCTAAGGAAGAATTTTATGGCTCCAAAAATCCAATGAACCATTAATGAATAAAGTCACCTCTCTCCACTAGGACTGAGGGGAAAAGAGCAAGCAACAGACACTTGCAGAAAGGGATAAGATAAGGAATTGTGGTAGGATAAGTATGCTGCTCTTAGAATGAAGAATTTGAAACTATAAATCTATGCCAGTTCACATGACTTGCTCAGGGGAACCAAATAAAGGCTGCACAGCCCATTAATAATAATAATAATAATAATAATATAATATACAGTATTTATATACCGCCTTTCTTGGTCTTTATTCAAGACTTTATTCAAGGCGGTTTACACAGGCAGGCTTACTAAATCCACGCAGGGATTTTTACAAATTGAAAGAAGGTTCTCTCTTTCAAGAACCACCACATTCAAGCTGTTACACTCCGATCTGGTTTAACATTCTGGCCTCCATCCTCCCACGCTCCGAGCAGATGGAACAGCTCAGCTGCAGCTTGCCAGCTGCTTCAAGGTCGCACGGTGCCAGTGGCCTCGAACTGGCGACCTTGTGGATGTTAATCTTCAGGCAAATGGAGGCTCTACCCTCTAGACCAGACCTCCTGCCCCTACATTACACTACCCCAGCAGCTACATTAAGAGCTACATTACACTACCCCAGCAGCAATCACAGTTATTGAATAGTTTTCTTTTAAGTAATAATTTGAATGTTACATAAAACATTATTCTAGAAGCCTTTTCCCACTTATTCATCCTAAGTGGTATGAAGTGGCTGATTCTTAACACACGTTACAATAAATCCAAATATGTTACCTGTTCCTGAGCCCTTCTGGATAATGGTGCATAATCTTGGAGCAGAGTTGCCATAGTAAAATAGGTAGTGGATAGTTCCCAGTTGACAGAATCCCAAACAGCTGGATGGACCTCCCTTTTGCCCAGTGATCTTAAGGCCTTCAGATAGTAGTCAATAGCCTACAGAATTCAATCATTGTATAGCATTACTGATGGGTTTATATCAATAATATCCACTATGCAACTCATAGGGGGAACTAAATACAATTTGTTGGTGTTCAATATTGCATGCTAACAATTACTGAATGAAAATTACTGATTTGACAGCATGCACATTCATGAACAGACATTTTCACTGCTAACCTATGAAGTGTCATAGGTTAAATCAGCCAATGAGCTTAATCTAAAGAACAGTATAAAAAAGTTTATCATCTCGTGTGAAAACCTGGTCAGATGGCAATGTGCAAGTACATGTTTACTAACCATGGCCTCATGCCCAGTCCTCCAAAACCTGAATATACCAAGCAGTCACACTTCAGTAAAGCTGTAACCCTATGTTTCATGGATACCAAGGTAAAGATTTCAAACAACCTAGCCTTTATAAAGGATGGTGTTTCCCACTGACCCATTAGCACTGGTAGACCACTCACATGAGCATTACCCAATGATCAGTGTAACATCAAATAAGGAACTTCACAGATGTTCCAGCAATCCAGTGGAAGAGCAGAAAATTCTGCTAACAGAAGCTGTCACTGGGACTTCCACAAGGAACCTTACCAGATGTGACATTGTAAAAAAAATCTTTACATGAGCAGAAGTGCAAATGAACCCAGCCAACACAGCACCCGAATTGGACCTTACTTCTAAAGAACAATGTTTAGTATCAGGCTGCAATTAGCCCATTCCAATTCTAGAAAATATACATTTTGACAATACTATTTTTAGCATTTCACTAGTAACACTGCCACCATTTATTTTAAAAAATTGCAGATATACAAAATTTAATATAAAATTCCCCAATAAAAGTTTTAAGTGTGCAATGATCCCCCCATATCTGCAGATCCAGTATCTGCCGTTTCAATTATCGGCAGCTTAACCCCTGCTATGGCATCCATCATGCAAATGATTTATCTGCTTCTGACTATAGCCTTCCTGTAGCTATTCCTGAGTCTTGCTGACTCTTTGCTGACTGTAAAATGGAAACACTCACAGGAAGTGAGGCAGAGGGCTGATAAAAATGTGATGCTAAGCTCTTTGAACTCTATGATAAGCATCACATTATTTTCAGCTCTTTGCCGCTCTTCCTGCGAGTGCTTCCTGCTTCCATTTTGCAGTCAAGAGCCAGCAAGACCCAGGAACAGCAACAGAATACTGCAATCACAAGTCATTTTTGTAGGGCTCCCTTTTATCCATGGTTTCCATATCCAGGGAGCCAAACATATCCCCCAGATATGGGGTGACGCCTGTATAACACTTCCCTATGTTTAGGTATATACTTTGGTGGAAATTCTGGCACAATTTAGGAATTGCTATCAGTATTAACAGCTGGAAGGACAAAGAGGCGACAAGGAGAATTACCTTATTATAATAAAGGGCCTCTTCAGGGGAAAACTCTCTTTTAAAGTCTCCCCCAGAAGCACAGTGAGCATGAGCACAAATTCGCATCAGCCTCCCCATATTACACAAGAGAAGAGCAGCATTGGTAGTATCTTCAATGGATTCAAAGTTTTGAATCCCTTTTTCAAAAAAAGAGAAACTTTTCTTCCATAGTTGTTGTTCTGCTGTAG
The DNA here is from genome assembly GCF_035046505.1 of Tiliqua scincoides. Lineage (NCBI taxonomy): Eukaryota > Metazoa > Chordata > Lepidosauria > Squamata > Scincidae > Tiliqua > Tiliqua scincoides. The sequence continues at coordinate 171,720,707 of NC_089823.1, forward strand.
ACACCATTTTGTTTTCTAGACAGAGCAAAAGAAAAAGAGGCCTTTGCCCAATCAAACAGCTTACAAAATATACTAAACAACTATTCTCAAACCAGTCTAGAATTTAAGTTAAAATCTCTTCTACATAAAACTCACAAGCAGAATGAATTTAAATCATTGTTTTCTTGTTGCAAAAAAAACCAGAAAACGACACTTTTGCTAACTACATAAAATGCTTTCCTGTGACGGCTGCCAGCAAGAACACTGTTGTATTATTTATGCTGCTAGAATCAGTGTTCTGCCGCACAGGTATAAATATGATTTTACCCGCAAGGACAAACATTCCTAGAATGGGGGAAACTTAAGACAGAGTTCTAACACCTAACACAGTCTTTAATACTACTAACATTTTCTCAACACAAAAGTGACAATTTTTATTATATTCAAGTTTAGCAACATTCTATCCTGAAAACAAGCAGATCTCCATGATCATCATTTAAAATATAGCCTGACAATGTTCTGTTCTTGACGTGGATCTCTGGATAAAATTTCTGTTCAAGCTTTTTGACAGAATCTGCCAAATATGCCATACAGTCTACCAATCAAAATTCCCTGCTGGCTATTTGAGGTTACATCAGCACTGCCATTCACCATAGTTAGCTCTGCCAGGATTTGAAGCTACTGAAAAAAGGGGAATGGGGAAGAAGAAAGCACAAAAATTCCAGTCTCTTCTCATCTTTGCTATGTTTAGAAAGGACTGCATGAATTCTACACCAGATCCACGTGATGGAGATGATCATTTATCCTTTGCAATAGTTTCCTGAAAATGAATATTCAATTTGTCCACACTATATAAACATAAATGAAATTAGCTTTGTGGTGTTCTCCAATCCTGTCATTATTTTTCTAATAGTTAACAGTCCTATATTTAGTCAAATTCAATGAAACGGGGGGGGGGGGAGAAGAAGCATACATACCCACTCTTTCACTTTGTAAAGCAGCCGCTTGGTTCATGTAAAATACTCCAATTTCATTTCGAATGTTGCCCATCCTCTTCATGACTTGAGTATACTGCTCAGGATTCTGTTCTTTTAAGTTACTAAAGAGCAGGATTTCATTAGCTGCCTCATAGCATTTGCAGCTAATTGAAAGCTGGCATTCCAAATCTGTAGACAAGTCAGTAGCCCAAGAAAACACTAGAAAACACAACACATTAAACGTGAAGTCTTGCCATACTGCTACCTTATCAACCATAAAAAGTGCATCTGAAACAGTCTGACAAAGACAATTTAAGAGATTTCCACAATTCATCATTGGCAGTAAGTCATAATTTCTGTGGGACTTTTCACTATAAAATAACCCTTGTTAAAAGCTATACAACAAAATGAAATCAACGGTATACATACTTTAATAGTTTTAATTTTATGCAACAAAAATTATTCTCCTAAGCATAACTCTGTGCCATATATTCCTAAGTGGTAGTATATTTTCAATAAGTTTTAATGATGTACAAAAAGCACTCCTGGAAGCAATACAAAAAAATTCCTGTTTTCTTTTTAGTTGGATTTTGGCAAACTGTAAAAGAGTAATAATGGCTAGATGAAAGGCCTTTCTAGATGATTGGTTTACAACATAAAATAAAATGTGCAGCTACAGGTCATTTGTTTCTTTGGATTTTGATGTCTTCCCTCAGGAAAGAACTAGCTTAGGAATTACAGTATATTTTTCAGGATTCAAACCTCAATATGCTGTTGCTGGAAAAGTGCAATATTTTCTGTGGCCATTATGATTTGGAGCACTGTCTCAAACGATATCACTAAACAGCAATACAGTTATTCTGCCTCTCACATCAGACTGTGACCTCAGAACTAGTACTCAACCAGCAAACACAATTTCTGAAACAATCTTGAATTGTTTTCAGGCACTTCATCCTCCATTTATTAAAAAATTTATAGTGTCCCGGCAACCCTAACCAATGCTTTCTGCTACTAAGGGATTCAAAGTCTTACAACAAAAAAATTTAAAGTCAATATAAATCATGTAGAATTAAAAAATCTAGATATTCGGCAATTTTATTGTAAGGATTAAGCTGAAGTTGTTGCCTGGAGAAGCCAACCACAGGCTTCTCCATATTCTGCCTTGAGCATATTAACTACCTGTCTTAATTTTCATGCAAGGGACAAGCCCAGCACAATATCCCTCATGTAAAGAGCATTTCATCTAGCATTGAAAGACAGATGGAGTCAGAAAGGACAGATGAGTACAGCAGCATTAGTTCTCTTGCAGACTCCAACTTGTATTTGTAACAGGTGGACCATGTCTGGTCCACCTCATGTCTGACTGGACTTGTAGAACTACAACACGTAATAGAACTAAGGGTGCAATTCTAACCAACTTTCCAACATTGAAATAGCTGCAATGCAACCCTTATTTGTTACCCTTAAGGTAACAAACATGCCCTTACTTTGAGGAGGCCTCCTTGACCGCCTCCCCACTGCAGGATGCAGTGCACACCACATTGGCACAGTTATGCTGGTGCTGGAAAGTTGGTTAGGATTGTGTCCTAAGTGACTTAGACTTAAGAAGCCTTAAGTCATTACCTTGGCAACTGGATTCTCTATGAAGGCTATGCAGTATTTCTTGATCTTCTTTGGTTTGATAGTTATACTCTTCAAGATAAGCAGCTCGGTTGTTTGCATTCTGGGCCAACATTAATTGGATATCACCGCAAAGAGTTATGCTCTGACAAAGAAACAGGAGCACTTCAGAAAGCATGTTTGTGCAGAGGCAGCAATATGAATCTAGTTGGGGAAAAAATAAGAAAACCAGTGAACATTGGTGTCAGAATGCCTTTAGCTGGGCAGCAACACAAGCAGCCATGGGCAGCACCTCGGGAGAAGGGGACTTTTGTCCCCTTCCCGCGGGTAAATGCAGTAGCCCTGTAATGAGGCTACTCGATTCACCACCAACAAAAAGGTCAGCGGTGAATCAAGTGCCTCCGCCTCGGGCGGTGAGCTCAACAAGGAGGCTTTGAATCTGGTGGAGTGTTGCTCCACCAGTCCTGCCTACTTCCCCTGGCACGCTTCCCCTCACTTTCTCTCACCTCCCCGGAACGCCTTCCCCTGCACCTCTGTCTGCCTCCCTCCTCCCTCATGCCCCTGCTTACCTCTCCCGCTGCTCAGTGGTCCACATGACCGCCGAGCGGTGAAGGTTGGGTGCCCGCCCGGCGGTAGCCCGGCACTGGCCAGCACTAGGCTACCACCAGCACTTGCCCGGCATTAGGGCCCACAAACTTGCCTTACAACATGTTTATGACAGTGCGTGCCGGCGGTGAGCCAGTGTGCCATGCCCAGGATTGGGCTCTTAGCCTGCAAGTACTAAGGAGAGCTGTTGCAGCCAACAATTTCTTAGTGTAAACTGTATGTTGGCTAGAGTAACATTTGACACCTTGGTTCCAGCATTAAACGAGGTTATCCTACCTCTTCTCAGAGTTGTGTTTTTTTTAAGTGGTAGTGAAATCATTGAGCATATTCCTTGTAGACTCTTTAAAAGCAACTGAACTCCCAAAACATTCAAAATGTGAACAGAATACATTGGTAATGTGCTTTAATGACAGGATTCAAAGGCCCCATGAACCTGCAGTGCAAGGTGTACTTTACATGGATACAGTTCCCAACATTTACAGTATGCAAAGTTTTTATCTCATGCTCATTTACTAACAAGGTTTTACAAGAAGTACATATAGTTTTCCAAGGGACTGTGATCAGACTCTTTAGCATTCCTGAATATTCATCTTCAAATATACAGATTTGCTATTTACCTGCACCAAACTTGAGTTTTTGTTTTTTAAATGAGAAGCAAGTGTACTTTCCTAATAATCTGTGAGGTAACACTCAAAGCACTTCAAGCACCAACCAACATAAATCAGTATCTGAAAATACAGCAATGCAGTTTGGCTGTACAGAATTAGACCAATGAGATACAAAATTTAATCTAATTCAACAGGCCCTCAGGGGAAGAAAACCTCCCTGGTAAACATAGATGTAAAAAGCACAACTCTCCTGAACATGCTGTATTAAGACATGATTGGCATTCAAAATAAACATGACAACACAGTGGCACTGTATGCCTTGAACCTACTAGAAAAATATTCTAACAACTTACCATGACACTGTAAAGCTAGTTTTATGTACCGCAATGCTCTCCCATATTTTTGAAGACTCACAGCAGCATCAGAGAGAACATAGTAAGCTTTTGAGGATTTCAAAATCAGCTGAAGCTTCATTTTGTATTGCCAAGACCCAGGAATCATTCCTGACTGACTAGAATGTTTAACTTCTTGGAATGAACCCACTGTAATTCAAAAATAAAGCAATTCTTAGTCATCTTGAAATTAAAGCTTTTTTGGTTCACATTCTGGCAATTATGGAATTTATGAGTGCTCATTCAAACAAAGCTATTCTGCCCTTGAACCACATTTTCATTTATCTTCAAACAGCCTGCCTCCCTCTCCCCCTGTGCGCTCTCTCACTCACTCACACACAGTCAGTGCCCAGTTTGGGTTAGTTTTGACAGAAGCAATTATGAGGAACAATGAACTATAAATTTGGAACAATATACTATTTCCAAAGTATATTGGAACTTTGCAAGCCAATATACTATAAGTTTATAAACTGATCAGTTCGGTTTTATTTCTCAAGCAGTTTGAGGGTTAAGCTGCTGAGCCAGTTTTTTAGTTATTTATTTAACTCAACAAGTCAAGTAGTTGATTTAGCAATAAATTTAGAAAACAACAATGTAGGATTAGTAGCCTGAACTGAAACAGTTTACAGCAGATTAACTTACTTTTGTCTAAAAACAAGGCCATCTGTTTCTCGAGACACTCAGGACCAACAGTCGTGGATTCATCTTCATATTTTAGGGGAATAGGGGTGTTGGGGTCAGCTGCAGGAAGATCACCTTCCTTCTTAATGCTACTGTCAACAGACTTTAAGCCCTGTTTATTAAATAAAAGGCTTTTCAATCATTATTTGCACTCTGAAGAGGAAGTTATAAAGTG